>NW_016107811.1:370149-373769 GCF_001604975.1 Cebus imitator | reverse complement strand
TTTTTTTTTGGTTGTTTGCTTCTTGTTATTTTTTTTTTCTTTCCTTTTTCCATGCAGCTGAAGGCCTCAGTAGCTGAAGCCCTTGCTGCTGAACACTGAAATTTATCCTTCACTGGCTCCTTTATCGATAACTCACGGGTCACCATGGTAATGGTCACTTGGGTTGTTTTTCAGGAACTTGGGCCAGCTCCTGTCCAGTTTGAACTGGTTGAGACCACTTCCCCTTCAACTGGGCTTGCGCAATTGCTGGAGAGGTGGTGTTTTGATGTTAGAGGGCCTAAACTCCACCCTCGGATCATGCTAACACTGGCATTTTCTGTGCATATGTTCTATGAAATGACACTTGCGCAGAACCTGCCAGTTTATTTTTCCCCATTGTCAATCACCTTTCCCCACAGCTTAGACCAGCCCACTTCCCTAGCCCATAAATATTGCTAAGCCTAATCTTTGGGGAGGCAGATTTGAGAGCTGGTCTCCCACCTCCTCACCTGGCAGCCTTGTAAATAAATCTTTTCTCTTTTGCAAATCCAGGTCACTGTGATTGATTTACTGCGCATGGGCAGAACAGACCTGGACTTGGCTGATAATAATTTTCTCCTATTTTTTTCTTAAAGTTTTATAGATTTATACCTGTGAGTTAATTTTGAGTTAATTTTTATATAAAGTGTGAGATTTAGGTTGATGTTCATGTTTTTACCTGTGCACGTCCAATTGCTCCAGCACCATTTGTTGAAAAGGCAATCCTTCCTTCATTTAATTGCCTTTGCATTTTGTAAATCACTTGGACATATTTGTGTCGTCTATTTCTGGATTTTAAATCTATTCTGTTCCATTGATGTATGTGTCTATTCCTCTGCCAATACCATACAGTCTTGATTATTGGTTATGTTAAAAAAGTTTCTGCACTAATTCTCAGTGTGGCCTGAGAACCATTTTTGAAGCTAGAAGCACATCTCCAAGGGACTGACTAGTCTAATTATCCCTTGTAATCCAGAACGGTATAGTGAGAGTGTGCTGTACCAAGAGTCAAAAGACCTGGGTCTTGTAGTCTCAGCTCATCAGGATGATTAGTGTGAAAAGAAATATATTTCCTACCCTCCCAGTGAGTGTGAAAGGAAATATATTTGATCTATATATAAGGTTTAGACTTAAGTATAATTCAGATACAAAGGGTTATTATTTTAGGGATAAGCAAAATGAGATCCAGAGATTAAGGTTCTCCTTACCCAAAGTCATCTTGTATTTGATTTGGTGACACCCATCAGAAAGTTTCACATATTACTCAGCACCACATAAATATAGAGTCCAAACTTTGCCAGGCACTGTGAAAAGTCCCTGGTGTATAAACACAAAAAGACATGGTCTCTGTCCTTAAGAATCTTTCTACTTAGTGAGGACATAACTAATTTTACAAAAGTTAAGTGAATACAAATTAAATTTGTATTGAGTATTCCTTTAGAATTCCAGGATCCACCTAGGTGGATGAATCCACAGGATAATAAATCATTGTCCCAGTTCTCTGTAAGTCCCCAGCTACACTCTCAGACTTTGACAGCGATGCACATGACTTTGGTAGAGTCAATAGGAAAGAGAGAGGATTTTCCTGGACAGAGCTAAAAATCCTGTGAGGCTTACACACTTGTAACCCATTCCCAGCAATCACCATCTATACTCCAGGATTCCTCTGCCATCCATTTATTAAATCCAAAACATCCTATGGAGACTATTCAGAGCCCAGATGTTAGGCTTAGTACCTGGGTAATGAAATAATGTGTACAATGAACACCCATGACACAAGTTTACCTATAAAAAAAACCTGCACATGTATCCCCAAACACAAAATAAAAGTAAAAAAAATACAATAAATAAAAGTTTTTTTTTAAATGTATATCGCCTACATCAGGTGGGGTAGAATGTGTGGAAAGTGGGCATTACCAAGGATGAGCCTGCTTCTTCTGCGTGCTCCCAGGTCTCACTTCATGAACTGATTTCAGCCTAGGACTGTCTGTCATGTAAGTGCGTGTGGACTAGCTTTCACAGTCAGAGAAACACTGGATGTTTAACATTCTTTTAGGTAGCCGGCCATGAAGAAAATCTTATTTGGAGAACAAAGGCTATTACTATCAAATCATTTAAACATTATTACATGCTCTTTGGTGCATTCCAAATGCACAAGCATAAAGCAAAACACACAATAGCAAAACATGATCTATTGCAACAGAATCCAAATCCAGTTTCTGACTCACGGCTGGAGAGATGCTCTGAAGTAACAGGTGCCATCTCAGCCACTGGTGAGGCTCTGCTGCCCCCAGGTGGCCAGAGTGCTTCTCTGACAAAGCTGCTGGTGCTCTCATGCTAATAATGTTATGGAAGTTTGAGCTGGGTGGAGCCCACCACAGCTCGGCAAAGCTGCTGTAGCCAGACTGCCTCTCTAGATTCCTCCTCTCTGGGCAGGGCATCTCTGAAAGAAAGGCAACAGCCCCAGTCAGGGCCTGTTCCATAAGACTCTAATACTGTTTGTTCACTATACCCTTTCTTTGTCTAGATATGTTTAGAAACAAATATTGTATTACAATTGTATACAGTATTCAGTACAGTAACATGCTGTACAAATTTGTAGCTTGAGAGCAATAGGTTATCCCATATAGCCTAGGTGTGAGGTAGGCTATACCATCTAAGTTTGTGTACGTACACTCTATGATATTCCCACAATGACTCATTTCTCAGAATGTGTCCCCATCACGAAGCAACACATACTGTAGTTGCAACTGTTTGATTCTAGGATGCTGCTACGTCTGGATTAAGCACTGGTGGAGCACATTAAAAACTTGAAAAAGTTGTCTGTAATAGCTACCACCACTTCATCACCAATTACTCTTTTCTCAACTCACTGTGTTCTGACTTCTGCCCAAGCCACTCCACTGAAACTGCTTCTGCCTAGAATCTTGCTGCCAAATCGAAGTCCTTCTACTGTTTGCTCAGAAGCACTTAAGAGTCTTGAATTCCTCTTCTGTGATGCTTCTGGTTTTCCTGGTTTTCCTCTCCCTACTTTTGGTCCCCTTCACTGGTCTATCCTCCTCTCTATAGTCTGCCCATGTTTCCTAGGGTTCTGTCTTAGGCCCAGTGATCTTCTCCATCTAAAGACTCTCCTTGGGCAATCGACATCCCCACTTCTAGATGCTGATGCCTCTCAATGCTCCACCTCCATCTCAGCTCTCTTCGGGGTCCCACATTCATCTGCTCGCTGGACAAGACACTCCAGTAGGAAGTCCCAAATTCGTCTCAATATAGCAATGTTGAAAATGAAACTCAACTTCTTCCACTCCCACAAGTACCCTCTGTTCCAATCAATGGCACCGCTACATATCTAGATGCTCAAGCCAGAAGTTTCAGCATTGGCTCCTTCTTCCTCCTTTCCCACATTTAATCAATTCTCTAATCTTGTTGATACCAGCTTTAAAGGTCTCTCAGATCTGTCCCTGTGTTTCCTGTCCTCTGCCACCATGAGGCCTGGCCCCTATCATTCCATCCCTGGATTAGGGAAGCAGCCTCCTCACTTGGCTCCCGACCTGTAATCTTGTTTCCCTCCAGCCCATTCTTGATGCTACAGGAACAGTAAG
>NW_016107811.1:344321-369959 GCF_001604975.1 Cebus imitator | reverse complement strand
CCTCTGTTGCCGAGGCTGGAATGCAGTGGTACGATCTTGGCTCGCTGCAACCTCTGCCTCCCGGGTTCAAGCCATCCTCCTACCTCAGCCTCCCAAGTAGCCACCATGCCCGGCTAATTTTGTATTTTTGATAGTGACGAAGTTTCACCACGTTGGCCAGGCTGGTCTCCATCTCCTGACCTCAGGTGATCCGCCCGCCTGAGCCTCCCAAAGTACTGGGATTACAGGCGTGAGCCACGTGCCAGGCCTTCTGTGAATTTTAACACATGTATGGATTCTTGTGGCCACCGCTATCCATCACCCCCCGCCAAACCCCCTCATGTTATCCCTTCAGAGTCCTACTCTCCCTCGCCCCACCCTGTCTTTTTAAGAATGTCAAGGAAATGGAATGTGATCTTTTGAAAAGCAAAAACGCCCAAACCCCTCAACGTGTTTTTAATGCCCTTGCCTACCTCTCCCCGCTGGCCTCCAACAAGTGCCCTCCCAGCCCCAGCAATGCAACTCGCCGGCACCATGCTCAGTTCTCGGAGCGCGCCAAGCTGTCCTCCGCTCAGCCACGCTCCCCATCTGCTTTCAGGGCGTGGTTTTCTACGGTCCGCAGCAGTACGTAGTGCGTTCCCCGCCACAGACCTTCCACGCGGTGATAACTGCCAGGTTATTTGCCTTTCTCATTACAGTTCTTTCCTCGCATGGACCGCGTTTTGGCCACGGCTGTCTCCCCAGCGCGCAGGATGGGCCGAGCCCCGCCCGCCCCGAGGCTTCGAGGCGCACGCAGTAGCCGGGCGTCGACACATTCCCAGCTCGCGCTCGGTCCGGACCTACTAAGGCGGAGCGAGCATGCGCACTAGGAAGGGGCGGGACGTGTGTGGTTACGAAGGCGGAGCGAGCATGCGCACTGGGAAGGGGCGGGACGCGTGTGGTCCCAGCCTCCAGCACGTGGCCCCAGGAGGGGGCGGGCCTTGGCAGCTCGCGCTCGCCCGGACCTAGGAGGGCGGAGCGAGCATGAGCACTGGGGAGGGGCGGGACGCGTGTGGTCCCAGCCTCCAGCACGCGGCCCCAGGATGGGGCGGGCCTTGGCAGCTCGCGCTCGGCCCGGACCTACGAAGGCGGAGCGAGCATGCGCACTGGGAAGGGGCGGGACGCGCGCTGTCCTCAGCCTCCAGCACGCGGCCCCAGGAGGGGGCGGGCCTTGGCAGCTCGCGCTCCCCTCCCTCACCCCGCTGCGCTTGCGCGCTGGGCACAACGGTTGCGGGGCGTCCCAGGGCCTGAGGCAGGACGGTCCGCCGCTGACACCTCTCCTTTCGGCTCTGAGGTTCCCAGCCTGGTGGCCTCGGGACGTTCCGGTCGCATGGCGGAGTGCTGTGGACGACGCCCATGGAGCCCTTAGTCCTTCTAGTTGCGCTGTTGCTATGGCCTTCGTCTGTGCCGGCTTATCCGAGTGAGTGACCGGCCTGAGGCGGCGGCGGACCTGGGGGGACCTCCCGGGCTCCGCGACCCCGAAGCCTGGCCCTTTCTTCTCCCTGTTCCTACACGCCTCCCTCCCCCTGTCCAGGGTCCTGGCCTCGACGCCGAGGGTTGTCCCTCTCCTCTCCTGGTCAGGGAACGCAGCGACTCAGGCGGCGGGGCCCAGACTGACGGGAGGCGCCGGCCGGCCGGGCGCGCGGGTGGGTCCCCCTCACCTCGCCAGAGGCCTGCCTCTGCCCCCCGGCCCTTCCCCCGCCTTTGGTGGGCGAGTGACGGCGCGGGGTTTGGCGGACTGCCGCCCGACGGCCACGTCGCCAAGTGGCTGGCCAGCGAGGCATGCTTTTTGCATTTTCAAATGTAAATATGAAATGTGCTCCTTCATGACGTGTGGAAAAGCATGACGTTCACATTTCATTGTCGGTGAATAAAGTTTTATTGGAACACAGCCGCGCTCATTCCTTTATGTATTGCCCATGCCTGCTTTCCCGCGTTGCAACAGCGGGGTGAAGTGGTTGCCGCACAGTCTGGCCTCCAAAGCCTGAAGTATTTACTATCTGGCCCTGTGCAGAAAAAGGTTGACCCGTGCAGTAAAACTTGGAGAGCCTGTGGATTGTGGGCCGCGGTCTGGGACACTCACCTGATGATGCATTCCCAGAGAGCACGCATGTGCACACGGTATTCAAAGCCTTAGTTAAGCAGGATTATAACGACTTGACGAAAACCAATTTTGTCCCTCCCCAAAAGCTGAAAACCAATAAACTCAAATTCAGGGGCACTAAGACTTTGCGAACAATGTCATGTGGGCACCTTGAGGCGCTTAGTATTTAAGTCAAGTAGGTGAGGCTTACCCATTTAGTCTAACTAGTTAACTGTGGCATTTAGTAATGTTGGTATTTGGTTTAACTTAAATCAATAAATCCAATTTAACAGGTGTGAAAAAAGTAGTATTGTGCATGCTGATTATGCAAATCTGTGTTTCAGAATTGCTAAAAGATCTTAGTTAAAAATCGATTTAAAAACAAAATAAGACACAATCTAAATTATCATGAATAGTAGTGGGAAAAGTCCTAAAGTGTCCCAGAAAACTAAAGTTAGCTCTTTAAATACTAGCACTTATAATTTGTAGCTGTTTTTAATAAGTTTTGTAGAATTTTTCTTCCTTGGCATGAAGGACCAGACATAATGAAGATGCTACTGTCTTTTCTTGGTGTCCGATGATCATTATTACTGACACCAGTTACTGCATTTTGATAGTTGTAGATCAGCAAGTCACAAGTGACTAACATACATGGAGACTTTAATTGAAGTGATTTTTAACACTGTCACACAGTACTCGGGGGCTGCTGGGTATGAGTCCCTGGACACCCACTTAACTTAGCACTTTCTGTTGCCTAACACCATAATTTCATGGCCTGTTCTCTTTCTTTGCACCATGTTCCCTAAGTCTTCTTGGGAAGAAAGAAAAGGGTTGTAGGAAATGAAAAAACACTTCTCAGAAAAAAAGGGTGATTTTGTGTTGAATATATAGATGTTATAAGACATGAGGAAACTATATACAGGTTGTAATCATAGAAGATATCATCGAAAATGTAATTTACCTCTCTTTTACAGAGTGGATTAAGAAATATATAGAGCAGGCCGTGGTACATGGCTCTTTCTCTGTATCTGTCTCTCTTTTCTCTAAGTAATTTTAATTTTTTTTAAAAAATAAGTATATAGTTGAGCTTGATGTAAATCAGCTATGCATTCTTTCATATGGCCACTATTCGAAGGATTGTTGGCAAGATGCAAAAGATAAGGCACATAGGTTTTTATAATGAAAAGTGCAGCTTTGACACATTGTTTCTAGATACTAGCCAGTTTGGAGGCTATATTACACAAACATCAAGGGTATATTAAGTAACTGCATTTGTTGAAACTTCGGTACTTCTTGTATTGGCCCAATCCAAGTTTTGCTAGTATTTGTTTAAATTCAGTTAGACATAAATGCCACTTGGGTATACAGAATTTGGCACTCCTTTACACACATACACACACACCCTGATGTGGCTGGATAAACAGCTTTCTACTGTATAAAATTTTATATGTTCAGTTTCCTGTACCTGATTTTTCCATAGCTTTAAATACTTTCTTATTTTTAAAATCATCCCTCTTTAATATACTTATACTGTGCAACTTACTTCTTAATGAGAATTCCTTTTGCTTTAAAAAAGGTATACAGGTTGGGTGCAGTGGCTTATGCCTGTAATCCCAGCACTTCGGGAGTCCAAGGCAGGCAGATTACTTGAGCCCAGAAATTCAAGACCAGCCTGGGCAACATGGCAAAACCCCGTCTTTACAAAAAATACAAAAATTAGCCATATGTGGTGAGGCACGCCTGTAGTCCCAGCTATTTAGGAGGCTGAGGTGGGAGGATCACCCGAGCCCAGGAGGTAGAGGTTACAGTGACCTGAGATGGCACCACTGCATTCCAGCCTGGGTGACAGAGTGAGACCTCATCTCAAAAAAAAGAAAAGCACAGTAACTTCTAAAGTAATATTAACTTAATAGTTACATATTTAAATGATATCAACTACTATTTAAATTATATAATTTGCCTTTTATAATTTTAAGTCATCAAATATTCATGGGCTGGGAGTGCAAACTAATATTAAAAATAAAATTAAAGTATATTAATATCAATATGTTAACATTTAAATCAAAATTTGCATAATTTAACATTTTAAATATAATTAAAATATTAATTTTGGGATATCTCCCAAATAAATTGGATCATCTAGATCATCTCTTGGTATAGACTAGGAAAAATAGGGTTAATGGCACTGGTTTTAGTCTAGGATTACAAAAGCTCTTACTTCTAGATTGGTATTATAAGAAGGCTCAATGTATCAGTCTCTGGCTTCTGTCATTGTCTTTAGGAAGGATTTTGTCCTAATGAACCAGACAAGGCAAGGGAAATAATAAGGCAGCAACCAGCAACAATTGTTTGACTCTATCACCAAGTAAATTTAAAGGAAAAGCAGATTTCTTTTATTTCAAATACATTCTAAAGATAACACTGGGTTCTGGTGCTGCAAGTTCACTTTACACTGTTAGTGGCCAAGGCTGTAGCATTTAGAAGGGTCTCTCAAACCTGTGAATGAAATGTCATGACACACTTCATTAATGTTTGTGGTAATGAGGAGCATGTCATCTAATAGGTGAGTGTCCAGAGATAACCTATGGGGCAGTAGCAGGAAGTTTCATTATCCTGTCCATTAGTATTTTATGGGGAAAAAAAGTCCTGTCTTTCTGTTCTTTTGACCATATTATCCCTTAAATGGATATACTTTAATCTCTTGATAATATATGTGAAATTAAACTTAATAATTTTTCATATCCAAGTAAAATACTAGTGATTTGAAAAGATTTCTTTTAGTATCACTATATATTTGAAGCACTTTAAAAACGTACAATTTATTTAACCTAAGTGTAATTTTTTCTGAGGCTCAAATATTCATACCTTGACCATTTAAAGCTATTGTGAGCTGTCCTCTCTTGTTCTTTTGATAGGATCCCACATATTTCTAAAGACTTCTTGTTTTCTGACATTAACTGATTGTTCCAAGCCCACTTTGTGTCTTTCTCACTCTGTCTTTCTCACTCTGAATGGAATAAATCGTCTTTCCAGAGGGATGTAGAACATGGTATTAGAGACCAAAGTGCCTGTGAGACATACTAGACTAGTGCAGTGGGTTAATACTGTTATTTTTGTCATTTTAGTGAACAGAACTAGAAGAGAAATATTTAAAGTCATGAGTTTATTGTGGCTCCAATTATAACATTACTCATAGAATATGACTTGATTTTTAACTCTTTATCCAAACTAGAATTGTAACATAATTTAATGAGGCTATTTTGGTTTCCTATTGTGGCATAAAAGACTGCTACCCCGGCTGCTCATGCCTGTAATCCCAGCACTTTGGGAGGCCGAGGTGGGCGGATCACGAGGTCAAGAGATCAAGACCACCCTGGCCAACACGGTGAAACCCTGTCTCTACTAAAATACACAAAAATTAGCTGGGCGTAGTGGCGTGCACCTGTAGTCCCAGCTACTCGGGAGACTGAGGCAGGAGAATTGCTTGAACAAGGGAGGTGGAGGTTGCAGGGAGCTGAGATCACGCCACTGCACTCCAGCCTGGTGATAGAGTGAGACTCCGTCTCTATAAAAAAAAAAAAGACTGCTCCCCAAATTTATCATTTTTCATGATTCTATGGCTTCACTAGATTGAGCTGGGCAGCTCTGCTTCAAATGATATAGCTGAGGTCATTCATGCAGCTGCATTCAGCTGGATGTTCAAATGGATAGGAATATCCAATATGGCCTCTTATTCTCCAGGGTATTTACATGACTTCTTATCTTTCAGTCCGCTACCCAAGTTTCTTTACACCATGGAAGTTTGCTTCCAAGAGGGAGATTTATAAGCCCCAACATGGATGCTCTTAATAAGCCTATACTGTATCAGACTTGCTAATATCCTGTAGGCCAAGATGAGCCACATGCAGCAAGCCCATATCCAGTGTGAGAAGACACAACCCAAGGACATGAATACCAGGAAGTTCAAAGTCATAAAGTTATGTTTCTTTAACTGGAACACCTGATTAATATGAACATAATTATTTGTTTGTTTACCTGTCAGCAAAAATTAAGATTTGAATAATAATAAATTATAGGAAAATTGCTGGATGAATAACAAGGTTTAATATTTCCTTTTATGACCATTCCTTGAGCACACCTCAGTAATCAAGCACAATTATTACTACTTTGAGTTGGAAATACAGTACTTCAGCTCAGTTCATTTTAAAATTTTAACCTTCATTAAAGTTCATTTTAATTTGAAGTTGTTCATGTTTTAACTGGTAGTTCTTACATGGTGACAGCTTTCAGTTATTCTTACTTTAGCACTTAACTGCTGTAGAATAAGGGAAGTCTATTCTGTGTGAGTCCACTTCATGACATGTATAGAAAATACAAGCAATTTGTTCTCCAAAGTTATGGACATTCAGCCAGATTGTGGACCACCTATAAGTGCTGGATGCTTGGGTATATGTTTAAGTTTTATATACATGAGTTATTTATGGATAAAGCCATTCTGTTTTCACTATTGTTGTAATAAAAATCCTAGTTATAGTCAAATCTTTAACAAAATGAGCATCTGTAATTCTTGGTTAAATTTTGGGTGCAATCAGCAGTTGCCATATCAAGGTTACTGGCCAAGGGCAAAGTAGAAATGTGTGTATATCTATACAATGGAATATTATTTGGCCATAAAAATGAATGAAGTACTGATACATGCTACAACATGGATGATCTTGAAGACATTATGCTAAGTATAAGAAGTCACTCATAAAAGGACATGTATTGTATGATTTAATTTATATGAAATGTTTAGCATAGGCAAATACATAGGTACAGAAAGTAGATTAGTGGTTGTCCAGGGATTGGGCGATAGGGGTTATGGGAAATGGGTTTTATTGTGGGGTGACAATAGAACTTAGATTGTGGTGGTGATTGGACCACTCTGTGAACATACTGAAAACCATTGAATTGCGTATTTTAAAAGAAATAAAGGTATGAAGGTATTTTAATATTAAGATGGTGACTTACATTAAAATTATGTTAATGCATTGTTACTTTAGAGATTGATAGAATTCAATGAAAGATAATTAGTAGGACTTAAGTTTACGTGATCTAAACTTATATTAGGTATTTAGTAAGGGGCAGTTATAAGAAGTATGAGGGCTCTCTGAGAACTGGAATTATTTCACTATGATGTTTGTGATGTTATTTTATATAAACTTAACACTTAGAAATTTAGAAAGACATAGTAAGCTGTGTCTTTTATTATTTAAAAAACTGCCTACTTTGCCTAAAATAAAAGAAAATTCTTATTATTCATTTAAAATTTTCCCTCTAATAATTATTGGACAATTAGGGAAACCGCACCCCCATGTGATAGTTTTTAGACTAGCAGATTTATTTTTAAACATAACATGAAGTCTAGTTTTCCTCCTCTGTATTCTTCTACAGAAATGTTTGTACATGTGATTATTTTCTTAAGATAAATTACTAGAGGTGCAATTAATTTACATATTTTCCAGCATTCTGTTCATTCAGTTAATCATTTAACAAATACTTTTTGACTGTCTAGTATGGTTCTAGGCATGGGTAGAACAGAGGAAATAATGAACAAAGATGTGTCACAGCTCTCAAAGAGCTTGCTAAGTGTAGCAGTTAGCAAACATTAAACAAATACAGTTAGAACTGTCTAAATTCTATAAAGAACAGGTCAGTGTGCTAGAGAGAGACTAAAGAAGGATTTAGGGATCAAAAGGGGAGTAAGGACGGAATTTTTTTTTCTTTATTTCTTAAAAAAAACCCCAGGATACATGTGCGGAATGTGCAGTTTTGTTACATAGGTATATGTGTGCCATGGTGGTTTGTTGCATCTATTGACCCATCCTCTAAGTTCCCTTCCCTCACCCCCAACCCCTCAACAGGCCATGCTGTGTCTTCTCCAGGGGCTAGGCAATAGAGGATATGGGAAATGGGTTTTATTGTTCCCCTCTCTGTGTAGGATGGAACTTACTTCACTAAGGAAGTAACATATACACATGCCAATCTAGGTTTTATAATTAAAAAAATGTTTGCCTACTTGACTGCCAAAACCAAAATTGTTTTTAATTTGCATATATTTTATGAACAATGAGTTTTAGCAAGTTTTCACCCAAATTGGCTTTTACGTTTTCTTCGCATCCTTATCCTCCTCTTTTAATTGGTCATTTTATGAAAAGGAAATATATTTCACATGTATTATTTACTGAATGAAGTTTTTAAATTTTATTTATTTAATTAATTAATTAATTAATTTTTTGAAACGGAATTTCACTCTTGTACCCCGGGCTGAAGTACAATGGTGTAACCTTGGCTCACTGCAACTTCTGCCTCATGGAATCAAGGGATTTTCCTGCCTCAGCCTCTAGAGTAGCTGGGATTACAGGCACATGTCACCATGCCTGGCTAATTTTTGTATTTTTAGTAGAGACAGGGTTTTACTATGTTGGACAGGCTGGTCTTGATCTCCTGACCTCAGGTGATCTGCCTGCCTCCATCTCCCAAAATGCTGAGATTGCAGGTGTGAGCCACCACGCCCATCCTGAAGTTTTATATTTCATTGCTTATTTTAAATCATGATTTTATTATTTTCCTCAAATAAATTCAAAAGTAATTAATTTGCCTTTTATTTCTGTGTGAACTGAATTTTTTTTTGTAAGTCATTGACTGTCAGTTACTCATACTTTGTGGTAAGAAAACATTGTATTTCGATTGTTTTCAATATTACTAGATACATCTTCATGTTCAAAAATGATGCATTTTGGTCCATTTGATGATAGAACAAGATTTGGCCATATTTAACTTAATTTAATTTTAATATTTACATGTAGTTTAAAATATTTTGGTCCAGTTGATAGCACAGTTTTGTATATTGTATTTATTTATTTGATTTTATTTAATGGTCACATGTATTTTTAAATACAGTAGTATCCCTGCAGAATAATTTTATCATTAATACAGTTTTGCCAGTGCCCTTCTGTCATTTCTTTATGACAACATTGTGTAGTTGTTACATGCACCTGCTTTGAAGTAAGGCAGCCTGTGTTCAAATCCCATCCTTACTTCTTATAAGTTGAATATAATCTTAAGCAAATTGCTTATCCTTTCTAAGCATCTTCCTTTCCTTCTTTGACAAAGTACTTCTCACATTTAAAGCTTGTAGTATAGTGCCTGCCACATTGTGATCATTCAATTAGTAGAAGCTATTAGGATCTTTTAAATCATTATCGTCCATTTTCCCCTTCAGATTTCCTACCACTTTTGTTCCTACAGTTGTTTAGTACCGTTTTATTTACTTTCTTATCATTTCTGTTGTGTGACAGTTCTTCCTGTACTATTTTAAGAAGAGAAGTGGTGGCAACCTTAGGTTCACCTGCCAGTCTCATATCTGAGATTCCAGCAAAATCTCAAGCCTGCTTAGGAGTTAGCCATCCTGCTTACAAGAAGCACTGGAAGGCAGCATCATGGTTTCTCAAGCTGGAGATTCTTACCTGAGCCATAGCTATGTTCTAGGACACTGCCATGTTTTCATGAATCATTTACTGGTAAAAATAGATGGGTCATTATTAACTATGCCAGTATAGACTATGAATATCCAAGTATAATAACACAACTTCTAGCAGGATTATCTGTTCTTTGTAAGAATTTGAACTTTGTTCACCTTTCTGGCACCTCCTGAAGAATAGAGAAAAGCAGGTTTTCACAGTGGCCATGGCCATCTGTAGGGGCATTTGAGGCTCCACTATCTTTTACTACCTTAGCTACAAACATTTTTATAAAGATCAAATTGATTTGCAAGAGCAGATCTGATTAGTAGAACTGAGAAGGGCAACATGAAATATGGAGATGTTTCAGGGGACAAAAGCAGGAGGTAGAAGGTGTATGGAGAGAAGATGGATTTAACGGTAGAAAAATATGGAGCCAAGGGTACATGAAGAACAGAGGAAAAGTGAGATAGAAGGTAGGGCACTCCGTTGCTAGGCAGCCAAGAACAGGCTTTTGGGTGTTGCCTGAGTAACAATAGAAGTGGATAATAAGTATTTCAGTTTGTTAAGGAATCAACTAGTAGTAAGTATCTCCTTTTCCTGTCCTTTGACACTCTAACTTGCCTCATATCCACCTGGTATCTTATTTACTACTTTGAGAAGCAGCAAGCTAAATGGTTTGCAAAGCAAGTGTTCAGCAGATTGTAATTTAATGGCACTGTCTTTTTAAAAGCATTGAAACCTTTTTTGGTTATACATTTTAGATTTGCTTATGATTGTTGCTCAGAATTAGAATGTTTTTCATATTAAAAAAATTTTATTATGGAAAAATTTATATACACAAGTACAAAGAATTGTATAATCTCCACATGTTTATAATAGTTTCAATTATTATTATCATTTCAATAATTTTGGGGGAACAGGTGGTTTTTGGTTACATGGGTAAGTTCTTTAGTGGTGATTTCTAGCTTTAGTTATTATTAATTCGTGATTAAGCCTATTTCATTGATAGTTCTACCCACATTCCTTTTCTTCTCACCTCCCTGAACACCCTTCTCAATTTCTTGGGCTTGGATTGTTTAGAAGCAAATTCTAGACATCATATAATTTTATCAGCAAATATTTCAGCATGAAACACTAAAATATAAGGACTTTACAAAACACAAAACAATGTAATTGTTTACTTACAATGGTAATTCCTTAATATTATTAAATATCTGGTTAGTGTTTTCTGATTGTCTTTCTCTTTTTCCAGTTTGATAGAATTGGAATTCAAGTAAGATTTATACATATAACTTACTAATATACCTGTTCATTCTCTTTTAATCTATAGTTCTTCCTCCATCTCTGCTTTTCCCCTTGCAATTTGTTGAAGAAACTGGATCATACATCCTTTAGTTTCTCACAGTCTAGGTTTTGCTGATTATATCCCCATGGTGTAGTTTAATATCTCCCTTGCTGTCCTATGTGTTTTCTTATTGTTAGTTATATCTAGGGAGAGCTACTGGATTCAGATTTGACTCTTTTTTTTTTTTTTTTTTTTTGTGAGACTACTTCATAGGTGGTAGTGTGTTTTTCCATTAGGAAACGCATAATGTCTGATTTTGTACCTTTTTAGACATGCACAGCCATAGAAAATTATTGCAAAGGCTGGGCATGATGACTAATGCCTGTAATCCCAGCGCTTTGTGGGGCCAAGGCAGGTGGATTACCTAAGGTCAGGGGTTCAGGATTAGCCTGGCCAGCATGGTGAAACCCCATCTCTACTAAAAAATACAAAAATTAGCTGGGCATGGTGGTGGGTGCCTGTAATCCCAGCTACTCTGGGAAGCAGAGGTTTTAGTGGGCTGACATTGCACCATTGCACTCCAGCCTGGGCAACAAGAGCAAAACTCCATCTCAAAAAAAAATTATTGCAAAATGATCACATTTTAATTATAAATGGCTTCTTTAATTATTAACTGGAATAGTTCATAAATTGTGAGCTATTTTTCCATGTGCAATTGGGTCTATTTGTATATTTTCCATTCTGCTCCATTCATCTATTCATGGCCAATGCTATACTATTTTTCATAATAGAGACTTTGTAACATATTTAAATATTTGATTTTAATATTTGATAAGGCTAGGGTTTGTTTTCCTGGCTGTTCTTATTTGTTCTTCCAAATAAACTTTATAATAAATTTTTCTAACTCCAGAAAAAAATTAGTGACATTTTAAGGAACATATTAAATGTATAAATTAAAAGAGGATATGACATCTAAGCATCTTTATGATGTTGAATCTTCTCATCCAAGATCATGGTATAACTATTTGTTGATATTTATGTCTTTCAGAATATTTTATTATATTCCTATATTAGTTTGCTGTAGCTGCTATAACAAATTACCACAAACTTGGTGGTTTAAAACAGCAGAAATTTACTTTCACAGTTCTAGGGACCAGAAGTCTTGAATCCATTTTCCTGAGCCAAAATCAAGGCATAGGCTGACCCATGCTCCCCCTGGAAGCTCAAGGGAAGATATGTTCCTTGCCTCTTCCAATTTCTGGTGTCTGCCCACATTCCTTGACTTGTGACCACATCAGTCTGATCTCTCCCTCTTCCTCTATATTACTTCTTCATCTTCTTCATGTGCGTCGAATCTCTTTGTGTCTCTCTAAGAATATTTGTGATTGGATTTAGAATCCACCGACGTAATCCAGAATAATCACCCCATATCAAGAAACTTAATTTAACCACATCTGCAAAGACCCTTTTTTCTTAAGGTAATATTTACAGGTTCTAGGGTGATATCTTTGAATATTCATTATTTAGTCTACTATAACTCTTCATATTGATTTTGGCATTTGAAAAATGTTTTGTTTTATTATATATATATAACCCCAGGCTAGAGTGCAGTGGAAAGATCATGGCTCACTGCAGCCTCAATGTCCCCAGGCTCAAGCGATCCTTTCACTTCAGCCTTCTCAGTAGCTGGGACTACAGGTGTATGCCACTGTACCCAGCTTATTCTTGTATTTTTATAGAGTTGGCGTTTTACCATATTTCCCAGGCTGGTCTTGATCCCCTGGGCTCTAAGCCATCTGTCCCCCTGAGCCTCCCAAAGTGCTGGAATTACAGGTATGAGTCATTGCACACAGCCAATATTTTGTTTCATTTTTTTTTTCTGTTATGTAAACAGCATCTTCTTTCTCGTCTCTTCTAACTAGTTTATATTTGTATATTCATTTTAATATATTGATTTTCATGACTTGCTATTTATGAAATTCTCTTACTAATGGTAGTAGCTTTTCAATGGATTCTTTTGTGTTGTCTGTATTTATAATTACATCATCTGTATTTGAACATAGTTTTACCTCTTTCTTTCCAATTCTCATGTCCCCAATTATTTTCCCTTGTCTAATTGCATTGACTAGTATCTCCAATATGATGTTAAATATTAACAGTAATGAAGATATTAGGTATTCTTACCTTGTTCCTGTCTTTAGCGGAAAATCTTCTACTGTTTCCCATTAAATAAGATAGAAAGCATATTTTAATGTTCTTTTTAGGGACCATGTTTTTCTACATAATTTTAAAGGAAATTTATATTTAAAATGAGAAATATAAGCAGTTACCTTTATAAAGAATAATATTAGTGCTCTGTAGCTTTGAAAATGCTTTAAAATATTTAATTTATTTGGTTCTATGAGATAAAAAGGCAAATGTAGTATCTTAGTTTTATAGTTAAGTGAATGTTCAGGTAAGTTAAATAATTACCTAAGGTCATGCTGCTATAAATTGGTAGAGCCAGGACCAGGATCAAATATTTTATTTTCACTGCACTAGGGATATTCATTTTACTCAATATTTACCTTCATGAAGACTCTGAACAATGCATTTTATAAATACGAGTTTACATGAATAAGTTATTTTTCTTTTTAAAATGTGATTTTCATACAATTTTTGTCATTAAAAAATAAAGGAGAAAAAATACTTGAAACTTAAAAAGTAAAAGTGACTTTTAATGGCTTACTGTATTAAATGATCGAGGTGTGTGTGTGTGTGTGTGTGTGTGTGTGTGTGTGTGTGTTTAGGGAGTAAAACATTATGAAGTCACCTCTACTGACCAAATGGAGTCCTACTCCCTCTCCTCAGAGGCAACTGCCCATATGGGTTTAGTTTGTTATCATTCCAGTCCATTAAAAAAATCTGCAGTTCACAGACAAAATATATGATACTATGTGAGTGATTTTTTAAAAGTATTATAAGGATAGCATCAAACTCTACTTTATGTTCTATGCTTTCTTCATCACCTATCATCATCATTTGGATCTTATGAGTATACAAGGCTTTTCTAAGCATTACATAAAATATAGAATTTACTTTTAGAATTAAGATCTCCAGACAAGTGTAGTATCTTTCCGCTACCACATTGGCTCACTAAACTGTTCTCATTAAGAATTTTTTAAAATTTAGAAATACGCTTTTAATTTTGATTAAACGTCTATCTGGTCTTTCTAAGTTGTAACAGAATAAAGAAGAGAGGAGAAACATGTAAATACAAGGTAATTTTTGAGCACTTTATGCTTACCAAAAAGCTAAATAAAAGTGCCTCCTGAACAGAAAGTTTATTACTTTAGCCTGCAGAGGGATGGTTCAGGTAGGAGTACTACATTAGCGTTTGGTGAAAAGTGACTTCCTTCCCTGGGTTAAATCAATTTGTATACTTGAAAATGGCAAACCTTAAAACTGCACATAGTAAAACATCATGGCACTTAAAATTAAAATACTCTGGTTCAGGAGTATTTTAATACAGTAAACCATTAAATACAGTAAACCATTAAAAGTCACATTTAGTTGAACAGAATTCCAGAATATCTTAATATCTTACTGTCTTTTCTCATTTCTCCACATTAGAAATGAGAGGCTTTACTGCTCAGATGCTGCAAAGTAGGAGTATAAATATAACCACTGGGATTTTTTTTGGCTTATCAAAATATTTTATTTTAGGAGATCCCTCAAAAAAAGACCCTCTATATTAGATAGAGGCCCTAACAATACCATGACCTTCTTTTGGTCTTTTCTATATGTTTTCCTTTTTAAATCAAGTAAAACAATTGGATGCTTAAAATAAAACTACTCCCAGAATTCCAGAATATCTTCTTATCTTTTCTGTTTTCCACATTGGAAATGAGAGGCTTTACTGCTCAGATGCTACAAAATAGGAGTATAAATAGAACTACCATTTTTTAAATTTTGCTTATCAAAATATTTTATTTTAGGAGACCCCTCAAAAAAAGACCCTCCACATTAGATGCCCCAACAATACCCTTGACCTTTTTTTGGTCTTTTCTGTATTTTTTTCTTTTTAAATCAACTAAAACAATTTGATGCTTAAAATAAAAGACAGGAAATATTTCCTGATCAAACTTTAGTCAAGAATATATATATATATATTTTTGATGCAGGGGCGGGTGAGGAGAAGGAAGGTGCAGCCAGTGGTTCACGAAATAGAACTACCATTCTGTTGTTAAGAGTGAAATGTTGATGAATTAGACCAGGAATTGGCAAACTTTTTCTGTAAAGGGTCAGATAGTATTTTTAGCTTTGCAGGCCTTATGGTCTCTTATGGCTACTCTACTGTTGCAGGCAAAAGCACCTATAGATAATACATAAACAAATGGACAAGACTAATTGGATTCCAATAAAATGTTACTTAATTAGATCTTTGTTGGGTTTAAGGCAGTAGTACACTGGTAAATATTTAAAACTGGCTTTTGAGAGAGGGGAGGAAACTCTGATTTGTAGCATTTGCTCATTTACATGGCGTAGATACTCTCACCATGGTTGATTTCAAACTGTCAAGTTGACATCACTGAGCAGGGAAGTAGAGATGCAGAATAGCACACCATCATATTGCATTTTCATCATACAGATACATTAGATGTAAATAACCTCACCAGCAGAGAAAATAGTGAAATAATTAGAAAGCGATGAGTTTGGGGTATTTATTACATTTGTTTTTAATATAATTTATTTGTAAATGTAAATAAGTTAATTTTTAAAAATGTCTATGTATAACATCTGGCTCACAAAATTCATAAAAAATCTAACAATGGGCTCTAGTGAACCAGTATAAGCCTACTCCAGCACACCATTGTGTCAGAGGACATAATCAAGAATTTGGATTTAATAAGTTGCCTGTTGAATCATAAATAAAATCAGAATGAAAGCAAAAATGTAGAGAGAATGGTGTTAATATGCAACTTTTGCAATAGTCTTACCCAACTGTTTTAATAAGAACCTGAAGAAATAATTTTGTTTATTTAAGTGAAAGTTAACTGTGTCAAAAGTGCTTTGCTTATTGGTTCTTTATTTCAATTTTTAAGTGATAGCATATGAAATAAATTTTGGTCAGTAGTTCTGTCAATGTGTCATATATAATAATAAATGTTACTTATTATTTATTTGATTTTTTTCCCTTAAGGCATAACTATGACACCTGATGAAGAACAAAACTTGAATCATTATATACAAGCTTTAGAGAACCTGATACTAAGTGTTCCCACTAGGGAGCCAGGTCGTGAGAAAAAATCTAATTCTCCAAAACATGTTTATTCTGTAAGATCGAAGGGATCAAAATTTAAGGAGATAATTACACATGGAGACACTTCAACTGAGAATGATGGTTTAATCAATCCTATGGGTGAAGAAACTACTACTTTCCCTACTAGAGGCTTCACACCAGAAACAGGAAGGAAAAAACACATGGAAAGTACCCCATTCTGGTCGATCAAACCAAACAATGTTTCCATTGTTTTACACACAGAGGAACCTTATATTGAAAATGAAGAGCCAGAGCCAGAGCCAGAGCCGGAGCCAACTGCAAGACAAACTAAGGCACCAAAAACATTGCCAGTTGTTACTGAATCATCTACAAGTCCATATTTCACCTCATGCGAATCACCTGTCACCTCTTTTTATAGGAGCACGGGAATTGAGATGTCTACAGAATCAGAAGATGTTCCTCAGCTCTCTGGTGAAACTGCAGTAGAAAAACCTGAAGAACCAACATTTGGAAGACACCCACAGAGTTGGAATAATGATGACATTTTGAAAAAAATTTTAGATATTAATTCACGAGTGCAACAGGCACTTAGTGACACCAGCAAACCAGAATATAGAGAAGATATTCAAGCCTCTAAAGATTACCTAAAACGAAGCCTTGCTCTAGCAGCAGCAGCAGAACATAAATTAAAAACAATGTATAAATCCCAGTTATTGTCACTAGGACAAACGAGTAATAAAATTGATGACATTGAAACTGTTATTAACATGCTGTATAATTCTAGATTTAAGCTCTATGAATATTTAGATATTAAATGTGTTCCACCGGAGATGAGAGAAAAAGCTGCTACAGTATTCAACACATTAAAAAATATATTATGTGTAGATCAAGGGGAGACTCAAAGTCTTATTAAAAAGTTATTAAACAATAATATAAAAATTTTAAACCTACTTGATATTCCATGACAAAGTTGATTTAAACAAACTGCATTTTTTCCGCAGGAGAAATAAGCATATTAGTAATTTCAAAATTTGTATAAAAATATTTTCTATTGTAGTTCAATGTGACAACATCTTTATGTGTCATGTGTTATGAACAATTTTCATATGCACTAAAAACCTAATTTAAAATAAAATTTTGGTTCAGGAGTTTGTAGTTTTTTCTCATTAATTTTAAATGTTGTGAAGATCTTTAAAATGTTTAAGCTTTGATTTTACTCGAATAGATTAAATTTACTCATTTTATAAGTTAAGAGACTGTGATCTCTATAACTAGTTTCAAATAATTGTATATACATAAAGTATAAAATTTTGGATTGTGTGGTCTTTATTTTTTTTCAGATAATCTGAGTTTTCTGTCTTTTTTGTCTTTCTTTTTTTGAGATGGAGTCTCACTGTGTCATGCATGCTGGAGGGCAGTGGTACAATCTTGGCTCACTGCCACCTCTGCCTCCTGGGTTCAGGGGATTCTCCTGCTTCAGCCTCCTGAGTAGCTGGGATTACAGGTGCCTGCCACCACGCCTGGCTAATTTTTGTATTTTTAGTAGAGACAGGGTTTAACCATGTTGGCCAGGCTAGTCTCCAACTCCTGACCTCAGGCAATCTGCCCGCCTCAGCCTCCCAAAGTTCTGGGATTACAGGCATGAACCAGTGTGCCCAGCAAGTTTTCTATCTTAATAGTGTAACTTGGGGCTTGTATCTAAACTTTTATTTGAATATAGTTGTGCCTCCCTTGAAATTTAGGTAATATATTAAGACACAACCTTATTCTTTTGTCATTAAGTACTTTTGGACTTCTCACTTCTTCTCCTTGTGTACATACACATTGAAGCTTTGCAAATCTTTTGTCAGAGAGTATGACTGACACCATTAAGGTTAATTGTATAATATTATAATTTTGGTTCCGGTAATTCTGTTTATGATTTGACCAGTATTCAAACACATTTATTTATCAAGATATTCATAGTTTGATAAAGATTTATTGACCTTTTACTATGTGCAAGACATGATAGATGTTAGGCTTTGGGGATACAAAAATAAGACCTACTTTCTTTTCTCTTTGAGATTATATTATAGCAGGAAAGATAGGCATTAAACAAATAATTTCAAAAATTTTAAAATTTCAGTTGTGATAAGCTGTTATGAAGGTGTGAGATATTTGACCTCAGACCAAGAACAATGGGAAAGTTACCCCAAGAAAGTGGCAGTTAAGGTCTAGTCTGAAAGATCAGGGTGTGCGTAAGGAGAAAGTGAGCATTCCAGACAGAGGGAACAGCAGGTATGAATGCTGTTGTAACACTGGAGTTAAAAATAAGGTGAAGTTCAGGAAGTACCTGGAGTGTAGAAAGGCAAGGAAGAGCATCACAAGATGGATCGGGTGACATATACACCAGGTCAGAATAGATCCTGTGGCGCTTTCAGTGCATTATTGAATATTTTAGCCATTACCCTATGATCAATGAGAAGCCATTAGTAGATTTTGAGCAAAAAGGACGGATATGATCAAATTAGCATTAAAAAAGAAAACCCACTCGCTACAGTTTTGAAAGTGGACAAAAGTAGAAGTGCACTGTGCACAAGCCAAATGTTGCTTGAAGTAGGTGGAAAGAAGTGGCAATTAAGAGGGAGAATCAGGCTAGGCACAGTGGCTCATGTCTGTAATCCCAGCACTTTGGGAGACCAAGGTGGGCAGATCACCTAAGGTCAGGAGTTCAAAACCAGCCTGGCCAATATGGTGAAACCCTGTCTCTACTAAAAATGCAAAAATTAGCTGGACATGGTGGTGGGCACCTGTAACCCTGCCTGGCTGGAAAATTGCTTGAACCCAGGAGGCGGAGGTTGCAATGAGCTGAGATTGTACCACTGCACTCCAGCCTGGGAGACGGAGCAAGACTCTGTCTTAAGGGGAAAAAAAAAAAAAGCAAGGGGATCCAAGATGGCCAAATAGGAACAGCTCTGGAGTGCAGTCTCCAGCCAGAACAACAAAGAGGGTGAGTGATCACCACATTTCCAAATGAGTTATTACTGCCCACAGACCAGGAGATTCCCAGGCTGAAAAGCGCCATGTTTCCAAGCCGAGTTTTCAGCATGGCTGTTTCAGCTGGCGCAGCGGGTCTCCACACAAAAACTCACACAAATCTGGGTGGCTGTTTCAACTGGCGCTTGGAATGCTCGGGAGACAGAGCTACCCATTCAACTGAAAAAAATGGAGCTGAAACAGGGAGCCAGGTGATCTGGCTTGGCAGGTCCCACCCCCACAAAGACCAGCAACCTGAAATGCTTTGGATTGAGACTTTAACAGCAAGCACAGCTGGACCCAGGGTGGTCCAGCTCTGTAGGGGGAAGGGCGTGTCCACCATTACCAAGGCAGTCCACCACTACTGAGGCAGTCTGCCATTTCCGAGGCAGTCTGCCATTACCAAGGCAATCCGCCATTACTGAGGCAAACCATCATTACCGAGGCAGTTCTAACTATATAGACAAAACCACAAGGAAGTTCACACAGCAGCTGGGCAGAACCCATGGCAGCTCAGCAACGCCTCTGCTGGCAGACTATGATTAGGCCATCTACTTGCTGGGCAGGGCATCTCTGAAAAAAGGCAGCAGCACATCAGGAACTTATAAATAAAGCCCCACCTTCCCAGGACAGAGCACCTGGGAAAAAAGGCAGTTTTGAGTTCCACTGCAGCAGACTTAAACATACTTGCACAGCAGCTCTGAACAGAACAATGGAGCTCACAGCTCAGCACTTGAGCTCCTATAAAGGGACAGACTGTCTCCTCAAGCAGCTCCCAGACCCCTGTATATCCAAAGAGACACCTCATAAAGGAGAGCTCAGGCTGACAGCTGGTGGGTATCCTTCTGGGACAAAGATAACAGGAGAAGAAACTGGCAGCAACCCTTACTGTTCTGCAGCTGCCACAAGTGATCCTCAGGCAAGCAGGGTCTGGAGTGGACCTCCAGCAGTCCTACAGCAGAGGTGCCTGACTGTTAGAAGGAAAACTGAAAAGCAGAAAGAAGTAACTTCATCATAAAAAAGAGGACATCCACTCAGAGACCCCATCCAGAAGTCACCAAATACAAAGACCACAGGTAGATAAATCCACAAAGATGGAAAGAAACCAGCGCAAAAAGGATGAAAACACCCAAAACCAGAATGCCTCTCCTCCAAGGGATCACAACTCCTCACCAGCAAGGAAACAAAGCTGGATGGAGAATGAGTCTGATGAATTGACAGAAACAGGCTTCAGAAGGTGGGTAATAACAAACTTCTCTGAGCTAAAAGAACATGTTCTAACTCAATACGAAGAGACTAAGAGCCTTGAAAAAAGGCTTGACAAAATGCTAACGAGAATAAACAGCTTAGAGAAGAATATAAATGACGTGATGGAGCTGAAAAACACAACATGAGAACTTCGCAAAGCATACGCAAATTTCAATGGCCAAATTGACCAAGCACAAGAAAGCATATCAGAGATTGAAGATCAACTCAATGAAATAAAATGAGAAAACAAGATTAGAGAAAAAAGAGTGAAAAGAAATGAACAAAGCCTCCAAGAAATATGGGATTATGTGAAAAGCCCTAATCTATGTTTGATAGGTGTACTATAATGTGACAGGGAGAATGAATCCAATCTGGAAAACACTCTTCAGGATATTATCCAGGAGAACTTCCCCAACCTAGCAAGCCAGGCCAATATTCAAGTCCAGGAAATACAGAGAACACCACAAAGATATTCTTCAAGAAGAGCAACCCAAAGGCACATAATTGTCATATTCACCAGGGTTGAAATGAAGGGAAAAATGTTAAGGGAGCCAGAGAGAAAGGTCGGGTTTCCACAAAGGGAATCCTATCAGACTCACAAACTCACAGCGGATCTCTCAGCAGAACCCCAGAAGAGAGTGGGGCCAGTAGTCAATATCTTTAAAGAAAAGAACTTTCAACCCAGAATTTGATATCCAGCCAAACTAAGCTTCATAAGCAAAGGAGAAATAAAATACTTTACAGACAAGCAATTGCTGAGAGATTTTGTCACCACCAGGCCTGCCTTACAAGAGCTCCTTAAGCAGTAAACATGGAAAGGAACAACCAGTACCAGCTACTCCAAAAACATACCAAATAGTAAAGAACCATTGACACAATGAAGAAACTGCATCAGTTAACAGACAAAACAACCAATTAGCATCAAAATGGCAGGATCAAATTCACACATAACAATATTAACCTTAAATGTAAATGGACTAAATGCCCCAATCAAAAGACAAAGACTGGCAAATTGGATAGAAAGTCAAGACCCATTGGTATGCTGTATTCAGGAAACCTATCTCATGTGCAAAGACACACATAGGCTCAAAATAAAGGGATGGAGGAAGATTTACCAAGCAAATGGAGAGCAAAAAAAAAGCAGGAGTTGCAATCCTAGTCTCTGATAAAATAGACTTTNTATCAGAGATTGAAGATCAACTCAATGAAATAAAATGAGAAAACAAGATTAGAGAAAAAAGAGTGAAAAGACATGAACAAAACCTCCAAGAAATATGGGATTATGTGAAAAGATCTGATCTACATTTGATGGGTGTACCTGAATGTGATGGAGAGAATGAATCCAAGCTGGAAAACACTCTTCAGGATATTATCTAGGAGAACTTCCCTAACCTAACAAGGCAGGCCAATATTCAAGTCCAGGAAATACAGAAAACACCACAAAGATATTCCTCAAGAAGAGCAACCCCAAAGTACATAATTGTCAGATTCACCAGGGTTGAAATGAAGGAAAAAATGCTAAAGGCAGCCAGAGAGAAAGGTCAGGTTACCGACAAAGGGAAGCCCTTCAGACTCACAGCGAATCTCTTGGCAGAATCCCTACAAGCCAGAATAGAGTGAGGGCTGATATTCAATATCCTTAAAGCAAAGAACTTTCAACCTAGAATTTCATATTCAGCCAAACTGAGCTTCATAAATGAAGGAGAAATAAAATTCTTTACAAGCAAGCAATTGCTGAGAGATTTTGTCACCACCAGGCCTGCCTTACAAGAGCTCCTGAAAGAAACACTAAACATAGAAAGGAACAACCAGTACCAGCCACTCCAAAAATGTACCAAATGGTAAAGAGTATCAACACGATGAAAAAACTGCATCAACTAATGGGCAAAACAACCAGCTAGCATCAAAATGGCAGGGTCAAATTCACACATAACAATATTAATTTTAAATGTCAATGGGCTAAATGCCCCAATCAAAAGACACAGACTGGCAAATTGGATATAACGTCAAAACCCATAGGTGTGCTGTATCTGGGAAACCCGTCTCACATGCATGGATACACATAGGCTCAAAATCAAGGGATGGAGGAAGATTTACCAAGCAATTTGAGAGCAAAAGAAAGCGGGAGTTGCAATCCTAGTCTCTGATAAAATAGACTCTAAACCAACAAAAATCCAAAGAGACAAAGAAGGGCATTACATAATGGTAAAAGGATTAATGCAACAAGAGCTAACGATCCTAAATATATATGCACCCAATACAGGAGCGCCCAGATACATAAAGCAAGTTCTTAACGACCTACAAAGAGACTTAGACTCCCACACAATAATAGCAGGAGACTTTAACACTCCACTGTCAATATTAGATCATTGAGACAGAAAATTAACAAGGATATTCAGGACTTGAACTCAGATCTGGACCAAGCAAACCTAATAGACATCTACAGAGCTCTCCACCCCAAATCCACAGACTACACATTCTTCTCAGCACCCATCACACCTACTCTATTGGCCACATAATTGCAAGTAAATCACTCCTCAGCAAATGCAAAAGAATGGAAATCATAACAGTCTCTCAGACCACAGTGCAATCAAATTAGAACTCAGGATTCAGACCCACACAACTTCATGGAAACTGAACAACTGGCTCTTGAATATTGACTGGATAAAAAATGAAATGAAGGCAAAAATAAAAATGTTCTTCGAAACTAGTGAGAACGAAGACACAACGTACCAGAATCTCTGGGACACATTTAAAGCAGTGTCTAGAGGAAAATTTAGAGCAATAAATGCCCATATGAGAAGCAAGGAAAGATCTAAAATTGATACCCTGTCATCAAAATTGAAAGAGCTAGAGGAGCAAGATCAAAACATCTCAAAAGCTAGCAGAAGACAAGAAATAACTAAGATCAGAGTAGAACTGAAGGAGAAAGAGACACAAAAAAATCTTCAAAAAATCAATAAATCCAGGAGCTGGTTTTTAGAAAAGATCAACAAAATAGGCAGACCACTAGCCAGATTAATAAAAAATAAAAGAGAGAATAATCAAATAGATGTAATAAAAAATGGTAAGGGGGGGATATCACCACTGATTCCACAGAAATACAAACTACCATCAGAGATTACTACAAACAACTCTATGCACATAAACCAGTAAACCTGGAAGAAATGGGTAAATTCCTGGACACTTGCACCCTCCCAAGCCTACACCAGGAAGAAGTCAAAACCCTGAATAGACCAATAACAAGGGCTGAAGTTGAGGCAGCAATTAATAGCCTGCCAACCAAAAAAAGCCCAGGTCCAGATGGGTTCACAACCGAATTCTACCTGGCATACAAAGAGGAGCTGGTACCACTCCTTCTGAAACTGTTCAAAGCAATCCAAAAAGAGGGAATCCTTCCCAAATCATTTCATGAGACCAACGTCATCCTGATGCCAAAACCTGGAAGAGGCTCAACAAAAAAGAAAACTTCAGGCCAATATCCGTGATGAACGTAGATGCAAAAATATTCAGTAAAATACTGGCAAACCAATTGCAGCAGCACATCCAAAAGCTTATCCATCATGATCGAGTGGGCTTCATCCCAGGTATGCAAGGCTGGTTCAACCTACAGAGGTCTATAAATGTAATCCACCATATAAACAGAACCAAAGACAAAAACCACATGATTATCTCAATAGATGCAGAGAAGGCCTTCAACAAAATTCAACAGCCCTTTATGCTAAAAACTCTCAATAAACTAGGTATAGACAGAACATATCTCAAAATAATAAAAGCTATTTATGACAAACCCACAGCCAATATCATACTGAATGGGCAAAAACTGGAAGCATTCCCTTTGAAATCTGGCCCTAGACAAGGATGCCCTCTCTCACCACTCCTATTCAATACAGTATTGGAAGTTCTAGCCAGAGCAGTGAGGCAAGAAAAGAAATAAGGGGTATTCAATTAGGAAAGGAGGAAGTCAAATTGTCTCTATTTGCAGACGACATGATTGTATATTTAGTAGACCCTGTTGTCTCAGCACAAAATCTCCTTAAACTGATAAGCAACTTCAGCAAAGTCTCAGGATGGAAAACCAATGTGCAGAAATCATAAGCGTTCCTATACACCAATAACAGACTTAAAGAGAGCCAAATCAGGAATGAACTGGCATTAACACTTGTGACAAAGAGAATAAAATACCTAGGAATACAACTAACAAAGGATGTAAAGGACCTCTTCAAGGAGAACTACAAACCACTGTTCAAGGAAATAAGAGAGAACACAAACAGATGGAAAAACATTCCATGCTTACGGTTAGGAAGAATCAATATTGTGAAAATGGCCATACTGCCCAAAGTAATTTATAGATTCAACGCTATCCCCATCAATAAATGTTTAATAAACGGTGTTGGGAAAACTGGCTAGCCCTGTGCAGAAAGCAGAAACTGAACCCCTTCCTGACACCTTACACTAAAATTAACTCCAGATGGATTAAAGACTTAAGCATAAGACCTAACACCATAAAAAACCCTAGAAGAAAACGTAGGCAAAACCATTCAGGACATAGGCATAGGCAAGGACTTCATGACTAAAACACCAAAAACATTGGCAACAAAAGCCAAAATAGACAAATGGGATCTAATTAAACTCCAGAGCTTCTGTACAGCCAAAGAAACAGTCATTAGAGTGAACTGGCAACCAACAGAATGCGAAAAAATTTTTGCAATCTACCCGTCTAACAAAGGCCTTATATCCAGAATCTACAAAGAACTAAAACAGATTTACAAGAAAAAACAAGCCCATTCAAAAGTGGGCAAAGGATATGAACAGACACTTTTCAAAAGAGGACACATGTGAGGCCAAACAAACATGAAAAAATGTTCATCATCACTTGTCATTAGAGAAATGCAAATCAAAACCACATTGAGATACCATCTCATGCCAGTTAGAAAAAGCTATTTACGACAAACCAACAGCCAATATCATACTGAATGGGCAAAAACTGGAAGCATTCCCCTTGAAATGTGGCACTAGACAAGGATGCCCTCTCTCACCACTGCTATTCAATATAGTACTAGAAGTTCTAGCCAGAGCAATCAGGCAACAAAAAGAAATAAAGGGTATTCAAATAGGAAAGGAGGAAGTCAAATTGTCTCTATTTGCAGACGACATGATTGTATATCTAGAGGACCCCATCGTCTCAGCCCCAAATCTCCTGAAACTGATAAGCAACTTC
>NW_016107811.1:325732-342066 GCF_001604975.1 Cebus imitator | reverse complement strand
TTCACATGTCTTATAGTTGTAAAAAATAATGCAGACAGATCTAGTTAAGTGTACTCTTTCCCCATTTCACCCAAATGGTAGTATTTAGAGTACAATATAACAGCCAAAATATAGATATTGGTACAAGATACAGAACATCACCATCATCATAAAAATGATGTTGCCGCTTTCTTGCTACACCACTTCACCACTTCCTGTCTAACCACTGGTAATCACTATTCTGTTCTCCATTTCCATAATTTTGTCATTTCAAGAATGCCACATGAATTGCATCATATAGTACATAATCTTTTGGGATTGATTTTTTTTCCACTTAGCTTAATTCTCTGGAGATTTATCAAGGTTTTTGCACGTATCAATTCATTCCTTGTTACTGCTGAGTGGTACTCCGTAGTTTAACCATTTACCTGTTTAAGAATGTATGGGTTGTTTCTGTATCTTGGCTATTAGAAAAGAAAAGCTGCATAAACACTGATTTACAGGTGTTTGTGTGAACATAAGTTTTCGTTTCTCTGGGATAAATGCCCAGGAGTGCCATTGTTGTGTTGTATGGCAGTTGCATATTCAGTTTTATAAGAAACTGCCCACTCTTTTCCAGAGTGGCTGTACCATTTAACATAATCACCAGCAATGTATGAGTTTCTGTGAAACCTCACCAGTATTTGGTGTTATCACTATCATTTAACATGTATTTATTTTCAGGTGTACAATTCAATGGTTTTTAGTATATTCACAAAGTTGCATGACCATCATATCGAATTCCAGAACATTTCATCACCTCTCCAAACAACTCTTTAGCCATTAGCAATTACTCCCCATTCCTTTGTCTTCCAGCCTCTGGCAACGACTGGTAATAATGTTCTGTCTCTATGGATTTACCTTTTCCAGACATTTAATGTAATGCAATCATACAATATGTATTCTTTTATGACTGGCTTCTTTCACTTAGCATAATATTTTCAAAGTTCATCTGTAGTGTAGCATATGTCTACTATTTATGTAGATATGATTACTTTTTATGACTAATATTTCATTGAATAGATATTCATTTTGTATATGAATTCATCAGTTGATGGGCATTTGAGTTGTTCCCACTTTTTGGCTATTAGGAATAATGTGGCTGTGAACATTTATGAACACATTTTGTGTGGACACGTGTTTTATAGCAAGATGTGGAAATTCTGGGTCATATGGTAACTTTACGTGTAACTTTTTCAGGAACTACCCAACTGTTTTCCAAAGGGGCTGAATCACTTCACATTCCTACTAGCAATGTATGATGGGTTCAGTTTTCCACGTCCTCCCTGACATTTGTCATCTTCTGTCTTTTTTATTACTGTCTATCATAGGACAGACAGCCCAGCTGTAAGGGCTTTAGACAGCCAATACCCTGGTGACATCATAAAAGACAACCTGGGCCTGGAGAGTTAAGACCTGAGGGCTGAATCCTGGCTTGGTCGGTCTTGTGCTACAAGCATTTAAGCAGAGCGTGGAGGCTTTGGGGCAGAACGAAAGGAAACACTGGACTTGAATTTGAAGTCTCTGTCTCCAACTTGCTGAATACATTTAGTTAAGTTACTTAACTGGTCTGTGACTATTTCTTCTCTGCAAAATGTCCTGGCCCACCAGGCTGTCGGAGACACCAAAGGAAGTAGTGATGGTGGGAAATATTTGGAAAGCAGTAAAGATCTGCATAAATGCAAGGTGGAAAAGTCACTGTTATCGTGGTGTGAATGCAGTCACAGCGTCACTGCTGTCATGGTGTGAATGCAGTCACAGCGTCACTGCTGTCATGGTGTGAATGCAGTCACAGCACGCCATTCTCTGACCAATCCCCACAGTCCATCTCACTGGGGCCCTGTCATTTCAGAACCTAAACAGAAGCAAGCCTGGGCCAGTCACCCCTGGATAAGAGGAAGAGACTGAGGCTTAGGGAGGAGGAGAGACGGCTGTGGGAAGCTCCAATCCACAGCCAGAGCTGATCGACCTGATTCAACTCACAGAGGCCCAGGGCCCTAGTTAGAGCAAGGCGGAGGCCCTGGGACCACCATGAGACCTCACAAGCCCATAAACCCTTTCCTTTGCCTCCCAGCACTGTGAGTGGCTCCGGTGGGTGACTCAGCAGTTTAAGACCATTGCAGGAGAAGGTGGGGAGATCAGCCTGCAAGAATTCAAAACAGCTTTGTGTGTGAAAGAGGCAGGTGTTGGCCCACGGTGGAAGCCCTGCATTGATCATTATGTGCCCTGGTTCTCAGGGCATAGCCCTTACAAGGAGGGAAAGGGAGCTCCCTGGGGTTCCCGAGGTCTCCACCTTGTAGCAGAGCTGGTGGGCTGTTTCTAGCACGCTCCCATTCCTCTTAGTAGCTATGGCCTCCTGGGGTCTTCGAAAAAACACATGAAGTTGTAAATCAGCAGCTTGTCAAATCTTAAGCAATATGATTAACCCCCATTTCCACTAGGCTTATGGGCAGAGCTGATGCCCTGACTTAGGCTTCCTTCCGAGATAAGCTTGTTAATGGTCTACACCTGTTAACACGCTGTCTGCTGTGACACACGGTTCCCAGTCCTCTGGGCCCCACAGCGACCCTGCCCACCCCACACAGCCTGCATGCCCTGACCCACAGAGGAGACATCAGCGGAGACGCGAGGACTGGAACCTGAAACGCCAGCCTCTCCCAGCTGTCCTCGGGACTCGCATCGAATGCTGTCCTAGTCCTTGACAGACACTAGCTAATAAGCATCTGAATGCCCTGCTTGAATCAGAAGGACCCTCCCCTGCTGGTCCTGGGGATACTGCTCAGAACTCTAACTCCATGCCTCCCCTCACAACAAATATGGGGAAGGAAAAAAATCCCATTCTCCCTAATGAGATTGTCCCATCCAAATGGGAGGCTATAAAACATCTTAAGACAAAGAGCATTCGGGAGGGTAGAGTGATAAAGGTACTACCCAGGGATCCTGGAGACGAAGAAGAAAGCCCAGGGAGGGTTATCAGTCTACGGCGGACTTCAGCCTATACCTCATACTAGTGAGCCCCTCATAGTTTTATTAAGTCAGACACTATAGCCCCACAGGGTCCTTCCCTTGCCGTGAGGGGAGCCTCCCAGGACACAGCATCTCTAGGACACTCATCCAATCCTGTCTTCTTAATTTCTGTGCTCCCAATGTCTAACACCAGGCCTGGCAGGTAAAGGCTACACAGCGCAAGACTGCTCAGTGAATGAATGAGGGAATTGGTGATTAAGAACAAGACTAAAGTATAAAACATAGGCAGCCTTACAAACAAACTAAAGAAAGGGCTTAGACCTTCCAGTGGAATCTGTAAGTCCTTCCCAGATTCACTCATCCCTTGGGCTCGCCCCAAGTGGGGTGATACAGGGCTGGAAGGAGCCCACAGGAGGACCCCCTGTCTGACCCTTTCCCGTGTTGGTTAAGGAATCACCCAGAGGCCTGGACTGCAAGGCTGATGGGGGTGATTGTATGTAGGGGGCAGACAGCCCATGCAAATTACAAAGCCCAGTGTCAGAAGGGGGCCTGAAGCCCAAATCAAGCCCATGCTCACTGCAGGGATCAGAGCAGGCCTTCCACTGAGCAGATCACGATGGGTGTTCAGGCACCTGAGTCCTGCCTGAATACTGCCACGCCGTGGTGCACCCCCTTGCCACCCCTTGCTACCTTTCCACACACAGGAAGACAGTGAACAAATTCGAAGCCCAGGCCCTGCGGCCACAGTTGTGCCTGTCTTCCACCCTCCTCGCCGACTGTCCTTCTTTGCAGAGAGATTCTTTGCCCTATTTTACTCCGATGGAAGTGGCACCATCACCCTCCAGGAGCTGCAGGACGCACTGACCCTGCTCATCCATGGCAGCCCCATGGACAAACTCAAATTCCTCTTCCAGGTGCATGACATCGATGGTAAGGGCTCTTCCTGGGTGTGGGCTGGGGTGGGGAGAGCAGTGGGGGGCCTCAGTGAGAACCGGCCATTTCACCTCGTTAGGCCTGGAGGTGCCACCCGGGCCTGCCATGCCCAGCCTGGGACTGGTTTCTCCAGGTGAGGCTGACACTTCATTCCCTCACATCTCTTCCCCCATCCCTGTCCCTCTGTCTGATCCCTGCCCGCTTTCTGGGGCAGCGGGAGAAAAGGGGGACTCTGGCACAGGAGACAAATGCCTTCTATTCAACTTACCAGAGGCCAGAACCTTCTTTTGTTCTTTTTTATGTTTGAAAAAAAAAATCTCTGTCGCTTTTTCCTTTTCATCATAATATAAGCTCACCATGAACATTTTAGACAGTACGGAGTGGTATAAAGAACACAAAAATCCCCCGTAACATTTTGCTATGTTGCCTTCTAACTGGTGGCACATACACACTCCACTCACCTTTTTTCTTTTTAACAAAATGGGATTATATTATATGTACTGCGATTTTTCACTTTTAAAATGTCAGCATTTTGAAATGTAAAAATATATTGCTTTACAGTATCATTTTTATTGTGGTAAAATATAAAAATTGCCATTTTTTTTTTTTTTTTTTTGAGACTGAGTCTTGTTCTGTAGCCCTTAGGCTGGAGCTCAGTGGCGCAATCGCTGCTCACTGCAACCTCCGCCTCCTGGGTTCCAGCGATTCTCCTGCCTCAGCTTCCTGAGTAGCTGGTATTACAGGAGTGTGCCACCAGGCCTGGCTAATTTTTATTTTTAGTAGGGATGGGGTTTTGCCGTGTTGGCCTGGCTGGTCTCAAACTCCTAACTTGAGGTGATCCACCCACCTCAGCCTCCCAAAATGCTGGAATTACAGGTGTGAGCCACCGCACCCAGCCAAAATGTGCCACCTTAACCATTTTTAAGCATACAGTTCAATGGCATTAAACACATTCACATTCCTGTGCAACATCACCACCCTCCATCTGCAGAAGCTTTTCGTCCTTCCACTGAAACTCTGTGCCCACTGAACACTGATCCCCCATTCCTCCTCCCCTAGTCCCTGGCCACCACCATTCTATGAATATTTTCTCTCTCTAAGAATCCGATTTCTCGAGGCACCTCATCTAAGTGGGATTATACAATATTTGTCATTTTGTATATGGCTTATGTAACTTGAGTGTCCTCAAGCTTCATCTGTATCATAGCAAGTGACAGAATTTTATGCCTTTTTAAGGCTGTGTAATATTCCATTGTGGGTATGTGCCATATTTTGTTTATCCACTCACCAATTAGTGGACATTTGAGCTGTTTCTACCTTTTAACTATTGTGATCAATGCTTCTATGAACATTGGTGCACAAATATCTGAGTCCCTGCTTTCAGTTCTTCTGGGTATATATCCGGAAGGTGAATTGCTGGATGACATGGTAATTCTATTTTAATTTTTTGAGGAACTGCCATACTGTTTTCCACAGTGGCTGCATTATTTCACATTCCTACCAGTAATGTGCTCCAAGTTCTCCACATTCTTGCTAACACTTGCTATTTTCTGCCTTTTTTTTTTTTTTTTTTTTTTTTTTTTTTTTTTTTTTTGAGATGGAATCTTGTTCTGTCGCCCAGGCTGGAGTGCAGTGGTACAATCTTGGCTCATCACAGCCTCCGCCTCCCAGGTTCAAGCAATTCTCCTGCCTCAGCCTCCTAAGTAGCTGGGACTACAGGTGCCCACCACCACGTCCAGCTAATTTTTATATTTTTAGTAGAGATGGGGTTTCACCATGTTAGCTGGGCTGGTCCCAAATTCCTGACCTCAGGTGATCTGCCTGCCTTGGACTCCCAAAGTGCTAGGATCACAGATGTGAGCCACTGTGCCCAGCTTTATATTCTGCTTTTTGATGATAGCCATCCTAATGGATGTGAAGTGGTGACTCACTGTACTTACGGTGCCATTTTTAGTGGCTGCATTATACTCCACTGTGTGTGTCATGCAGCACAGACTCTAAGGACAAGCTACCTAAGTTCAAATCTCAGTTCCATCACTTATGTGAACTTAGGCAAGTTGCTTAACTTCTCTGTACCTCAATTTATTTATCAAATGGGAGTTATGATAATAATTGTTCATACTCATAGGGTTGAAATGAAGGTTAAATTAGTTAACTTATGAGCAACGGGAGCCATCACAGGGTGTTGAGCAAGGGATTCACAGGGATGGACCTGCATTCTGAAAAGTTTTTCTTCAGCAATGTTCACTTTGCTGCCCTGGTGCAGGAGGGCAGAAAACAGGTAGCTGGCTTCACCCAGCAATGGGATTTTCTGAGAGTCAGTGGAATCAAAGGTTAGAGGGACAAGGAAGAGGAATGTGTGCATGAGAATTGTGAAGGAGAACCCTGGATTTGAAATTGACCAACAGAGAGATGAAGGCAGATAGAAGAGGCCGTGAAGGGGCCAGGGAGGGACTGGTCCTCCAGATGAGTACAGAAACCTGCTGCCATCATGGCTCTTGACTAGGAAAGCAGAACAGGAGGTGCATGGAGCTGTGACTGGGGAGTAGTATAACATACTCTAATAGATTCTGCATTGTAATGGGATTACGGACTTCAGCTTGGGCCGGAATGATGATCACAACACCGGTGAGAATTTCCATTTATATGCAACGGCCTTCTTCCAGATACTGCATTTGGTGTTTTGCAATTATCTAGTGTCCTCGAACCAGTTCTGAGAGGGAAGAATGATTCCTCTCATTTTAGAGACTAGCAAAGTGAGGTCCATGACCCCATCGGACTTAGAACCCACTACCGCAGAGTGAAGGAGAGGCAGGAGCAGGGTGCCACACTGGGTGTGTCCATATCCAAAGCAGGCCAAGAAGCCATTAATCATGGACTCTGCTGCTCAGGAAGAATAAGATGCATACAGAAAAATCTCATCTCTGTTGGTAGTTTTGGCTTCCTTATCCCATCATTTCCCACCACCCATGTTTACATCAGGCCACACCCTGGGCTGGAATGCCCAGCTGTGGCCCTCTGAAGACAGCAGGATAAACACTGCATCTGCTCCAAGTTGAACAAGGCACACTCCCTCAGCACGAACCCGCATGCAGTGTGCCTCTGGATAATTGAGACTGTGGGCACACAGCCCCTTACAGATTAAGTAAGCAGAAATATTTTTCTGGGCAGTTGGTCTTGGAAGTTGAGCAGTACTTAGGAAGCTACAGACTCTGTAGACAGACGTCCACTGAAGCCAAAGATTATTCTATACCCGTGGGGAGGCATCCATCGCTGTTGAGACAGGCAGTTGGGCACCGTGGAAGGTTTCTGAGCATGGTTTATACCCCTAAGGAGAACTGATTGGCAAAAAGCCGGAGGTGGGTAAACAGAAGAGGCCCACCGCTTCCTGCAGTGTGTGTGCATGACAGGGGGCGTCTGCAGGTACAGAGTGGGGTGCTAGGGCAGGCCACCACTCGGCTTCATCCCTACTCGGGACAGGCAGCGGCTCCATTGACCCGGACGAGGTGCGCACCGTGCTGCAGTCGTGCCTGCGCGAAAGCGCCCTGTCGCTGCCCGACGAGAAGCTGGACCAGCTGATGCCGGCGCTGTTGAGTGGGCAGACACCGACAGCAGCTCCGGGACAAGCTGCGGCGCTTCCCCGGAGTCATGGAGAACCTGACCATCTCTCGGGCATTGGCACCGTCCGCGAGACTCCCGGCCAAAATGTGGCAGGAACTCACCGCGGATCCGCCCCGCCGCTGCTCCTCCCCAGTTCAGCCCGCTCTTGGGTGCCCCGCAGGGCAGCGGTCCTCATTGCCTTCATTTCCCGCAGTGTCTCTGCAGAATCCACTCACGGTATGAGGCACCTACTGTGTGCTGAGCACTTTTGCATATACCAGTGCATTTTATAGCAATGCTCATTTTACAAAAGGAAATTACTTCGCCTGAAGTAAGCTGCCTAGGATCACACAAATACTTAACAAAGGTAGTTATTTACGTAATCAATGTTTGAGCAGCTCCTGTGAACCACACACTGTTCTGAATAATGCAGTGAATGAGGTCCCCCCCCTGCTGGGGCCCCATTCCAGACGGAGAGGCATGTCATTCACACCAATGAACAAACACACAAACTAGAGAAGCACAGAATTAATACGTGCTGTGGAGAAAATAAGAGTGTAACAACAAGACCCAAGACTCCAGGCTCTGAATAGAGCCGGTTTTGTAGTTAATTCTTCCTGTGTATTAACTATTAACTTTTTTCTTTTTTTTTTTTTGAGACGGAGTGTCACTCTGATGCCCAGGCCGGAGTACAGTGGCATGATCTAGGCTCACTGCAATCTCCGCCTCCCAGGTTCAAGCGATTCTCCTGCCTCAGCCTCCTGAGTAGCTCGCATTACAGGCGCCCACCACCACAGCCAGCTAGTTTTTGTATTTTTAGTAGAGATGGGCTTTCACCATGTTGGCCAGACTGGTCTCGAACTCCTGACCTTAAGTGATCCGTTCGCCTCAGCCTCCCAAAGTGTTGGATTACAGACGTGAGCCACCGTGCTGGGCCCCTGTGTATTAACTTACTTGGGGTTTACTTACCAAAACATATCTCAGATTCTTCCATCCTTTTCTGTTAACTGTTTTAACATTGGAAAGTAAAGAGAAGTAATTAAAAAAAAAAAATAGCCGTGGTTGTGACATCCAGCACTCTGGAGTCCCCTTTCAGCTCCACGGAGCTGGGCAACTGTGACCAAGTCACTTGACCTCTCTATTTCCTGGTGTGAAGGAAGCCGGCCTGCTTGCCAGACTTGGTCGACCACAGCTGGAGAGGGTCTTTAGGTTCAGACACGCGTGGTCCCCACCCCACCGCGCCCCTCTGAGCGGAGCCCGCCTCCCTTGCAGCGCTACCCACTGGCTGACGCCCCCCGCCTCCCGCCCACACCCCCGCCGGCCGCACCCGCTGACTCGAGCCTACTGGCACAACCACCGCAGCCAGCTGCTCTGCCTGGCCGCCTACGCAGGCCTCCACATGCTGCTCTTTGCACTGGCGGCAAGCGCGCACTGGGACCTCGGCACCAGCGTCATTGTGGCCAAGGGCTGAGGCCAGTGCCTCAACTTCGACTGCAGCGTCATCGCGGTAGACTGTGCCAGCACAGGCGGGGAAGCAAGCAGGGGCTCCAAGGAGGGCTCCTCCTAGGCAGAGCGACACACAGAGGACATCTGAAATGCCAGTGCAGGGTGGCACCTTAGAAATCAGCTGGGCCAACGCCCAGAGGTGGTGGATGCCACCCAGAGAGGGACAGCAGCTTGTCCACAGTCACACAGCCAGTAGGTAATAACATAACTGGCATTTTTGTGCACTATGCATCAGGAACGTGCTGAGTAGGCTCCATTTGATCTTCACAACTCCCCTCTGGTGGAGTCCTGTGCAGGTCCACCTTCAAGAGGAAACCCTGCAAGAGGCCTTGAATACCAGATCATGGAGTTGGCATGTGGTTCTCTGACTTGCAGATGAGGTCTCTAAGAGGTGGTTTTTAACCCAGATACAATGGACCTCAGGATCTCAGCTCATTGCAACCTCTGCCTTCTGGGTTCAAGCAATTCTCCTGCTTCAGCCTCCTGAGTACTGGGATTATAGGCGACCACCACCACACAGATAATTTTTATGTATTTAGTAGAGATGGGGTTTCATTATATTGGCCAGGCTGGTCTTGAACTCCTGACCTCATGATCTGCCCACCTTGGCCTCCCAAAGTGCTGGGCTTACAAGCATGAGCCACTCCACTTGGCCTCTAAGAGTTTTTAATCACACAACTACTCCCATTAAAACAAAGGCCCTTTTGTGATTATCTCCATGCCCTATTATCATTAGCTAATAGACTTAAAGGCACAAAGTAACTAACTAAAGCGGAAGATTCATCATTGACGAGCAGGAATGCCCACCTCTAGCTCAGATATGCTTCTAGATATCAGCTTCTTGTTAAAGTGGGTTTTGTGAGTTTTGTTTTACATTTATTTTTATTATTTTTAATTGTTAATTTTAATTTTTGTGGGCACATAGTAGGTGTATATATTTATGGGCTACATGGGATGTTTTGATACATACAATGTGTAATAATCACATCTTGTAAAATGGGGTACCCATTCCTAGAGTGGGATTTGCATTAACAGTGTAACCAGCTGACAAAGAGTTCATTCCAGGGGTGGGAGGCGTGTGACTTATTTTCTTGGTCACTTCCTCTTGCATTATCAACACAACTGTCAATCTGTGGTTTCTCTGCCGGGAAACTTATAAAGCTACTTGTCCTTCCTGTGAGGGGTAGTTAGCTGAGTTTCGGTAACGCCAAATACCGGAACCTGCAAGTCCACATCCTTGGCACGCATAAATATACTGAAGGCAAATGAGCAATGAGAGGACCCTGGTCAACACTCTGCATTTAGGAAAGTCTGCTCCTCCTCCAAGGCACCTCGAGAACTAATGTGGCACACACCCATCTGACATAGGGACCAAATGAAGGCACCAAGTCCACAGAGATATTTTATTTATTTAATTTATTCTATCTATCTATCTATCTATCTATCTAAGACAGGGTCTCTGTCTTTCACCCAGGCTGGAGTGCATAGCTCACTGTAACCTCAAACGCCTGGGCTCAAGCAATCCTGGGCTCAAGCATTCCTCCTGCCTCAGCCTCCTAAGTAGCTAGGACTACAGGAGCATGCCGCCATGTCCAGCTAATTAAAAAAATTTTTTTCTATAGAGACAAGGGTCTTGCTGTGTTGCCCAGGCTGGTCTCAAACTCCTAGGCTCCAGTGATCCTCCTGTCTCAGCCTTCCAAAGTGCTGGGATTACTGGAGTGAGCCACTGTGCCTGGCCTGTATATTAAATATTAGTAAAAGTATAGGTGTTTCTCATGTGTTTAGATAAAAATTAATACAAATAGACATTCTGTAACTTTCTCTTCCCACCCCAATTCTGGAGACTCTCCTCTGGAGACCCCAGCTGTGAACCAGGGAAGCAGCAGGCATGGGGGCAGGGGAGTTTGGTGCGTGTCCTGTTCAGAAAGCACAGTTAGCTCAGGAGGCTGCAGGAGATGGCTGGGAAAAGCGGACAAGGCAGACAGAGAGTGAGGTGGGGCTCTCTGCCACTCTGCTGATGCTCAGACGCTGCCTCGCCTGGCTGCGGGCCACGTGGCTGGCTCAAGTCCTACCACTGGACCAGAACATCCAGTTCCACCAGCTCATGGGCTACGTGGTGGTGGGGCTATCTCTTGTGCACACCGTGGCTCTCATTGTGAACTTTGGTGAGTGATCCGGGGCAGAGTTGGGTTGGGGAGAACTTGGAGCAGCTCCAAGCCCAGAATACAGGGCCCAGGCACCCTGAGTGCCCTGCCTGCTCAAAGGTGAGAGAAGGGGTGCCCTGGATAAACCAATGCTCTGGACAAAAGTTTCTGCCTGTGCTAGCATCTGATGGTACAGGGTGGGGATCCCAAGGGAAGGTGGAGTGGGAAGAGCTGGTCTTGCAGTCATTCAGATTTCTGGGCTTGTTTCCAGCACTCCAGGCTCAGGCAGAGGACAGCCCTTTCCAGCTCTGGGAGCTGCTGCTCACCAGGAGGCCTTGAATTGGCTGGGTGCACGGCTCAGCCTCCATGACAGGTGTCGCTCTGCTGTTGCTGCTCCTCCTCATGTTCACCTGCTCCAGCTCGGGCATCCGCAGGAGTGGCCACTTTGAGGTGCTCCGGTCCCTGCCCTTTTGCTTCCCCCAAGGCCAGGGTTCTACCTTCATTTCTTTCTGTGTCCCTTCTACTTTACTCCAGAGCCCAGGAAAGTCCCAAGCTGGTCTGCGTGTTATCTGCATGTGATTTAGGGCCTGCTGCTGGGTTCTGCCACTGGACTGTAGTTTGTGTCTGCCAAATGTAGATGTTTTGCTCTGGGAGTGTCTGCCTTTCTGCTGGCTTATCCCTTTAACCTATTTGGGTTAAGTTGGACTTGAAACAGCACAGGGAGGGGAAGAAACACAGGCTCGGCAGGTTTTGAATCCCCACTCCCCTGCTTACTGGTCACTCCACCTTTCCAAGCCTCAGTTTTCTCATCTGTAAAATGGAGGTGTAATCCTCAATGTTATTTTAGGAATTATTGGCGATAATTCATGTAAAACCACTAACTACATACCTAGCATGTAGGTGCTCTGAAAATGTCAGTTCCATCTTTGCTTCCATCTCTCCAGCTTCCTCAAGATGCAGAAAGTCACAGACGATTTGGTTTGGAGACCTTGACAGTCTCCTGGCCTAGGCACATCAGAAATAGACATATATGAATACCTACTGTGGGCCAGCAACAAGCCTTTGAAGTAGGAATCAGAAGCCTCATTTGACCGATGAGGAATCTGACATTCAGAAAAGTAATAAAATTGGCTAAGATTCCATAGCTTTAGAAGGTGCCACAATTGTCTTCCACTATTTCTTCTCCACTCCCAGGAAGCCATTGCTGCCTTTTCTTCCTTCCTTCTGAGAATGGGTCAGGGGATCGGGATATTGATGCTCATAATCCCTGTGGGGGCACTCCACTCTGCCCAGAACCTCCCAGGCAGATATTTCAGATGTTTGCCTCTGGGATCAGAAATCTTCCCTCAAAGGCTCCCTTGGCCAAGCCCTCGGAAAAAGAATCTTCCCAACCCCAACCTCTCACCCAACCCCATCCCCAGGAGAGAGTCAAGGCTCTGGGCACTGTCCTGGCTTTGAGGGTAACCCTGAGTCCTGTCTCTGTCCCACCCCCGAGGCCTTGAGCTCTGGAAGTTTACTGCCCCCACCCCCACCCCACAGGCTTTCTGTTGGATTCACCTGTCCCACCTCCTCGTGTGGGTTCTGCTCATCCATCATGGGCCCAGCTTCTGGAAGTGGCTGCTGGTTCCTGGAATCTTGTTTTTCCTGGAGAAAGCCATCGGGCTGGCAGTGTCCCGCATGGCAGCCGTGCGCATCGTGGGAGTCAACCTCCTCCCCTCCAAGGTACAGAGGGTGGGTGGCGGAGGCCTTTTTCACCCCAAGAGACAGTTGGTGGGGTAGAACAGTTGGGTACCCTGTCAGACCCCCAAGGAAATAGGAAATAGTGTAGCTGCAGTCCTACTGCTAAGGAGGAGACAAGCAAAATGTAACACGCAGTCCGGCCCTCCAGGAGGGAGGCTTTGGGAAGGTGAATGACAGGGCAGGCAATACACCTCTAAAATCCAGATTTCGGGAGAGCGTTCTCCTTCAGCTCAGTAAGCATCACTCAGTAGTGCCTACAGGGCGCCAGGCCCTGAACTAGGTTACAGAGACACAGAGAAGGTCTGCACTGTCCTGCTTTCTAGGGGAGCCAGGCCTCTCATTACAGTGCAGGGCTGTGTTGCTGAAAGAAGTAGAATGCCCGGCGGCATTAAACCCTTTGTCTTTGGGAGGTCCGGGAAGGCTTCAGAATGAGGGAGAAGATGCCATATCAGGGTTTTGAGGGATGAATAGGAGTTTGTTGGATAGAGAAGATAAGGAAGGGTATTGCTGGCAGAAGGAACAGCACGTTAAAGACACAGAGTTGTGAAAGGGTATGCTGCGCTTGGGGGACCACAGGTGATTTGACATAGCTTGGGCCAAGTTGCCAGGAAGAAGCCAGAGAGGTAAGCAAGGCCTGATCCTGAAGGGCCTTCTGAGCTGGGAGACCCACCCTGCAGGCCATGGGGAACCCCTGAGCATGCTGGGAGGAGATGCTGGTATTAAGCTGGGACCATTAATATTCTAGTTAGATTTCTTTAGTGCTCTGTGGAAGGTGGCTTGGAGGGGGCTTGTGGTGAGCTTCTTGCAAATGCAAAGATAAGAGTTCATGAGGGCAGTGGCCATGGGATGGAGGAAGGTGGACATCACAGAAAGACTCAAGAAGTAACTGCCTATGTTTTGGGGCTACAGAGAGGATGGAGTCTAGGATGTCTCGCAGGTGTCTGAGTTGTGCCATCTATGGAGAAAGGGAAGGCAGTTCTAGGCGGGCTTGGCTCTGGACACACTGAGTTGGAGGACCTGGGAGGCTGAAGGATGACGCTGTGCTGTGTGTCTAGGCCGTGGCATCCAACAGCCTCAGCTGCACTCAAATCCCACAGTTTCTTACCCGGTGGCCCTGGGAAGTTACTTGACCTCTCTGAGCCTCCGCTTCTCATCCCTAAAGTGGAGAGAAATTAATATCTGTCTCATAGAGTTGCTGTGAGGTCTACAGCCTGGCCAGCATGGTGAAACCCCATCTCTACTAAAAAAATACAAACATGCCGGGCACGGTGGCTCACGCTTGTAATCCCAGCACTTTGGGAGGCCGAGGCGGGTGGATCATGAGGTCAAGAGATCGAGACCATCCTGGTCAACATGGTGAAACCCCGTCTCTACTAAAAATACAAAAAATTAGCTGNGCCTGCGATTTTCATTTTTCAGAATTTTGATTTTCAGAATTTTTGATGTCAGGGATTTTAGACTTTAGCGATTTTGATATTTTGGGATCTCGACATTTAGAATTAGGGCATTCAAGATTCAGTCTTTTGGCTCATGTCATGGCTCACACCTATAATCCCAACACTTCAAGCAGGATCTCCTGAGACCAGGAGTGAGACCAGCCTGGGCAAAACAGTGAGACCCTGTTTCTATTAAATATATGATTATGTCTTTCAGGATTATGATCCAAACCTCTATGGATAGTCCATATAGGGAGGAACTACAGCCTCCTGCCAAAAGGCAACACCAACATGCCAGCAGATCCTCTAGCCGCGGTCAAGCCTTCAGATGACTACAGTCTTAACCAACATTTAAACTGCACCCCGGCCAGGTGTGGTGGCTCACACTTGTAATCCCAGCACTTTGGGAGGATGAGGCAGCCAGCTCACCTGAGCTCAGGAGTTCGAGACCACCCTGGCCAATGTGATGAAACCCTCTCTCTACTAAAAATATAAAAATTAGTCAGGTATGGTAGTGCGCACCTTTAATTCCAGCTACTCAGGAAGCTGAGGCATGAGAATCATTTGCAACTGGGAGGCAGAGGTTGCAGTGAGTCAAGATGGCACTACTGCACTTGAGCCTGGGTGACAGATTGAGACTTTGTCTCAAATGAATAATTAAAAATAAACTGCAACCTCTTGAGAGACCTCAGGTTAGAACTGCCAAACTAAGCCATTCCTTAAATTCCTGACTACAGAAATCACAAGGTAACATTTGTTACTTTTTTAGTACCCTAAATTTGGGGGATAATTTGTTATACAGAAAAATATACAAAGGTAAGAGTGCCATTCAAAGGTCAAGATAAGAACATGAAGCTTGCCGAGCATGGTGGCTCGCACCTGTAATCCCAGCACTTTGGAAGGCCCAGGCGGGCAGATTGCCTGAGCTCAGGAGTTCTCGACCAACCCAGGCAACACAGTGAAACCTCGTCTCTATTAAAAAAAAAAAAAAAAGAAAGAATATGAAACTTTCATTACTATGGTTTCAGATTCCACAGTGCATCTAACCTTAAAGAAGGTAATACTTGTCAAGTTTTCATGTAGTACCAAAGAATATCAACAATTATCTGGCCAGGTGCAGTGGCACATGCCTGTAATCCCAGCACTTTGAGAAGCCAAGGCAGGCGGACAACTTGAGGTCAGGAGTTCAAGACAAGTCTGGCCAACATGGTGAAACCCTGTCCTACTAAAAATACAAAAATTAGCAGGGCCTGGTGTTGGGCACCTTTAATTCCAGCTACTTGGTAGGCTGAGGCAGGAGAATCACTTGAACCCGGGAGATAGAGGTTGCAGTGAGCCAAGATCACACCACTGCACTCCAGCCTGCAACAGAGTGAGACACTGTCTCAAATAAATAAATAAATAAATAAATAAATAAATAAATAAATAAAAGTCAACATTGTGATAATACGCATTAATGCAGTCAAGTTTCTGACACCCAAGGCAGCAGAAGAAACGTCGTTCCGGCTCTGAGAGAGACCAGTTTGGCTTCTGTATTTGTTCTCTCTGGGCCAACTGGATGGTGCCCACCAACACTGAGGGCAGATCTTCCCAACCTAGTGCACTAGGATTCACACGTTAATCTTCTCTGGAAACATCCTCATAGTCACACTCAAAATAACACTTTACCAGGTTCCAGGGTATTCCTTACCAGTCAAGTTGACACCTAAAAGTAAGTCCGCCCTTTGTCAACTTGGCACCCAACACATCTACTTAAACCATACTTAATTTCCAAATAAAGACAATAACAAAGTAATAGTTCCACCTAACATCATGCAACTAATATAATGCAACTATCCTATGGACAACTGAAAATTCACTAATTCCTTGCCTAGAATTTAGCTTTTGCGATTTTCATTTTTTTTTTGAGACGGAGTTTCGCTCTTGTTACCCAGGCTGGAGTGCAATGGCGCAATCTCGGCTCACCGCAACCTCCGCCTCCTGGGTTCAG
>NW_016107811.1:323504-325702 GCF_001604975.1 Cebus imitator | reverse complement strand
TTTTAGTAGAGACAGGGTTTCACCATGTTGGCCAGGCTGGTCTCGAACTCCTGAACTCAGGTGATCCACTCGCCATGACCTCCCAAAGTGCTGAGACTACAGGTGCCAGCCAAGGCTGCCCACCTACTCCATGCAATTGTAACAATTACTAAATATTGTCATTCCGTCATGTGGGGTGGGGGTGAATAAAGATACACCTTAGCAAAAACAATACAGACAATTCAGGAAACACCTTCCAGTTTAATTACATCAAAGCTATATCCAAAATAAAAATAACAGAAACAAAGATTGCTTATAACTCCAGAACATTTTAATTCTAAAGAGCTTTAATAAATAAAAAGCCTCATGGTTTCCAAATGTTCATCAAAAAGAGAATATCAGTCCCATCCATACGGGGGAAAATCAAAGAAAAAAAAAGGGAGAGGGTGAGAGATGAATGAAGGTTGACAACTATTCTCCTTTATAAAGAGAAAACACTGCTTCCTCAACGTCACTTAAGGATAGGAACAGGCAGGAGGAAAGTAACTGTCCAAATTTGCCTTATATATGGTATTGGGTAATTAAATGCCAATTGCGCTATTTAGGAATGGCTTGCTAAAACATTGAAAAAATGAAAGACTTCATCCTTGTCATAGACTGCCACTTCGGTGGAACATTCGGTGCACATGACTGGGTGATAGATTTCTTCCACATCTGTCTCTGCCTTCTCAGCAGCATCTTCCTGGTTAGACCTCATCTTCTTATGGCCCCGCCTTTTCTTCCTGTTCTCTGAGGCTTTATATCTTAGAACCTCCTCTTTGTTAATAAAACAATTCATCACAAACATCGCTCTATATTGAGTTTTGTACGATTCATGCCTAAAAGAAAAATGAAATGGAGAACTGGGGTGTATGTTCTATTTTAATAGTTTATCCATTCAGATAAAATTTGAGAACACAAAAAACTTACTGAAATACCAACCAATGTAAAGACATAGGAACAAAACAGCAAGTTTAAAGAAATTTTAAACAGTTGTTTTAAGAATAATTAAAATAAGGCCGGGCGCGGTGGCTCACGCCTATAATCCCAGCACTTTGGGAGACCGAGGCGGGTGGATCACAAGGTCAAGTGATCGAGACCATCCTGGTCAACATGGTGAAACCAGCTGGGCGCGGTGGCTCAAGCCTGTAATCCCAGCACTTTGGGAGGCCGAGGTGGGTGGATCACAAGGTCAAGTGATCGAGACCATCCTGGTCAACATGGTGAAACCCAGTCTCTACTAAAATTACAAACAATTAGCTCGGCGTAGTGGCGGGCGCATGTAATACCAACTACTCGGGAGGCTGAGGCAGGAGAATCGCTTGAATCTGGGAGGTGGAGGTTGCAGTGAGCTGAGATTGCACCACTACACTCCAGCCTGGTAACAAAGTGAGACTCTGTCTCAAAAAAAAGAGAGAGGGTCTCAGTGTGTTGCCCAGGCTACAGTGCAGTGGCATTCAGCCTTCGCCTTTCGAGCTCAAATGATCCTCCCACCTCAGCCTCCCAAGTAGCTGAGACTATAGGGACACACCACCACATTTAGCTAATTTTTAATTTTTTTTTGTAGAGACAGGGTCTTGCTATGTTGCCCAGGCTGGTCTTGAACTCCTGGGCTCAAGCGATCCTCCCCACTCAGCCTCCCAAAGTGCTGGAATTATAGTCATGAGCCACTGCACTCAGCCATATCATTCTTTTAGACTAAAAATCCACAGATGCCTACAATGCAATTTCCCCTCAAGCTGCCACTGATGATTTTTATATTAATACCTAAGAAATTGTATCTTGATTGTTTGCAACAGAAGTAATAAATAGTAAGCACAAGAGGTGGCAGATTTTTTTTTCTTTTTTGAGATGGAGTCTCACTCTGTCACCCAGGTGGGAGTGCAGTGGCACAATCTCGGCTCACTGCAACCTCTGCCTCCCAGGTTCAAGTGATTCTCCTGCATCAGCCTCCTGAGCAGCTGTGACTACAGGTGTGTGCCACCATGTCCGGCTAATTTTTGTATATTTAGTAGAAGCGAGGTTTCACCATGTTGGCCAGGCTAGCCTCAAACTCCTGACCTCAAGTGATCTACCCACCTCAGTCTCCCAAAGTGCTGGGATTACAGGTGTGAGCCGCCACACCTGGCCAGAATTTTTAAGTCAAGTCAGAAGGGGAGGTTGCTTTCCATCACCATAAA
>NW_016107811.1:320419-323348 GCF_001604975.1 Cebus imitator | reverse complement strand
AAACAAACAAAATTGTGAACACAGCTCACTACAGACTTGAACTCTTAGCCTCAAGTTGATCCTCCTGCCTCAGCCTCCCTACTAGCTGGGAATACAGGCACAAGCCACTGCACCTGGCAGATGAAACTTTTTAGTATATAATAGTATAAAGAAGAAATGTATCCTCTTGTCTACTGCTTTTTGAAAGTAAGTTTTGTCTCAAGGAAAAAAAATCATTTACTCTTCAAACTCAGACAAAAGTCGTTGGAAACTTGCCAGGTAATGTGCAGTAATCTTTGACTACTGTCTTTTCACACTGTGGCCTGAGGCTCTGCCCTCTTCTCATTACAGATGGTGCCACTGTGGTCAACATTTTAGTAAAAGCTACATGTTTAAAGCTTAAGGAACTTCTGACTTTATAATGTCTACTCTCAGCTATTACACATTTAATTAGTCTAGTGTCGGGGTCCCCAAAGCCCAGGCTGCAGACCGGTACCAGTCTGTGGCCTGTTAGGAACTGGGCAGCACAGCAGGAGGTGAGCAGCAGGCAAGGGAGCATTACTGCCTGAGCTCTGCCTCCTGTTAGATCAGCAGCAGCATTAGATCCTCCTAACAGTATGAACCCTATGGTGAACTGCACATGTGAGGTATCTGGGTTGCGTGCTCCTTATGAGAATTGAACTAATGCTTGATGATCCAAGGTGGAACAGTTTCATTCCAAAACCATCCCCCTATGTTGTTCACCTCATATATGTAATTTTCCTACTAATTTTCCCACTTAGTAAGTTGTTCTTCTTTTTTTCCCCTTAGACCTCAAGGGACAAAAATACCTATCTGGCTAAAAACAATGAACTCACACTGTGCACTCATTAGCTCCAAATATTAATCTTTACCTTCACTATCACGATAACCACCTGGAATTAAGAATGTGTAAGTGGGCACTTCTCCAGGTAAACATATAATCTAACCTTTCAAAATATCCTGAAACAAAAATAGTTCTAGTTTCCTCTGTATGTACTTGCATGACTATATCTGTCTCAGATCTCTAAGAATCCCTTATCACATGTTAATGTATATTTTTCCCTTTCTCTGTATCTCTTGTGCATCAGAACAAATCATTTTTCTAAACTTTTTTTCCTTTTCTGCCCACCTCAGCCTCCAAAGTAGCTGCTGGGACTACAGCCATACGCCAACACACCCAACTAAGTATTTTTTGGTTTCCTAGAGACAGAGACTCACTATGTTGCCCAGGCTGGTCTTGAACTCCTGGCCTCAAGCCATCCTCCCACCTTGGCCTCCCAAAGTACTGGGATTACAGATATAAGCCACTGTGCCCATGATTTTTTAAAAACTTATTTCAATCTCTTTGTTTCTGAACTGCCTGGGCTATCTTGGAGATGACTGAGTTTTCTTAAAACTGCTGTTTTGAATTCTTGGTCAGAGAGCTCACATATCACAGTGTTGTTGAGTTCAGTCACTGATTCCTTGTTTTATCCATTTGAAGAAGTCATGGTTCCATTTGCTACTGTGTCTTGTGGAGGTACATCTATGTCTTTGTATTGAAGGATTAGTTATTTATTCCAGTCTTCTCTGCTTGGCTTGTTTTGGTTATTAGATATGTTTACCTAGAGATTCTTTGCAATTTGCAGGTTGATATTCTTTCTTTTTTACACTAGGTTACTGCTTCCTTGTTGGCACTAGATGGCACTTTAAGCCCTGGTTTGCCTTAGTTCTAGTAAACACTGAGAGTGCTGCCTGTCCCAAATGTGGGAGGTCCCAAAGAGGATAAGGATATCCCAGTAGGCTGGGAAGCCTGGCTAGGGGCTCACACCTCCACCCTGTGGAACAAACCTCCTATAATGTGGTGCTGCTGAACAGACACTCTGTTGGCATTTCCTTTGGCGGAGTTAGAGTGGAGTTTCCAGGGTTGCAGATGTAGTCCCACTTCCCATCTTTGTCTCTGGCTATCCTCAAGAATATATGTTCCTTCAGGCACTCTCAGTGCTTCCTATGGGTTGAGGCAGGGACAGATCTCTCACCAGAGAACTCAAGAAGGGAAAGAAGCTGTTTGTTCACTTCAATCTCACTTTTTCTCATGTAAAGATCATGAGCTCGGAGGAATTTTTCTGCTCACTTGGTGCCAGGCAGCTTGTGGAGAATAAGAAGCAGATATGGAAGTCCAATTCTCTTACTGTCTGCTTTTTTTCACTTCTTTGTGGCCCTAGAAACTGCCTCCTCCTTATATTTGAGATCTGGGATACTGGTGGGGATAGCTTCAGTGCTGTATAGTTGGTTTTGGTTTTCTGCAGGGGGAAGGAAAGCCAGTTTGCTTCTATGCTGCTATTTTGCACTAGAAAAGATACTTTTTTTGAGAGAGAGATGGGGAATCTCACCTTTGTTTGGTTGCCCAGGCTGCAGTGCAGTGGTGGTCCAGCCCACTGCAGCCTTGAACTCCTGGGCTCAAGCCATCCTCTCACCTCAGCCTACGGAGTAGCTGGGTCTATAGTCTACATCACTATACTCAGCTAATTTTTTGGTTTTTTATTTTTTGTAGAGACCAGGTATCACTGTGTCGCCTAGGCTGGTCTCAAACTCCTGGGCTCAAGTGATTGCCTCAGCCTCCCATAGTAGTGGGATGATAGGCATGAGTCACTGTGCCCAGCTTAAAAAGTATAAAAGCTACTTTTTTTTTTTTTTTCTGAGACAGAGTCTTACTCTGTCACCAGGGTGGAGTGCAGTGGTATGATCTCGGCTCACTGCAACCTCTATCTCCCAGGTGCAAGTGATTCTCCTGCCTCAGCCTCCTGAGCAGCTGGGACTACAGGCACGTGCCATCATGCCCAGCTAATTTTTTGTGTTTTTAGTAGAGACAGGGTTTCACCATGTTGGCCAGGATGGTCTCGATCTCTTGACCTCGTGATCCACCCGCCTCGGCCTCCCAAAGTGCTGG
>NW_016107811.1:313897-319754 GCF_001604975.1 Cebus imitator | reverse complement strand
AACTCCGTCTCAAAAAAAAAAAAAAAAAAAAAAAAAGGTCTCTTTCTGATTTAAACAAAATGTGTGTGTGTGTGTGTGTGTGTGTGTGTGTGTGTGTGTCCTTCATCCATTACCTTTGGCAATCAAGGCACAGTGTGGTCATGCAGGCAGGACAATTCAAGACAGCATCACTATTTGGAACAGGTTGTTGTTGATGTGACCTCTGTCGTCCCAAACCATGGTAACTAGAACAGAAGAAGAAAGTGGAAGAAACACATATTAAAACCAGATAGTGGTTTCTAGTGTCATTTTCCAATAAAAAGAACCAGTCCTCTTCAGAGAAATGGCTAATTCTAGGAATGAGGAATACAAGATGAACCTGGAGCATCTTTTAGTGCCAGAAAGGAAGGACATATTCAAGAAAACAAAAACCAAACAATGAGGTGGTTATGACAAAGGGAAACAGGAGCCAACTAAAAGAGTCACCAACTGCCAAAGCTGAAACAAACTGAGCAACAAAATAAAGTAGGATTGGATTACAACCCAAAGTATAAAATAAATGCCCAAGAGTCCATGCTAGTATAAATGTATTGAATACATAAATAAATGGGGGAGAACAAATAAATCCCCACACAGAATTCTAAATGATCTATAAAGATGCTCTTCTCTCACAGTGGTGGAGTGTAACTCCCTAGTCCTTAAATTTGGGTTGGACACAGTGACTTCCTTCCAAAGAGCACAGTATGGTAGCGTGGTAAAAGACTAACTTCATAGTAGAGAAAGCCAACACTGGTCAGCAAGGTGATCAAGGCCAACAGCAACACAAAAAACTCATGCTGGTAGTATGTACTCTTGAAATAATGTAATGAAAATGGCTCTGTACTTCTACATTCTTCCTCATAAAAATCCATAATCCCATCCTAATTATGTGAAAAAACATCAGACAAATTCCCACAGAGGGCCTCCTACATATACCTGACTAGTGCTCCTCAAAGTACATAAGGGCACTGAAAACAACGGAAGTCTAAGAAACTGACATAGTCAAGAAAAGCCTGTAGAGACATGATAACTAAATGTAATGTAGTATTCTACATGGGATCCTCAAACAGAAAACAAACATTACATAAAAACTAAGGAATTTTTTTAAATTATGGACTTTGATTAATAATAATGTATCAATATTAGTCCATTAATTGTGACAAATGTACCAAAAATAAAAGTTCATGAATTTTTTAAAAACAGTATAGCTACATTTTAAAAAGAAGCATACAGCCAGACATGGTGGCACACCTCTGTAATCCCAGGCCAAGGTAGGCAGATCACTTGAGCCTAGGAGTTTGAGACCAGCCTAGGCAATATGGTGAAATCCTGTCTCTATATAAAATTTTTTTTAATAAAATGAAAATAAAAATAAACAATCACACACCGGGCATGGTGGCTCACACCTATAATCCCAGACCTAAAGGAGGCCAAGGCAGGATGGGATTGCTTGAGCCCAAGAGTTTAAGACCAGCCTGGGCAACATAGCAAGACCTCATGTCTATTAAAAATTAAATTAGAGGCCAAACACAGTGGCTCACGCCTGTAATCCCAGCACTTTGGGAGGCCGAGGCGGGTGGACAACCTGAGGTCAGGAGTTCGAGACTAGCCCGACCAACATAGCGAAACCTCGTCTCTACTAAAAATACAAAAAATTAGCCAGGCGTGGTGGCGGGTGCCTGTAATCCCAGCTGCTCGGGAGGCTGAGGCAGGAGAATCCCTTGAACCCGGGAGGTAGAGGTTGCAGTAAGCTGAGATCACACCACTGCACTCCAGACTGGGCAAGAGTGAAAACTTTATCTCAAAAAAAAACAAAAAAAAAAGTGGCCAGGCACCACAGCTCACACCTGTAATGCCAGCACAGGAGGCGAAGACAGGAGGATCAACTAAGGCCAGGAGTTCAAGATCAGCTTGGGCAACACAGCAAGACTTCTCTAGTAAAATGCATTTTTTAAATTAGCCACGAGGTGTGTGCCTATAGTCCCAACTACTCAGGAGGCTGAGGTGGGAGGAGTGCTTGAACCCGGGAGGCAGTGTGTGCCTACAGTCCCAGCTACTCAGGAAGCTGAAGCAAGAGGATGCTTGAACCCAGAAGTTTGAGGCTACAGTGAGCTATAACTGCACCACTGCACTCCAGCCATTGCGTCTCTTAAAAAAAGGTGGGGCGAAGGGTGTAGAAACAACATAAAAATCCCTCAGTGGATGAATGGATAAACAAATTGTGGCATATACATACATGGGATACTACTCAGCCATAAAAAGTAAAGTACTGACATATGCTAAAATGTAGATGAACCTCAAAAGCACTATGCCCAGTGAAAAAAGCCAGATACAAAAGGCTACATACTACATAATATCCCATTCATTCTGTATGAGGTGATTCTTTGGGTATAAAAAAGAAAAAAGCAATCCCATTCATATGAAATATCTAAAATAAGCAGATCCATAGAGACAATGCACAGATCAGTGGCTGCCAGGGGCTGAGGGGAAGCATAGGGAAACTACCTAAGAGTACAGGGTTTTCTTTTGGGATGATGAAAATGGTTGAAACTAAATAAAAGTAGTGGCTGTACAACATTGTGAATGGTATTAAATGCCACTAAATTTTTCACTTTTAACATGGGTAATTTTATTATTTAATTTCATCTCAAAATTTTTAACTGCTCCTTGCAGAGCAGGGCTACCCCATAAGTAGTGTACACAGAGTAGCCTCATCTCAATTTTTTTTGTTTTTGTTGAGACAGTCTCACTTAGTCATCCAGGCTGGAGTACAGTGGTACAATATCAGCTTAATGCAATCTTCACCTCCTGGGTTCTAACGATCCTTGTGGCTCCCGAGTAGCTGGAATTACAGGCACACGATACCACCCCCAGCTAATTTTTGTATTTTTAGTAGAGAAGGGGTTTTGCCATGTTGGCCAGGCTGGTCTTGAACTCCTGATCTTTAAGTGATCACCCGCCTTGGCCTTGCAAAGTGCTGAGATTACAGGCATGAGCCACCAGGCCTGGCTTCGTCTTAATTTTTAAAGATTGAATTTGTAAGTAGTTAAAAAAAATCATTTGAGTGCTAAATCCACGAAAACTTTTTTGAGACAGGGTTTCACTCTGTCGCCCAGACTGGAGTACAATGGCGTGATCTTGGCACGCTACAACTTCCACCTCCAAGATTAAAGCGATTCTCCCACCTCAGCCTCCTGAGCAGCTGGAATTATAGGTGTGCGCCACCACAGCTCCACTAATTTTTGTATTTTTAGTAGAGAGGGGGGTTTTCACCATATTCACGAGGCTGGTCTCAAACTCCCAACCTCAGGTGATTTGTCTGCCTCAGCCTCCCAAAGTGCTGGGATTACAGGGATGAGTCACCGACCCAGCTCATGCACATGACTCTTAATCTCAAAATAATTTAAAAACTACATCTGAGGCTGGGCACAGTGGCTCACGCCTGTAATCCCAGCACTTTGGGAGGCTGAGGCGGGCAGATCATGAGGTCAGGAGTTCAAGACCAGCCTGGCCAGTATGATGAAACCCTGTCTCTACTAAAAACACAAAAATTAGCTGGGCATGGTGGTATGTGCCTGTAGTCCCAGCTACTTAGACGGTGGAGGCAGAAGAATCTATTGAACCCAGGAGGTGGAGGTTGCGGTGAGCCGAAATTGCACTACTGCACTCCAACCTGGGCAAGAGAGCAAGACTCTGTCTCATAAAAAATAAAAAATAAAAATAAACTGCATCTGAAAAAAAAAAGTCAAGTTTTTCTTGAATGGAGAGACTGACTTAGCCCGAATTCAACAAGTTTTTAAAAAACCAACTGACTAAAATTTGCCAGTTATTTTAGAAATAAACTATTCAGCAGTTTTTTCCTCAAACTTTTTTATTTGTGTGTGTTTGTGTAAACACATACGCATACATTCAAAATGTGAATGCAGTGGAAATAATCTTTCAATCATTTTTTTCTAAAGATTTTGAATATGAATTTAAGTTCTTACCCCCTTCTCTGTGCATCAACCCAGGCCTGATCTCTGTTATCTTTTTCAGGATCATATAGTAATTCATCATTTGTTGGAATCTTGTGTTGTTTCTTCTTTTTTTTCTTGGTCACCTGTACTAATTTTGAAAATGTTAGGATATGGCTAAGAATCACATCTCAAGTTCATACTTCTTTAAAAGTCTCACTTCCCAAGTTATGCATTTATTTATTTTCCTTAAAAAGTTAAAAAAAAGGTGCTTAATGATGGGGAAGATTAAAAAAAAAAAAAAAGGAAAAAAAAGGCGGAAGCATAACGGAAACTCATAAATAAAGCCCTAAATCCCTGGGACAGAGCACCTGGGAACAAAAGGGACGGACATAGTGGCTCATGCCTATAATCCTAGCACTTTCAGAGGCCAAGGTGGGTGGATCACCTAAGGTCAGGAGTTTGAGAACAGCCTGGCCAATATAGTGAAACTCTATTTCTACTAAAAATACAAAATTAAGGCCAGATGCAGTGGCTCACACCTGTAATCCCAGCACTTTGGGAGGCCCAGGTGGGCAGATGACCTGAGGTCAGGAGTTCAAGACCAGCCTGGCCAACACAGTGAAACCCTGTCTTTATTATAAAAATTAGCTGGGCATGGTAGTGGGCATCTATAATCCCAGCTACTTGGGAGGCTGAGGCAGGAGAATCACTTGAACCCAAGAGGTAGAGGTTGCAGTGAGCCAAGATCGTGCCACTGCATTCCAGCCTGGGCAACAAGAGTGAGACTATGTCTAAAAGAAAAAAAAAAATACAAAATTAGCCAGATGTGGTGGCAGGTACCTAATCCCAGCTGCTCAGGAGGCAGAGGCAGGAAAATCTCTTGAGCATGGATGGGAGTGGGGGGCGACGGTGGTTGCAGTGAGCTGAGATGGCACCATTTCACTCTAGCCTCTGTGAAAGAGTAAAAACTCTGTCTCAAAAAAAAAAAGTTAAAAAAAACCCTTCATCCAAACAAATGCTTGTCCAGGTGAGGTGCGGTAGCTCACACTGTAATCCTAGAACTTTGAGAGGCTGAGACTAGAGGTTCACTTGAGAGCAGGAGTTCAAGACCAGCGTGGCCAACATAATGAGACCCCATCCCTACACAAATAAAAATTAAAAATTAGCCAGACACACCTGTAGTCCTAGCTAATAGGGAAGCTGAGCTAGGAGGATGAGGATGCAGTGAGCTATAGCAGTCTGAGGAGTCTGAGGATGCAGTGAGCTATAATTGCACCATTGCATTGCTGAAGCCTGGGTGATAGAGTGAGACCTATCTCTAAAGAAGTAACAAGTTGACAAAAATTTTAAAAATAAAGTTCTTCTCCAACTAATAAGACATTAAAATGAAAATGACAGAGGAGGCAAAAATTGTTTCTTTACCAAAAGCTGGTATCTCAAGGACTAAGTTCAAACAATGAGAATTCAGTCTCAAAAGAACCACTAAAAGCAAGCCAAGAATAGAAGCTGGCTGGGCGCGGTGGCTCACGCCTATAATCCCAGCACTCTGGGAGGCTGTGGAGGGTGTATCACCTGAGGTCAGGAGTTCAAGACCAGCCTGACCAACATGGTGAAACCCTGTCTTTAAAAAACAAAAATGAATAGAAACTATTTTTGATGGATGAATTCTCCACACATTCTTATATATAAAATGCTACTGAAATCAGAAAAAAAATATTTCAAAAGTGAATTGAAAAAACAAACTATGTGGTCAGGCACAGTGGCTCACATCTGCAATTACAACACTTTGGGATGCAGAGGCAGGAGGATTGCTTGAAGCCAGGAATTCGAGACCAGCCTTATGTAACAAAGCAAGACCCTGTCTCAAAAAAAAAAAAAAAAAA
>NW_016107811.1:310998-313387 GCF_001604975.1 Cebus imitator | reverse complement strand
CGGGGTTTCATCATGTTAGCCAAGCTGGTCTTGAACTCCTGACCTCAGGTAATCCGCCTGCCTCAGCCTCCCAAAGTGCTGGGATTACAGGCGTGAGCCACCACACTCGACCTAGACTTTTTAAATGTATTCTAGCAGGCCTGTAAGTGGTGGCTCATACCTGTAATCCCAGAACTTTGATAGGCCAAAGTGGGCAGACATCCTGAGGTCAGGAGTTCGAAAGCAGCCTGGCCAACATGCAAAACCCCATCTCTACTAAAAATACAAAGAGTAGCTGGGTATGGTGGCATGCACCTGTAGTCCCAGCTATTTGGGAGGCTGAAGCACCAGAATTGCTTGAACCCAGAAGGCAGAGGCTATAGTGAGCTAAGATTTTGTCACTGCTTTCCAGTTCGGGTGACAGAGTGAGACTCTGCCTAAAAATATATATAAATAAAGACATATATTTTAGCAGGTCAATATTTAAGTAATAATGCACAAAAGTATAATATTGTTCTTTACCACAAAAATTTGTTATTTGAATATTTCAATGTAATTACTCATATAATTAGTTTTAGCTCTTATCATGTTCAACTTTGCTCAAATTTTATAAAAATTCAATTTTGAAGCACACAGAGGCTGATTGAAAGCAATACTTTATGAAAAATTCTGCAGGAGGAGGCCAGGCGCAGTGGGTCACACCTGTAATCCCAACACTTTGGGAGGTTGAGGCAGGCGGATCACCTGAGATTGGGAGTTTGAGACCAGCCTGGCTAACAAGGTGAAACCCAGTTTCTACTAAAAATACAAAAAATTAGCCAGGCATGGTGGCACATGCCTATAATCCCAGCTACTCAGGAGGCTGAGGCAGGAGAATCGCTTGAACCCAGATGGCAAAGGTTGCAGTGAGCTGAGATTGCACCAACGCACTCCAGCGTGGGCAACAAGAGCGAAACTCCATCTCAAAAGAAAAAATAAGAAAAACTTCTGCAGGAGGATTAAACATAGAAAGTACTTGCAGTCATGAAAACAAATATTGCTGCTATAGAGAACATAAAGGGAGAGGCGACAAGAGCCCTGCGGAGCGGAGGTATTAAGTTGGGAAACACTCTCTCTCACTCCCTAGGTACACCCAAGCAGCACCACTGTTGGTGCCATGTTCTCACATGCCTGCATCCCCAGCTTTTCTCATTAACCACTCCTGCTTTTGTTTTCACATCAATGGCATACAATTTCTTTTTTTTTTTTTTTTTTGATACAGAGTCTCACTCTGTCTCCCAGGCTGCTGGAGTGCAGTGTGGGAGATCTTGGCTCACTGTAACCTCTGCCTCCCAGGTAAAGCAATTCTCCTGCCCCAGACTCCCAAGTAGCTGGGACTACAGGCATGCACCACCGCACCTGGCTTAATATTTGTATTTTCAGTAGAGACGGAGTTTTGCCAAGTTGGCTAGGCTGGTCTTGGAACTCCTAACCTCAGGTGATCCACCCACCTCAGCCTCCCAAAGTGCTGGGATTACAGGCGTGGGCCACCATGCCTGGCCGCAATTTCTTAAAAGACCAAACTAGGAAGGAAATCCTAACATTCAATAATTATTTGGTAAACCTTTTTAATAAAATGTAACTGCTAAACCTGGTAAATAGGTTACTCACCTGCTTTGTCTTCATCCTCAGAATCAGAATCAAAATATATATCATCATAGTATCTTGCTGGAGCTGTTGCAACTTTTCCATTTCCTGAGAAAGATCCTAATCAAAGCAGATGTAAAGTTTACATACTAAACCATACATAATTCACAAGACAAAAAACTCCATATATTCTTCCATCACCTCAAAGCAATATCAACTCATTCATAATATCATTTGATGGTGAAATATTTTCACGTCAATGACTCACTTGATGTCTATGTCCTATGCAGGCACAGAGAACTGGCCCTCCTTAAAATGTTCCAAATCTTGAGAAAATTCTTCACTCTCCCTTCCCACAAATCTCATTAAATAAAATAGCCATATTTTCAGATTGCCAGCATGCATATCTCTACCTTTCAGTCATGCAGTATACTGTGCAGAACAAAGAACAAACATTTTGTTCTAAAAACACTAGGAGAAAAAAGATAAGAGCTGGGCACAGTGGCTCATGCCTGTAATCCCAGCACATTGGGAGGCCAAGGCGGGTGGATCACAAGGTCAGGAGACCAAGACCATTCTGGCTAACATGGTGAAACCCTGTCTCTACTAAAAATACAAAAAAATAACTGGGCGTGGTGGCACGCGCCTGTAGTCCTAGCTACTGGGGAGGCTGAGGCAGGAGAAACACTTGAACCTGGGAGGCAGAGGTTGCAGTGAGTCAAGATGGTGCCACTGCACTCCAGCCTGGGTGACAGAGTCAGACTCCGTCTCAAAAAAAAACAAA
>NW_016107811.1:306461-310043 GCF_001604975.1 Cebus imitator | reverse complement strand
AGTCTCGCTCTGTCACACAGGCTGGAGTGCAGTGGTGCAATCTCAGCTCACTGCAACCTCCATCTCCCGGGTTCAAGTGATTCTCCTGCCTCAGCCTCCCCAGTAGCTGGGACCACAGGTGCGTGCCACCAAGCCCAGCTAATTTTTTATATTTTTAGTAGAGACGGGGTTTCACCATGTTGGCCAGGCTGGTTTTGAACTCCTGACCTCAAGAGATCCACCTACCTCAACCTCTCAAAGTGCTGGGATTACAGACATGAACCACCATGCCTGGCCACTAATTTTTTTTTTTTAATTAGCTGGGCACAGTGGTACATGCCTGTGATCTCAGTTATTCAGGAGGCTGAGGTGGGAAGGATCATTTGAGCCCAGGAGTTTTAGGCTGCAGTGAGCTATGATTACACCACTCTACTCCAGCCTGGGTGGCAGAATGAATCTAAAATAATAAATAAATCAGTAACTTTTTTTTTTAATGAGAAAAAGAAGACTAGCTCAGACTGCTAAATACATTTACTCTTTCATTCAATAAATATTTATTGAACACCTACTAAAAGTGCTGGGGACACAGAAGAGCACAAATAAGGTTCCCGCCCTTATGAAGCTTACAAAAATATATATATATAATTGAACAAAAAGTTTACCAGTTCCCAGAGAGGATAACTTGTCCTCCATTGTTTTCATGGTAGAATTTAATTCAGCTTCCATTTCCTTTTCAAATTCATCTTCACTAGATGATTCACTTTCTCCAGTAAGACATTCTCTGATGAGTTTTCGTTTTTGGTCAGGAGTTCCATGTAAAAGCACATCTACTTCATCTTCAGAGCTAGCATACATTTAAATCAAAAAGAATATGAATATTTTAAAATTAAAATAATTTAAAACTCTCAGTATCTTCCTGTCGAACAACAATTTTAAGTTTTACACGGTTGCACTTGATGTATATTACATATTGCTATTTTCAACAGGCTACTTCTGCATATTTCTAATCTTTTTTTAATTTTTATTTATTTTTAATTTTTGGAGATGGAATCTCACTCTGTCACCCAGGTTGGAATGCAGTGCCATGATCTCAGCTCACTGCAACCTCCACCTCCCCAGTTCAAGTGAGCCTCCAACCTCAGCTTCCCCAGTAGCTGGGACTACAGGCACATGCCACCATGCCCAGCTTTTTTTTTTTTTTTTTAATTTTGTAGAGATGGGGTTTCACCATGTTACCTAGACTGTTTTTTGTTTGTTTGTTTTGAGATAGAGTCTCACTCTCGTCACTGAAGCTATAGTGCAGTGGCATGATCTCGGCTCAATGCAACCTCTGCCTCCTGGGTTCAAGTGATTCTCCTGTCTCAGCCTCCCAAGTAGCTGGGATTACAGGATTCAGACACTCCATTGCAAAAAATAAACAGATAGATAGATAGATAGATAGATAGATAGACAGACAGATACTCTGGTTGTGATGTTACACTATAGTTTTGTAGTATGTTAACACTGGAGGAAACTGGGGAAAGGATACACAGGATATCTCTGTATTATTTCTCTTATTCTTTAAGTTGGGGATGTCACTGTGTTGCCCAAGCTGGAGTACAGTGGTGCCATCTTGGCTCACTGAAACCTCCGTCTCCCAGGCTCAAGTCACCCAACCGCCTCAGCCTCCCAAGTAGCTAGGACCACAGGTATGCACCACCATACTCAGTTAATTTCTTATGTTTCTGGTAGAGACAGGATTTCACCACATTGCTCAGGCTGGTCTTGATCTCTTGAGCTCAAGTGAGTCTCCTGCCTCAGCCTCCCAAAGTGCTGGGCTTACAGGGTGAGCCACTGCACCAGGCCTGTATTATTTCTTATAACTGAATGTGAATCTACAAAAACCTCAAAATAAAATGTTTAACTTAAAGAAATGGAATCACAAAGCAAGCATTATTTTTTCTGCCAATTTTTTTCAATCCTTGTGATTATTTCAAGCAAAGTCTCAGTTTTCAGCACTGCTGGGAAACGCAATAATGCATCATGGATCCTGGACATGCAAGTTAAGTATGCCAAGAATGCACGGTTCTGACCACTGTTCACTCCAGCCATTTCTCAGAATTGTGTTTGCAGCGAAAAACCTTGAGAAATGAGATAATGTCTCCTTCCAGAACAAAGAGCAGGTATATTTATTGTCTGCTATGAAAGAGGTGGATTCTCCAAGCTGAAGTATTCTTTAGCCACAATGCCAAACCACTGAACGTGCAGCATTCTTCTAGGACCCCCAGCGTAATACCTGCAGGTCTGCGAAGCAAAAGCAAGCCACAAACATGATGCTCATGCTGCTTGCTGTGCTATGTGTAGTATGTGTAGTCTTATCTTTGACCCAGGGGTCTCATGTCTTCAGTTAGCTTCTGTGAAACAGTGACAAGCTACAATGTATTAGCTTAGAAATAGCGTAAAATTAAATCCTGACAGACACCTAACACTAATCTCCCTTTTTAAAATAATAGGCATATGTCTTAGAGCCTTCAGCAGGCAATACTGTCAGATAACATTGTTTTGTTTTTATAATATTCATCTTTACAGTTACCTTACCAGTGGCAACTGTCTCAAGATTATAAAGCTTCCTTAAAGAAATATTACAACATGCCAGACTCCGTGGCTCAAACCTCTAATCCCAGCACTTTGGGAAGTCGAGGTAGGTAGATCGCCTGAGGTCAGGAGTTTGAGACCAGTCTGGCCAACATGTTGAAACCCAATCTCTACTAAAAATACAAAAAATAAGCCAGGTGTGGTAGCACATGCCCGCAATCCCAGCTACCCAGAAGGCTGAGGCAGGAGAATCACTGGAACCCAGGAGGCAGAGGCTACAGTGAGCCAAGATCCCGCCACTACTCCAGCCTGGGCAACAGAGTGATACTCAGTCTCTAAATAAATAAAAAAATGAGACGTGTGTGTGTGTGTGTGTGTGTCCTTTCACAGACAGGCCCCATAACTGAAACTCTTTTTCACAGGGAATCCTGGTATACGTCGTCACTCCTCACCAAAGAAATCTTAATAGCAGTCTGATTTCCTGTGCATCCAATGTCTCCCATGACAATATGAGGAAATATTGTTCTTCTAATTTTTTTTTAAGAAATAAGATCTCACTATTTTGCCCAGGCTGTTCCTTTACTACTAAGGCTCAAGAGATTCTCCCACCTCAGCCTCCCAAAGTCCTGGGACTACAGGCATGGGCCACCACACCCAGCCAAGGTTGTTAATGAAAGCATGGCTTCACATAAAGCTTCTTTGAACAGAATGAATGTTTTAAGCTTTAAGACTAGGATCTGGCCAGGCACAGTGGCTCATGCCTGCAACCCCAACACACTGGGAGGCTGAGGCAGGCAGATCACCTGAAGTCGGGAGTTCGACATCAGCCCGATCAACACGGAGAAACTCCGTCTTTACTAAAAATACAAAATTAGCTGGGCATGGTGGCACATGCCTGTAATACCAGCTACTCAGGAGGCTGAGGTAGGATCATCGCTTGAACCCAGGAGGCAGAGGTTTCGGTGAGCCCAGAACATACCACTGCACTCCAGCCTGGGCAAAAAGAGTGAAACTTTGTCTCCAAAAAAA
>NW_016107811.1:287789-305516 GCF_001604975.1 Cebus imitator | reverse complement strand
AAAAAAAAAAAAAAAAAAGTCCTGTTCAATATTCCCTTATTTCTGTTTATGGCAGTTTAGTCAAGATGGACACTTCACATTAAGTCCTATGAGCCTCACAATAAATTTACATGTGTTATGCTATCTTATATGGCTTGTACAACTATAGGTTATTATAGCTCCATTTTACAGGTAAGTAACATAATAAGATAAGTGACCTGCCTTCGGTCACTCTGCTGCCAAGCAGTAGAGGCAAGTTTCGAACTCGTTGCTTTTGAAGATTTACACGCGGTCCCCCGAGATTCCGTAATCTCTCTCTTTCTACAGACAAGGCGGCCCCGCCTCCCTGGGAGCTGCGCGACCCCATCAGGAAAGCCCTTTGGCCCCGCACAAGTGACAGTGATGTACGACAGGCTCCCGAGCCGCTAGGCCGAGGGTCTGCATAGGCTCGGCAGGCGCAACGAGTGGAGGCGACCAAGCCAGGCCTCCGCCCGAAGCCTTGGGTGCCAGGACAAGGCAGGGCCCACCTGCTCAAAGCCGGCTCCTCGTCACTAGGCTCCTCAATCGCGTAGGGATCGTAGTCATCCGGCAGTCGGCTCATGGTGGCCTGCAGCGGCCTACACCGTCCACTGCGATGTGCAGCGTCTGTGTTTACTCTCCAAGTCCCGTCCCTAAAGCGTCCCGACGCCACTTCCGCCTGCACTTCCGAGTTCCCTTTGCGCGCCTGCGCAGACGACAGAAGCGAAGGGTCTTGGGAGAAGGTGGGGAAGAGGCGGGGCTCATGCCTGTGATACCAGCACTTTGGGAGACCAAGGTAGGAAAATCACTTGAGGCCAGGAGTTCAAGACAATCATAGGCAACAAAATGACACTATGTCTACAAAAGTTTAAAACATTAGCTAGGCAGGGAGGCTGATGCAGGAGGATTGCTTGAGCCCAGGAGTTCAAAGGTGCAGTGAGCTGTGATTGCCATCGCATACTCTTGCCTGGACAACAGAGTAAAACCTTTTTAAAAAAATGTTAACACGACCCCGCTCTCCCATCACCCTCCCCTGCCCTCCCCAGCAAAAATAAAATAATAATAAAAATGTTAACACAAATATCTAAAAACCACTGAAAAATTAGTGGATCACATAACCCAAATTCCATTTTAATTTGTGAATTGGATATTATACACAAAATTCCCACCTCATCACTGATGCTAATAATTTTTATTAAATTATCTATACCCCTTTAACTTTGAATTCTGAGGTACTTATACATACATTTTTCATATCAAATTGTGTCTTACAAACTACTATGGATGGGCAGTGTTAAAACAGTCACTTTTGAAGACTTTAAATTTATTATCAAATGTGGTTGTTTTTTGTTTTAATTTTTTGCAGAGACAAGTATTTCCCTATGTTGCAAACTCCTGGGCTCCAGTGATCCTCGTGCCTCGTTCTCCCAAGGTGTTGGAATTATAGGTGTGAGCCACTGTGCCCAGCCACATGTGGTTTTTTTTTTTTTTGAGACGGAGTTTCGCTCTTGTTACCCAGGCTGGAGTGCAATGGCGCGATCTCGGCTCACCGCAACCTCCGCCTCCTGGGTTCAGGCAATTCTCCTGCCTCAGCCTCCTGAGTAGCTGGGATTACAGGCATGCGCCACCCATGCCCAGCTAATTTTTTGTAGTTTTAGTAGAGTCGGGGTTTCACCATGTTGACCAGGATGGTCTTGATCTCTCGACCTCGTGATCCCCCCGCCTCGGCCTCCCAAAGTGCTGGGATTACAGGCTTGAGCCACCGTGCCCGGCCGGTTCTTAATAGATAATAGTTACTTAAGTAACTGTCCATGCTGTGTACACTGTCCACCCATCAACCACTAAGTAGCTGTATTGGTTGTCACATTATGGATCACAAGAAGATTGAGGTTGGGTTCGGTGGCTTACACCTGTAATCCCAGCAGTTTAGGGGGCCAGAGTGGGAAGACTGTATGAGCCCAGGAGTTCGAGGCCAGCCTGGACAACAAAGCAAGATCCTATCTCTCAAAGAAAATTTTAAAACAAATTTTTTGGCCGGGCGCAGTGGCTCACGCCTATAATCCCAGCACTTTGGGAGGCCAAGGCAGGCGGATCATCTGAGGTCAGGAGTTCGAGACTAGCCTGACCAACATGGTGAAACCCCGTCTCTACTAAAAATACAAATATTTGCCGGGCATGGACGATACCTAATACTTACCTGGCAGGGGAGATACCATGATCACGAAGGTGGTTTTCCCAGGGCGAGGCTTATCCATTGCACTCCAGATGTGCTGAAACTCCAGTTTCCCAAATGTGGGAAACTCTACTGCATAATTTGTGGTAGTGGGGGACTGCGTTCGCGCTCCCTCCTGGTGGTTGTGATTGAATAGCAGACTGCTTCCTGACTACCTAGGTAGGTCGTTTGTCGATGGTGTTTGGTGTTGCGTTTTCGGTTTGTGTGCTTGTCAGTCAGGTATCGTGCGTGTTTTTTGTTTTCCCCACCCCCGTGGGGAAGAGGGTCCCACTTCTGTGTTTGTCATCGAGCTGCCACCATTGGTTTTTGGTTCTCATGGGTATCCTTGTCGAAAAGTTGCCATCTCATGCTTTTCTAGGCCAAATCTGCCTTTTTCCTGCTAGTTTGGGGTGTGTAGAGAAGCTTCTTTATTTGGCATGGACTAGGCACTTGGGGGAAAGTATCCCAGGATCTGTAACTGCTGGCAGAAACGGCAGAGTATGTTTGGGCAATTAATCCTGGTACAGGCAAGTATCCGGCTCAGAGGTTTAGGAAGGACCTGCCGGGGGTGAGTTCCCTGCCTCCCCACGTTCCCACCCGGGGGAGATGGAGTCCATGGGAGCTGCTGATCCCACCCAGGCAGATGCTGGGGCTTGTTGGCAGCCGCTGCTCATGCCTGTAATCCCAGCACGTTGGGAGGCCGAGGCGGGCAGACCACCTGAAATGAGGAGTTCGAGACTAACGTGGGCAACATGGTGAAACCCCATCTCTACTAAACATATAAAAATTAGCTGGGCAGGAGAATTGCTTGAATCCAGGAGGCGGAGGTTGCAGTGAGCCAAGATCCTGCCACTGCACTCCCGCCTGGGCGACAGAGGGAGACTCCGTCTCAAAAAAAAGGTAAATACAAAACTGGAAGAAAACAAAAACGTTGGCCGGGCACAGTGGCTCACGCCTGTAATCTGTAATCCCAGCACTTTGGGAGGCCAAAGCGAGAGGATCACTTGAGCCCAGGAGTTAAGAGACCAGCCAAGGCAACACAGTGAGAGACCTGGTCTCTAAATTTGGAAGGAAAAAAAAAAAAAAAAGGCGAGCAGATCAGGCTGAGGCTAAGGCTGCAGTGAACAGAACGGTGATGGCTCCACTGCACTCCCACCCGAGTGACAAGAGCGAGAGACTGCCTCAAAAAAGAAAAAAGACAACAACAAAAACATGTGCCCTTGGTACCATAAGGAAAAGAGACATTTCCCCTTCCCTTGAGGGTGAGTCTCTGCTTTTTGAGACAGGGGCCCTCTCTGTCGCCCAGGCTAGGGTGCAGTGGCGTTAGCCTAGCTCACTCACTGCACCCTGGAACTCCTGGGTTCAAGTGGTCCTCCAGCCTCAGCCTTTCTCCTGGCTAGAGCCACAGGTGTGCGTCACCACACATGGCTAACTGGCTAACTTTAATTTCTTTCTTTTTTTCTAGAGAGGGTGTCTTCCTATGTTGCCCAGGCTGGCCTCAAACTCCTGGGCTCGAGATCCTTCCTCCTTGGCCCCCCAAAGTTCTGAAATTATGGATGTGAGCCACCACACCTGGCCTAAGTGAGTCATATTAACAGCTGAATAAAGACCAAGGAAGATATTTACCTACCTCCTTTCTGTCTGTGGGAATTAACTTATTTATTTACATTTATTTTTATTTATTTCTGAGACAGAGCCTCCCTCTATCACCCAGGCTAGAGTGTAGTGGTGCAATCTCATCCCACTGCAATCTCCACCTCCCCGGTTCACACAATTCTCCTGCCTCAGCCTCCCAAGTAGCTGGGACACACAGGTGCGTGCCACCACATCCGGCTAATTTTTGTATTTTTAGTAAAGAGGAGGTTTCACCATGTTGGCCAGGCTGGTCTTAAACTGCTGACCTCAGGTGATCTGCCTGTCTTGGCCTCCCAGAGTAAGTGTTGGGATTGCAGGGGTGAGCCACTGCACCTGGCCTCTATTGCTGGGAATTTAGCCTAGGTGGCTGACTCCAAGTTGTCACTACCAACTTGTATCAGAGGTTTTCTTTTCCCCGTGGGTACCGGCAATTAATAACACAGCTGACCGCTCCAATTACCAGTTGACTTGAGGATGAACTGTGTATAGCAAATGGTGCTAAGTTTCTTTCTTGAGGACAAATTCTTGACAGCATGTATGTTAGGCCTTGCATCTGCCTACCCATATAAAGGGGTGACATTTCCTAGAGCTATAAACAGAATTGTGGGCGTGGCGGCTCACATCTTCAGTCCCATCCCTTTGGGAAGCCAAGGCGGGAGGGTCGCTTGAGCCCAGGAGTTTAAGACCAGTCTGGGCAATATAGGGAGACCTCCTGTCTACTTTTTAAAAAAAAAAAAATGCAGTAGCGTACCCAGAAGTCCCAGAGTCTACCACTGGTTTCCTCAGCAGTTTGTTAAGGCTTTATCAGAATTTACTGGCAAAGATCCAGGAGCAGATCAAAATTCTGCTCCAGTCTTAGCCCACCTTTGTCTCGGCTCTCTTACTGACTATCCAGAGTCAAGTTAGGCAAAAAATGGTAGGGTAGGCTGGGTGCAGTGGATCACACCTGTAATCCCAGCACTTTGGGAGGCTGAGGAGGGCAGATCATTTTAAGTCAGGAGTTCGAGACCATCCTGGCCAACATGGCGAGACCCCGTCTCTACTAAAACTACAAACATTAGCAGGGCGTGGTGGTGTGCACCTGTAGTCCCAGCTCCTTGGGAGGCTGAGACACGAGAATCACTTGAACCCAGGAGGCAGAGGCTGCAGTGAGCCGAGATCGCACCACTGCACTCCAGCTTGAGCGATAGAGCGAGACTCTACTAAAATTTAGGGGACAGTCTAGAGAAAGAAGAAACAAGGGAACGTTAACTGCTGTGCTAGCTGCTCACAGCTATTTACTACAGAGAATCAGTCTCTACTCTGGATCACCCATGAGGGGAGCTAAGCAAAAGGGAAAACCTTTTAAGTCATTATTGCAAGAGCCAGAAGAGCAGAAGAGGGATTGCAGAAAGAGACTCCAGAGAATGCAGAAGTTGCAGGGACCCGGGAATCAGGAGAGCCCAGAAGGAGAAACCCTCAGCTAAAAAATAATTGTTAAGTATTGCAAAATTGACAGATTGGGGGAATCTTAGTTGGGGAAACTAACAAACCAACCATATGTGTCAATAACTTCCTCAGCCCAGAAAATAGCCTTACCTTTTTGGATAGATATCGCTGGTGCTACTTTTTTTTTTTTTTTCAGAGGGAGTCTCGATTCTCCTGCCTCAGCCTCCCAAGTAGCTGGGATTACAGGGGCACGCCACCACTCCCAGATAATTTTTGTATTTTTAGTAGAGACGGGGTTTCACATTGTTCGCCAGGCTGGTCTCAAACTCCTGACCTCAAGTGATCTGCCCGCCTCGGCCTCCTCAAGTGTTGGAAGTAGAGGCATGAGCCACCGCGCCTGGCCCTTTGGTGCTACTTATTCTTCAAGTTCCTCCTAAATTCCCCGATTTTCATCTGTTGATAGATCAATGCAGGTTGTTGATTTTCTGGATCAACTTTCTACTTTTCCTTGGCAGTTCCCATAGAGATAGGCCCTCTGACTGAGGAACGTGTGTTCTTTCTTTCTCTTGATTCTCTTGTAAACCTACTGGAAAGACACCTGTGTAAACTAAACTACCTACCATCATCTGCACTCCGGATGGAGTATTTTGTGGAGCTCCTAGTTGGTACCTGTATGCCTTCTGAAAGAAAAGGGGTGTGATGGAGAGAGACAGTTTCACAGTGGACTGGAAAAGCATCCAGGCTAAAACAAATTGGTACATGCATGACGTTGGAACTTAGGGAGTAATGATGCTATTTGGACAGAGAGAACCAGTGACTCACCAAAAGGATAAACCATGGTCAGGTATAAAATGATATCCTTTGTAGAGATCTCAATTTGACGGAATAAATGTGGTTACACAACCATTAAACAAAACAAACAACACAAATAGGAGCTTATTTAAAAAGGGCACTGGTGGCCCAGTGCGGTGGCTCAAGCCTGTAATCCCAGCAACTTTGGGAGGCTAAGGCAGGTGGACCACTTGAGCCAAAGAGTTTGAGACTAGCCTGGGCAACACAGGAAATCTGTCTCTATTTAAAAAATAATAATAGAAGAAGAAAAAGAAAAATTAAGGCCGGGTGCGCTGGCTCACGCCTGTAATCCCAGGACTTTGGGAGGCCGAGACGGGCGAATCATGTGAGGTCAGGGGTTCGAGACCACCCTGGCCAACGTGGTGAAACCCCATCTCTACTAAAAATACAAAAATTTGCTGGGCATGGTGCTGCGTGCCTGTAATCCCAGCTACTTGGGAGGCTGAGGCAGGAGAGTCGCTTCAACTGGGGAGGCGCAAGCTGCAGTGAGCAGAGATCTCGACCCTGCCTTCCAGCCAGAGTGTCAAGAAGGAAACTCTGCTCGAAAAAATTTAAAATAATTAAAAGGGCCTGGCACGGTGGCTCACGCTTGTTGTAATCCCAGCACTTTGGGAGTTGACCAGCCTTGTCAACACGGTGAAACCCCGTCTCTACTAAATATACAAAAATTAGCCAGGCGTGGTGGCAGGCGCCTGTAATCTCAGCTACTCGGGAGGCTGAGGCAGGAGATTCGCTTGAACCCAGGAGGGAGAAGGCTGCAGTGAGCCGAGATCTCGCCCTTGCCCTCCAGCCTGGGCGACAGAGCAAAACTCCATCTCTTCTTTTTTTTAAGATGGGGTTTCACCATGTTGGCCAGGCCGGTCTTGAACTCCTGACCTCAGGTGATCCACCCACCTCGTCCTCCCAAAGTGCTAGGATTACAGGCATGAGCCACTGCGCCCGGCCCGGCCCGAAACTCGGTCTCAAAGAAAGAAAGAAAGAGGGAGGGAGGGAGGGGGAGAGAGAGAGAGAGAGAGAGAGAGGGGGAGAGAGAGAGAGAGAGGAGAGAGAGAAAAGAAAGAGAAAGAAACAAAGAAGAAAAAAAGACAGGAGCTTATTTTAAAAAGGATACTCATCCTGTTAAGAGGGAATATAAATTTGATAAAGATGGTTGATCACATAATTTGTACAGTATCTTAGAGAAGTAAATAAAATCCTTGTTTCATTAGCTCCTGTAGTTCCTAACTCTGCAGTTATTCTGAATTTAGTGCTGTTGTCTGCCTGCAAAATTTCCCCCTGTAGTCGATGTATGTTCTGCCTGCTTTTCTGTCCCTCTAGTGGACGAGTCTAAATTCTTAACCGAGTCCCATATTTATGGCAAAGTTTGATATTTATGGCAAAGGGCTTCAGAACTCTCCTACTATTTTCCTGTCATTTACAAGAAAACTTAGAGAAATTTGTCCCACCAGTAGGATCTAGAATGATTTAATATGCAGATGATTTGCTGGTGACCTCTGAAACTCAAAGGCAATGCAAAACTGATACTTTGGCTTTGTTGGAATTTCTCCCTCGGCAGGGACATAAGACCTCACTCCTAGACATACTGTAATATTGCCAAACCGAAGTAAGATGCTTAGGGCAAGTGTTGTCAGCTGAAGGCGGCAAAAATTTACAAGGTGTTGCAATGTAGGAGTCGTCATCCCATTTTGCAGATTAAAATGTCTACTCAGGAAAAAAAAACACCAACCTAAGCTGTGCGCAGACTTTTGGGGAAAAGAGAAAACCAACGAACCAACCAAACCACCACCATTACGGCCCGCCGCCCGCCACGCGCGCGCGGTAACACGCAAAGTGAAGGGGATTCTATCAGACTCAGTTCCTGACAAACCAGACCTGCAAATTTAAGAAACAAGCGCTAGTAACTCATATGATAAGGATCCTGTATTCCGCGTCACCAGTGTCTGATCTCCAAATATCACCTAGTTTATAGACATTAAAAAATAATAAAATAAAATAAATGAACAGCTAAAAGGAGGTGGAAACCGCCCGTCTTTGCTTCCGACCTAGAGAGATCCCCGATCTTGCAGCTTTGCATAGCGCCGACAATCCTAACTGTAAAAGACCACACAAGTGCACGCCCGCCCTGAGACGCCGGGCTCGTGACAACCAGCTCGAGTCACTGGGATGCAGAAGGATAGAGAGCGACCCTGGTCCTGAATGCTGCTTTTCGGCAACACAGAGAGCCAAGTCTACTTTTGCTGACCGAGTTAAGAGACCAGGGGAGAGCGCGAACGCAGTCCCCCACTACTACAAATTATGCAGTCAAGTTTCCCACATTTGGGGAAATCGCAGGGGTCAGCACATCCGGAGTGCAATGGGTAAGCCTCGCCCTGGGAAAACCACCTTCACGATCATGGTGTGTCCCCTGCCAGGTGAGTACGAGGTGTCGTCCCCGCCTCCTCTCACACCCTCGCGCCCGCCCCGCTCTCAACACACGGTCACTTCCCTCGTGCGGCCCCAACCCCCTCACCCTCTCCAGCCCCCTCGCCCCACCCTCACCGCTAGGGGAACCCACCGGCAGCACTCGGATGTCCCTGCGCGGGGACGTAGGAGCGGGGTGAGGGACGGGGGGTGGGAGGTGCGGGGGTGGTCCCAGGCCTAGCGTGACCGGCCGCCTCCGCCTCCGCCTCCGCCTCCGCGCGCCGTGCTCATCTGCATACGCCGCGCCCTCATGGGGAGGCGGGGGATGCGCGTTCGGCGCTCAGATCTCTCCCGCTCCAGGTTGCCGGACCTAGGGAGGGCGCGAGACAGGCTCACGGGTGTCTCGGGGGCTGGGTGGGCGCAGGTGGGCGCGCGGCCGAGGGTCTGGGACCTGAAACAGAGACCCGAGAGGACGAGAGAGAGAGAGACAGAGAGAGAGGAGAGAGAACGCTTGCGGCCCCACCGCCCACCCGCGGAGGGACCCAGGGACCCAGCGCCGGGGCAGAGCAGGGCTCGGATTTGGTCTCACCTTCCTTTCACCAAAAAGCAAGTATTCGACGCCTTCTCTTCTCACCAGATCGAATTCGTCTTCAAGTAATTGAAAGCTCAGGGCCGGGCGCGGGGGCTCACGCCTGTAATCCCAACACTTTGGGAGGCCGCGGCGGGTGGATCACCTGAGTTCAGGGGCTTGAGACCACCCTGGCCAACATGGTGAAACCCCGTCCCTACTAAAAATACAAAAAATTAGCCGGGCGTGGTGGCACGTGACTGCAATCTCAGCTACTCGGGAGGCTGAGGCAGGAGAATCACTTGAGCGCCACTGCACTCCAGCCTGGGTGACAGAGCGAGACTCCGTCTCAAAAACAAACAAACAAAAAACAGAATTCGTCCATTCATCAACCGTTTATTGAGCGCATAGCCTGTGCGCAGACACTGTTCTTCAGGCATCTGGGAGCAAAAAGGCCTCGGTGCCCACATTCTAGTCAGAAAAGGTAGAGATGAGTGGGGGGAGAAAATCGACACCGGGCTCAGGAGGTAAATTAGTAGCTTAGGTGCGAAGTGCTATGGAAAAGCAAACAGAGGGAAAGTGAGAGAAGCAGTTGCGGCAAGGGGCAGGTGGCTGTGTTTCACCTACGAGCCTGTAAAATGAAAATCAGTTATTTACTTCCAAGGTAAAATGGGGGTACAGGCATTGGGTAAACATCCCCATTACAAAAAGGGAGAAGTCAGCCAAAAGAAAAGGGCAACGGGCCCCACACAGTCTGAAACCCAACAGGACAGTCATTAAATCTTAATGCCCCAAAAGAATCTCCTAGGGTGGTCGGAAGAGGCTGCAATGAGAAGGTACCCTATGAGCAAAGGACTTGAAGCAGGTAAAGGGAGTTGGTCACGGGGCATCCCCAGCACGCAAACATCAGCTACAGCAAACGCCCAGGTAGGACTGGGTTTGGCAAGCAGCAAGGAGGCCCTGTGTCGGGAGCAAAATTAAAGAGGGTTGTATAAAATTTCAGTCACGGCCGGGCGTGGTGGCTCACGCCTGTAATCTCAGTACTTTGGGAGGCCGAGGCGGGCGGATCACCTGAGGTCGGGAGTTCAAGACCAGCCTGACCAACATGGGATCTACTAAAAATATGAAATTAGCCGGGCAGGGTGGCACATGCCTGTAATCCCAGCTAAGGCAGGAGAATCGCTTGAACCTGGGAGGCGGAAGTTGCGGTGAGCCAAGATTGCGCCATTGCGCTCCAGCCTGAGCAACAAGAGCAAAATTCCATCTCAAAAAAAAAAAAAAAAGTCACAGAGGTGACTGGGTGGGAAGTAAGATCATGAGGGTCTTGTAGACACCATAGTAAGGCTTTAAATCTGGGTGAAGCAGGTTTTGAGTAGAGGTGTGGCATGATGTGCTCAAAAAATGAAAAGCAGGGAGACCAATCAGGAGATTTACTAATCCAGGCAAGATGATGGCTGGCTCAAACCAGGTTAAACCATTGGGTAAATAGAAGGGGTAGGGGTGTGAGAAAAGTAGGGTGCTTACCCCACACTTGCCTTTTTCTGATGCCTCTAAAATGATCACATTCTCCTTAAGTGAGACGGGGCTGAAGAGGCTGACAGAGGTAGACTAGTTTCGTAGCTCTCACCCAGGAGCTCGAGCAAATGGAATCAAGTGCTGATGAAGCCGAACAGAGAGGGTGTGCAACTCTGTGATTTCTCTGTAGGAAGGACACAGTATTAATCTCCCCTGGGCTCAGAGCTAGAACCTGGGCACCTGCTGTCAATAAATATATTGAAAGCCCTATTACAGGCAGGCAGCTTTCTAGCCACCTGTGGATTGAGCAGTCAACAAAACAAGTAGGAATCTCTGACCTGGAGCTTACATTGCAGGGGGTGATGTTATATAGAAAACTAGAACACAGCATGTTCAATCAGTGCTTCTTCAACTTCAGTGTGGATGGAAAATGCACATTCTGACTCAGTAGATGTTGCAAAGGTGGGGCCTACGAGTGTGACTTATTAACTGAGTCACTCCAAGGTGCCAGGTGATGCTGAAGCTCCTGGTCGAGGGCCACACTGCTACTAAGTAGCAAGGTACTAAGTACCGTCGGGGGCGGGAGAGGAAGAAAGAGGTCAGGCACGGCGGGTCACGCCTGTAATCCCAACACTTGGGGAGGCCGAGGCGGGTAGATCACAAGGTCAGGAGTTTGAGACCAGCCTGGCCAACATGGCGAAACCCTGTCTCTACTAAAAATACAAAAATTATCTGGGCGTGGTGGCATGCCCCTGTAATCCCAGCTACTCAGGAGGCAGAGGCAGGAGAATCGCTTGAACCCAGGAGGTCGAGGTTGCAGCGAGCCGAGATCGCATGACACTGCACTCCAGCCTGGGCGGCAGAGCAAGACTCCCTCTCAAAAAAAAAAAAAAAAGTAGCACCAGCGTGGACACACTGGAAAAAGGAATGAATCAGTGTTCCATGTAGGATGGCAGGATATTTCATCATGCTACTCAGAACAGCATAAAATTTAAAACACAAATTATTTCTGGAGTTTTTCATTTAATATTTTCAAATTTCAGGTGGCTGTTGTAACTGAAGGCAAGCAAAGTGAAACTGCAGAAACGGGGTGACCACTGGACTGCTGGTTTCATTCTACGCCCAGTTTTTAGAGTGCATTACCACAATAAGCACTCCAACAATGTAAAAACCAGGAGCCAAGGGATGCAGCTTCCACTCTACCCCCTTCCCCAGGAAAGACCCCCTTGGTAAATATAGAATAGCAAATGGTTAAGTGAAACACTGAATAGCTTTTGGCCCTATACTTACTATTTCTTAACATTTACGCAGCATCTTCACATTTCCAAAGCACAGTACCGACATTTATTAATCCTCACAACACCCCTGTGAGGTAGGTCAATATGTCCTTTATAGTAGAGAACTGAGGCAGAGATCGAGCAAACCTGCCCTAGGCCACAGGGCAGCTGAGGACGGGGCTAGACCTGGATCCAGAAGCTAGGGCTTTGGGTCCTGCATTCATCCACTGGTGGACATCACATGGGCTTATTTTTACCAGTGAATTTACGTAAAGGACAAAACACACTCAGCCAGCTACGGAAAATCAAGAGTTCAAACAGCACTGGGGAACATGTCAGTAAAAGAGACGAAACATTGACCCGCGCATGAATGAGGCAAGAAAACATGCTGCTGAGGAAGGCTGGAATCATCATGACTGGTGAGAACAGGCACTCAGGCAGGTTCAGGAAAATGTAAACAAACTAGGAACCTATCCAAGTGGTGACAGGCCCAAATGCCTGTGGTCTCCAAGTGGTAGAAAAATTAGAAAAAGATAGTGGAAAAACCCAACCACTCCACCTAACTTTATACACTAGTAATGACAATAACGTTCATTTACAATAGAAAGGCCGATAATGTCTGTGATGTAACTACTGGCAACAATATCCTATTTGTATGCCAACTTTTATCCCAAGTATTCTACTTTTCTTTCCCCACTGACAAACAAGTGTTGTTCTTTACAGCAGACCTCTTTCCCTCTACATACCAATGTGTATACGCTGGCATAACTACTAAGTAGCTCAGTGGCATATGTCTCATGCTTAATTGGCTGAGCTAGGGACGGAATCTGGGAAATCGCAACAAACTGTACTTTTGCTCCTGTATTTCAGGAATAACTGTCTCTAAGCTGCCTCTGTCCGATTCCACCTTTTATGAAGTACACACAGAGGAGCAGTTCATTCTTTTGTGAAGGGATTGGTGGACTTTGTTCAAGATGCCATTTCAAAAGAAATGAGAAAAAAGAAAAACTAAGACCTGCAGTATAAAGCATTACATGGGAGTAGACTTTTTACAGCTACTCCACATTTTCCAGAGTGATACAATGACCACAGAGTTAAAAACTATCACTGTTATCGCTGTTTATTTTACAATAATTGGTTTAGTCTACAAGTTTAAGGCAAACATACTAATGCATTTACTTTTCTTCAGAAATCATACTTATAAAGATTACATAAAATCTGTCCCAAAACTTCTAAGAAATATTCAGTAATTAAAAATAAGTCTGATTAAGATGCTTTACCAGGATACATGAATGAACTAAGGTAGTATATAATGCTTTTTAAAAATAAAATTCAAAAAAAAATTCAAAAAAGGCAATCTTTATCTTGTTTGAACAATGCATTCTGAAAAGGTTAAACTTGAGAAATTATTTAAAGGTAAGTAAGATTGGCAGCCATAAGGAATACTATTTATAAAATAAACACAGTTATAGAGGCTACTTTAAAGAAGAATGAACTTTGGACTTCTGAGTGTGATGCGTGCACGATGACGGCCCACTGTCGTGGGGAACAATGCGGTGTCACGGCACGCAGACTGGCATCGTCGGTACGTGCACTGCTCCATGGTTCTCAGAAAGAGAGGAGGAGATGCACTTTGTCAGCTGTTTTCTGTTTGTTTCCAGTGAGCATAAATGCTTAACATCATTAAGAAAACAAAAATAAAATCTGAAGGAAGGCAGCCCTTTTTAACAGGAAGGCGGAGTGTGGCTTATGTGTCTCCATTTAACACTGCTAGGCAGTTCTGCAGCAACTGAAGGTTACCCTAAAAAAGAAAGAAAAAATAAATTATAAATTTTAGTTCAAACAGTTTAGAAGACTCCTACTGAAACTACACTGTTAGAAACCACATAAATAACAGTGTTAGGGGTCACATAACTTTATTGATACATTAGAAATTTAAAAAGTCATTCATTATATACACATAAAGGCTTAAAGATATAAAATTACATAATTTGTTTCACGTATAATACTTTCTTTCTTTTTTTTTTTTTTTTGAGATGGAGTCTCTCGCTCTGTCACCTGCCTAGGCTGGCGTGCAGTGGTGCAATCTCAGCTCACTGCAACCTCCGCCTCCCAGGTTCAAGTAATTATCCTGCCTCAGCCTCCTGAGTAGCTGGAATTACAGGCACATACCACCATGTTTGGCTAATTTTTTTTTTTTTTTTTTTTTTTTTTGAGAGAGAGGATTTTTGCCATGTTGGCCAGGCTGGTCTTGAACTCCTGACCTCAGGAGATCCACCTGCCTCAGCTACCCAAAGTGCTGGGATTACAGGCGTGAGCCACTGTGCCCGGCCAATTTTAGTATTTTTAGTAGAGACAGGTTTCGCCATGTTGGCCAGGATTGTCTTGATCTCCTGACCTCGAGTTCAGGAGCCATGATTACAGTCATGAGCCACCATGCCCGGCCAGTAGATAAATTTCTATTTAGAAAATTATTAATGTTTTGGGTTACTTGACATGTTCTAGTGAGTATAAAATATGCATTTTGTGTTCAAGTTTAACTACTTAACAATTTCTGATTGTATGACAGGCTTTCTTTTTTCTTAAAGATGGGGTTTCACCATGATGGCCAGGCTGGTCTTAAACTCCTGACCTCAGGTGATCTACCCACCGCGGCCTCCTAAAGTGCTAGGATTACAGGCGTGAGCCACCACGCCCGGCCTTCTTTTTTTTTTTTTAATTGAGAAGGAGTCTCTCTCTGTCGCCCAGGCTGGAGTGCAGTGGCATAATCTTGGCTCACTGTAACCCCTGCCTCCTAGATTCAAGCAATTCTCCTGCCTCAGCATCCTGAGTAGCTGGGATTACAGGAACCTGCCACTATGCTCAGCTAATTTTGTATTTTTAGTAGAGATGGGGTTTTACCATATAGGCCAGGCTGGTCTCGAACTCCTGACCTTGTGATCCACCCGCCTTGGCCTCCCAAAGTGCTGGGATTACAGACGTTGAACCACCATGCCACGCCCTGATTTTTAAATGTTTTTTATTAAGGAAGACTTTTTAAAAAACAACTAGTCAAAAGTGACACTGCTTTCCATATTAGGTAATAGACTCTTTCAGACCTGATCATTAGAGACATTGTAGATATCATTCTTAATTAAATAATCTTTAAAATCCCTCTCAATTCTAAGATTTTCTATTCTTAAAATTAAGGTTTAGGCCAAATTTTATATTAAGTACAAGAAGAGGCTTAATTCAAAGTAAACAACTAATGTTTAACAAAGACCAGAGGACCAGGCATGGTGGCATACACCTGTAATCCTAGCTACTTGGGAGGCTGAGGCAGGAGGATCAAATGACCCCAGGAATTTGAAGCTATACTGGATAACATAGCAAGACTCCAGCTCTAAAATATAATTAAATAAATACATTTAAAAAGCAAAACAAATAAACAAAAAGGCCAGGCATGGTGGCTGACGCCTATAAGCCCAGCAGTTTGGGAGATTGAGGTGGATCACCTGATGTCAGGAGTTCGAGACCAGTGTGGCTAACATAGCGAAACCCCATCTCCACTAAAAATACAAAAATTAACCTGGTATGGTGGCACGCACCTATAGTCCCAGCTACTCGGGAGGCTAAGGCAGGAAAGTTGCTTAAACCTGAGATGCAGAGGTTGCAGTGAGCCAAGATCACACCACACTGCACTCCAGTCTGGGTGACACGGTGAGACTCCGTCTCAAAAAGAAATTCAGACTGGTTGGGCACAGTGGCTCAGGTCTGTAATCCCAGCACTTTGGGAGGCTGAGGCAGGCGGATCATTTGAGGTCGGGATTTTAACATCAGCCTGGCCAACAGAGTAAAAAACCATCTCTATTAAAAATATAAAAATTAACTGGGTGTGGTGGCACATACCTGTAATCCTAGGTACTCAGGAGGCTGAGGCGTGAGAATTACCTGAACCCAGGAGGCAGAGGTTGCAATAAGCTGATATCGTGTCACTGCACTCCAGCCTGGGCAACACAGCAAGACTGTCTCAAAAAAACAAAACAAAACAAAAAACACCCAAACCAACTATATTGAAGCAGTGAAATAATCTTGTAAAATGTAATTCCAGTTCTGGAAGAGTTGTCAGAGTATCCCTATGAAAACTGAGATTAAAGAATTATCAATGTCATAACTGATTCATTTCTAATTACATGTAACTTAAATTATTAACTCTTTATTACGCTACCTTTGCATGCTTCAGTTCTAACTCTGCCAGTTCCACTAAATTTTTTCTGAATGCAGCAACTCTTCTTGTTTTAAAATCTATAAGTTCTGTGAACAAAGAAATTAGAATTATTTAATTTACAGAATAGTCATAAAGCATACCTTGTGATTAAAGGTTAACATAACAACAGTACCTTGTTTTGCAGACTCAGATATTTTTTCAAATTTCTGACAACATAATTGTTGGGAAGTTTCAGCCTGCAGAACATCTTTATTTTTTGCTCTTGCTTTATCCAGTGCTTTATTAGCATTTTCATAATCCACTAGTGACCTGGACCTTCGATACAGGAGATCCTGTGAAACAGAATGCTTCACAATAGTATATATACTGTATGTTTCCAGTAGTCACACCCAGCCGCCGTCACCACCATCACAACCATCAGTACTAACACTTACACAGTGAACGCTACATGCCAGTTACTCTAATTTTTAAAGATTTTTGTAGAGATGGGACCTTGCTATGTTACCCAGAGAGGTCTCAAAACTCCTGGCCTCAAAGTGATCCTCTTGTTTCAGCCTCCTAAAGTGGACTGATTACAGGCATGAGTCACTGCACTCAGCCCTTTTTTTAAATAACAGCTTTAATGAGATCATTGATATACCACATAATTCACCATTTAAAGTATATAATTCATTGTTTTTTAGGAAGCTCACAGAATTGAGCATCACCACAACAGATTTTGGAACACTTTCATCACCCAAAGAGAAACTGCATCCCCATTAACAGCTATTTGCCACTTCCCCATGTGTGCCCATCCCTAGACAACCACTAATATGCTACCTCTACAGATTTGCCTATTCTGGACATTTCATATAAATGTAATCATGTGTGTTTTTTGTGCCTGGCTTCTACCACTTAGCATGTTTCAAGTTCATCTATGTTGCAGCACAAATCGGTATGTCCCTCCTTTCTATTGCTGAATAATATTTCCCTATATGGATATATCACATTGATTTATTCATTCATCAGTTGATAGGCATTTGGTTTATTACCACTTTTTGGACATAATGAATAATGCTGCTGTCAACATTTGCACACAAGTGTTTATGTGGGCATGGTTTCATTTCTCTTTCATTTCTCACTACTGAGGAGGGAAATTGCTGAGTCATATGATAACTCTACATCAAATCTTTGAGAAACTACAATATGGTTTTCCATAGCGGCCGAACATTTTACATTCCGACCAGTACCATATGACAGTTCCAATTTCCTCACATCCTTGCCAATACTTAATTTTTATTTATTTATTTATTTTACTTAAATTCAAACATACTGCAAGATATTTATTTTATTTTTTGAGACAAAGACTTGCTCTGTCGCCCAGGCTGGAGTGTAGTAGCATGAGCTTGGCACACTGCAACCTCCGCCTCCTGGGTTCCAGCGATTATACTGCCTCAGCCTCCCGAGTCGCAGGGATTACAGGTGCCCGCCACCATGCCTGGCTAATTTTTGTATGTTTAGCAGAGATGAGGTTTCACCATATTGGCCAGGCTGGTCTCGAACTCCTCACCTTGTGATCCACCCCCCTCAGCCTCCCAAAGTGCTGGAATTATAGGCATGAGTCACCGCGCCCAGCCTTCTTTTTCTTTTTTTTTTT
>NW_016107811.1:285079-287710 GCF_001604975.1 Cebus imitator | reverse complement strand
CCTCGGCCTCCCAAAGTGCTGGGATTACAGGCGTGAGCCACCACGCCCAGCCAGCCTTTTAAATTAAGGTCACCTAGTGGGTATAAAGTAGTATCTCCTACTTTTTTTTTTTTTTTTTCCTGGGATGGAGTCTTGCTCTGTCGTCTAGGCTGGAGTGCACTGGTGCAATCTCGGCTGACTGCAACCTTTGCTTCCCAGGTTCAAGCAATTCTCTGCCTCAGCTTCCTTAGTAGCTGGGATTACAGGTGCCTGTCACCACGCCTGGCTGTTTTTTTGTCTCTTTAGTAGAAACAGGGTTTCATCATGTTGGCCAGGCTGGTCTCAAACTCCTGATTTCAAGTGATCCACCCACCTCAGCCTCCCAAAGTGCTGGGATTACAGGTGTAAGCCACCATGACAGGCCTATCTGATACTTCTGATTTGCATTTTCCTGACAGCTTGTGAGCATATTTTCATGGTTTAATGGCCATTTGTGTATCTTCTGTGCAAAGTCCTTTGCTCATTTTTAAATTGGGTTATTTCTCTTTTCACTGAGTTTAAGAGTTCTTCATATATTCTGATTATATAAATTATGTTACATCCAGACAATGGAATATTATTTAGCACTAAGAAATGAGCTATCAAGCCATGAAAAGACTTAAGTGTGGCCAGGCACGGTGGCTCATGCCTGTAATCCCAGCACTTTGGGAAGCCGAAGCAGGTGTATCACCTGAGGTCAGGAGTTCAAGACCAGCTTGGTCAACACAGTGAAACTCCGTCTTTACTAAAAATACAAAAAATTAGCCCAGTGTGGTGGCATGCACCTGTAATCCCAGCTACTCAGGGGGCTCAGGCAGGAGAACCACTTGAACCTGGGAGGCAGAGGTTGCAGTGAGCCGAGATTGCGCCATTGCACTCCAGCCTGGGCAATAAGAGTGAGACTCTGTCTCAAAAAAAAAAAAAAAAAAGGAAAATCTTAAGTACATATAAGTAAGTTCAACAAGCCAATCTGAAAACGCTATATACTATATGATTCCAATTCTGTAACATTCTCGAAAAAGCAAAACTATGGAGACAGTAAAAAGATCAGTGTTGGCCAGGGATTGGGGGAAAGGAGAATGAATGTGGAGAGAGCACAGAGGATTTTTAGAACAACGAAAACACTATGTAGAATACTATAATGGTGGATACATGTCATGCATCCATAGCATATTTCTTTTTCTAACTTTTTTTGAGATGGAGTCTTACTCTATTGCCCAGGCGGGAGTGCAGTGACATGAGCTCGGCTCACTGCAACCTCCACCCCTCAGGTTCAAGTAATTCTCCCACCTCAGCCTCCCAAGTAGCTGGAATTCTAGGCATGCACCACCGCAACTGGCTAATTTTTAAAAATATTTTTAGCAGAGACTGGGTTTTATCATATTGGCCAGGCTGGTCTCAAACTCCTGACTTCCGGTGATCCACCTGCCTTGGCCTCCCAAAGTGCTGGGATTACAGGCATGAGCCACCGTACTTGACCAGCACATTTCTTTTTATTAGGTGGTACTATTCCATTGTAAGGCAGATGATGATGTGCTTATCTCATCATCCATTGGACATCTGCGTTGTCAGTTTTCAGCTAAATAAATATACATATATTTATATAGTTATAAATAAAGCTGCTGTGAACATCTGTATGGATATATGCTTTTATTTCTTTCTTTCCTTCTTTTTAATAGAGATAGGATCTTGTTATGTTGCCAGGCTGGTCTTGAATTCCTGGCCTCCAGCCATCCTCCTGCCTTGGCCTCTCAAAGTGCTGGGATAACAGGGGTGAGCCACCACACCCAGCCCTGCTTTCATTTCTCTTGAGTAAATACCTACGAGTGAACTGACTAGATCACAGGATAGTATATTTCACTTTTTAAGTACTATGAATGTTTTCCAAGGTACTGTACCACGTTCCCACTAACAGTATATGGTGGTTCCAGTCGCTATGTATCTTCGCCAGAATTTTCATTTTAGTCATTCTAATTAAAGTGTGTAGTAATACTTCGTTGTAGTTTTAATTCTGACAACTAAGTTTTAATTATTTCTTACAGTTACTAAGAAATTGTTATGTATTAGTAGCCACATTTGGCTGGCAACAGTGGCTCACACCTATAATCGCAACACCTTGGGAGGAAGAGGGAGCATCACTTGAGCCCAGCAGTTTGCAACATACTGAGACACGTGTCTCTAGAAAAAATTAAAACAAAAAAAACCACACATTTGATAATAAATTTAAAGTCTTCAAAAGTGAGTATTTTAGCACTGCCCATCCAATCTAAATCGTTTGTAAGACACAATTTGATATGAACAGTGCATTTATAAGTACCTCAGAATTCAAAGTTGGCTGAGTGTGGTGGCTCATGCCTATAATCTCAGCACTCTGAGAGGCCGAGGCAGGCGAATCACCTGAGGTCAGGAGTTTGAGACAAGCCTGGCCAACATGGCAAAACCCCGTTTCCACTAAAAGTGTAAAAATTAGCCGGGCATGGTGGTGCGTGCCTATAATCCCAGCTTCTCAGAAGGCTGAGGCAGGAGCATCACTTGAAGGTAGAGGTTGCAGTGAACCAATATTGTGCTACTACACTCCAGCCTAGGCAACAAGAGCAGGATTCCGTCTCAAAA
>NW_016107811.1:281651-284714 GCF_001604975.1 Cebus imitator | reverse complement strand
AAAAAAAAAAAAAAGAAATCTAGCTGGGCACGGTGACTCACGCCTACAATCCCAGCTACTAAAAAGGTACAAAAAATTAGTCAGGTGTGGTGGTGGGTGCCTGTAGTGCTAGCTACTCGGGAGGCTGGGGCAGAAGAATCACTTGAACCTGGGAGGTAGAGGTTGGAAGGAGCTCAGATTGCACTACTGCACTCTAGCCAGGTAACAGAGCAAGATTCCGTCTCGAACAAAAAAAAAAAAGAAAAAGAAAAAGAAAAAAGAAATTTTTTTGCAATATGTGGCTCATGTCTGTAATCCCAGCACTTTGGGAGGCTGGAGCAGGTAAATCACCTGAGGCCAGGAGTTCAAGACTAGCCTGGCCACAGAAGGAAACCCCGTCTCTACCAAAAATACAAAAATTAGCTGGGTGTGGTGGCATTCGCCTGTAATCCAAGCTACCCAGGTGGCTGTGGCAAGAAAACCGCCTGAACCCAGGAGGCGGAGGCTGCAGTGAGCCAAGAGACTGTGCTCTAGCCTGGGTGACAGAGTGAGACTCCATCTCAGCAACAACAACAACGGAATCCTTTCATAATACGTGGCTACATGGCTCACGTCTTTGGGAGGCCAAGGCAGGTGGATTACCTACGGTCAGGAGTTTGAGACCAGACTGGTCAACATAGGGAAACCCTGCCTCTACTGAAAATACAAAATTTAACTGGGCATGGTAGTTCGAGCCTGTAATCCTAGCTACTCAGGAGGCTGGGGCAAGAAAATTGCTTGAACCCTGGAGGTGGAGGTTGCAGTGAGCAGAGATACTACACTCTAGCCTGGGCGACAGAGTGAAACTCCATCTCAAAAAAATCATAATAATAAATAAATAATAAAATAAAGAAATCCTTTAGCAATACAACTGTTATTTGAGGGTTTTACTTTTGTTTTCCAAGGCAGTTTACCTGAAGAAATATACCAAATTCTTTTCCTTTTTTTGAGACAGAGTATCACTCTGTTGCCCAGGCTGAAGTGCAGTGGCATGATCTTGGCTCACTGCAACCTCTATCTCCAAGGTTCAAGCTATTCTCCTGCCTCAGCCTCCCGAGTAGCTGGGATTATAGGTGCCCGCCACCATGCCCAGCTAATTTTTGTATTTTTAGTAGAGATGTGGTTTTGCCACGTTGGCCAAGTTGGTCTCAAACTCCTGACCTTCAGGTGATCCGCCCATCTCACTGCCTCAGCCTCCCAAACGGCTGGGATTACAGGCATGAGCAACCTCCCCAGGCCTCATTTTTTTTTTTGAGTTGGAGTTTCACTCTTATCCAGGCTGGAATGCAACATCACTATCTCGGCTCACTGCAACCTTCACCTCCTGGGTCAAGCGATTCTCCCTGCTCAGCCTCCTGTGTAGCTGGGATTACAGGCACCTACCACCATGCCCAGCCAATTTTTGTACATTTAGTAGAGACAGGTTTTTTTTTTTTTTTCTTTTGAGATGGCGTCTTGCTCTGTAGCCCAGGCTGGAGTACAGTGGCGTGATCTCAGCTCACTGCAACCTCCCCCTCCCGGGTCCTGGTTCAAGCAATTCTCCTACCTCAGCCTCCCAAGTAGCTGAGATTACAGACACAAGCCACCATGTCCACCTAATTTTTGTAGTTTTTTAGTAGAGATGGGGTTTCACCATGTTGGCCAGACTGGTCTTGAACTCCTGACCTTGTGATCCACCCGCCTCGGCCTCCCAAAGTGCTGGGATTACAAGCATGAGCCACTGTGCCCGGCCTGAGACAGGGTTTTACCATGTTAGCCAGGCTGGTCTTGAACTCCTGACCTCAGGTGATCCGCCCACCTTGGTCTCCCAAAGCGTAGGGATTACAGGTATGAGCCACCACACCTGGCTGCAAATTCACCTTTTTAAAGTTCTAGATTACATCAGAAATATAATAAAGAGGAAACTTTTATGTGGGGTTTCCCACATAAAATACGTACAATTGTACACATACCTACAATTTCTAAAAGGAGAAATAAAATTTCTATTTGAAAATATAATTTAAAATCATATAAAGGAGATAAATTCATCATTAACAATCTGAAGTCTAACAAACTCTCAAGAAATGGCTGTTTATAAAATGGCTTATTTTAAAAAAGATTAAAATTACCTTAGCAGCTTGAGATTCTCTTAAGTAATATTTTAAAAGGTCAGAAAGTTTGAGGTCCTCATCAGCAGACACTCGTGCTTCTATTTTCTGAAAAGAAGAAAAAAATTAAGCTCTTAATCAACAACTACATTCTAGTCTCAGTGGTTTCCTTCTTAACTACTTAATTTCCGACTTAATTTTAACTATTACAGTTAAAAAAAAAAATTGAAGTTTTAACTATAATACCCATTCCTATTTTATCCACCTTTCCTTTCCTTTTTGCATCTATTACCTGTTACTTTTCTTTGCAACTCTCACATAAAAGGAACAGAAAAAAAGACCAGATCAAAGACTCATGAAATTATGGAAGGACTCTATAATTTTTTTTTTTTTGACAGAAAGTCTCGCCGTAACCCAGACTGGAATGCAGTGGCGCAATCTCTGCTCACTGCAACCTCCACCTCCCCAGTTCAAGCAATTCTCCTGCCTCAGCCTCTTGAGTAGCTGGAATTATAGGTAGGCACCACCATGTCTGGCTAATTTTTGCATTCTTAGTAGAGGTGGGGTTTCACCATGTAGGCCAGGCTGGTCTCAAACTCCTGACCTCAAGAGATCCGCCTGCCTCGGCCTCCCAAAGTGGTGAGATTACAGGTGTGAACCACCACACCCGGCCAGACTCTATATTTGATTCAAGTACTTTGCTATAATGAGTTTCAGTATCATCTTTAAGCTTCATTAATATTTTCTCAGGCCACTGCACTCCAGCACTTTTTCTCAAAAAAAAAATAAAAATAAAAAATTTCTCTCTATGCATTTCTTGTTTTTTGAGACGGAGTCTTGTTCTGTTGCCAGGCTGGAGTGCAGTAGCGTGATCTTGGCTCACTGCAACTCTCCCTCCTGTGTTCAAGCTATTCTCCTGCCTCAGCCTCCCAAGTAGCTGGGATTACAGGTGCACTGG
>NW_016107811.1:274450-281056 GCF_001604975.1 Cebus imitator | reverse complement strand
TGGAGTGCAGTGGCGTGATCTTGGCTTACTGCAACCTCTGCCTCCCGGGTTCAAGCAATTCTCCTGCCTCAGCCTCCCGAGTAGCTGGGATTACAGGCATGCGCCACCATGCCTGGCTAATTTTGTATTTTTAGTAGAGACAGGGTTTCTCCATGTTGATCAGGCTTGTCTTGAATTCCCAACCTCAGGTGATCCACCTACCTCAGCCTCCCAAAGTGCTGGGATTACAGATACGAGCTACCATACCCGGTCAAAAATAATTCTTACACACAAAAAAAGACAGGTGTGCATGAAGGACACAAAACAAAATGAAGACGGACTTTCTGGAATACAAGAACTTTAAGCAATGTAGAAAATGTTAATATTGATAAGGTGTAGTGGCTCATGTCTGTAATCCCAGCTTGGCCAACATGGTGAAACCCCGTCTCTACTAAAAACACAAAAATTAGCCAGGAGTGGCAGCACACGCCTGTAATCCCAGGTACTTGGGAGGCTGAGGCAGGAGAATCGCTTGAGTCCAGGAGGTGAAGGTTGCAGTGAGCCAAGATTGCACCACTGCACTTCAGCCTGGGTGACAGAGCAAGACTCTGTCCCAAGAAAAAGAAGAGAAGAAAAACGTTACTATTCAGAAACATGGTTAATACATTACAGAAATTCTTGTACTATTTCTGCAACTTTTCCATAAGTCCAGAATTACTGTCAAGATAAAAAGTGAAAATAAGGCCGGGTGCCTTAGTAAGGCTCACGTCTGTTAATCCCACCAGTTTGGGAGGCTAAGGTGGGTAGAACACTTGAGGTCAGGAGTTCGAGACCAGCCTGGCCAACATGGCAAAACCCCATCTCTACTGAAAGTACAAAAATCAGTTGGGCATAGTGGCTACTTGGAAGGCTGAGGCAGGAAAATCACTTGAACCCGGGAGGCAGAGGTTGCAGTGCGCTGAGATCACATCACTGCACTCCAGCCTGGACGACAGAGACTCCATCTCAAATGGAAAAAAAAAAAAAAAGCTAAACTAAAACTATACACCCAGCAGAATGGCAAAAATTAAAACGGCAGAAAATGATGCTAAGTTTTAAAAAGCTTGTAGGACAACCTAAATGCTCATACTTATTCTGTGGGCATGCACATTGGCACAATCATTATGGGAAACAGTTTTGCAGTTTCTGCTGCAGCTTTTCACATGGTATTCTATGATCCATCAATTTCCCTCCTAGTTATATATAGCCAACAGAATTGTATACTTGTGTTCAGAAGGTATACAATAATAATCTTATTATAAAGAAGTACAAACTAGAAACTATCCATGTGCCTATGAACAGAACAGATGAATTAATAAAATACTATACAGCAATAAGAATAAAGGAACCAAGGCAGGTGGCTCATGCCTGTAATCCCAATGCTTTGAAAGGTGAGGCAGGAATATCAATAGAGGCCAGGAATTCGAGACCAGCCTGGGCAATGTAGTGAGACTCCCTCTCTATAAAAATTACCAAAAATTAGCCAGGCATGGTAACGTACATCTGTAGTCCTAACTACTTGGGAGGCTGAGGCAGGAGGATGCTTGAGCTTAAGAGTTTGAGGCTGCAGTGAGTTATGATCATGCAAATGTACTCCAGCCTAGGCGGCAGAGCAAGACTCCATCTCAAAAAACAACAAAACAAAAAAACCCGAAATGTCTACTAGAAGCTAGGACAGTGTTACTCTTGTAGGAAGGCAGTGCCTTGGAAGTCAGCTGAGGAGCAGAGGAGGAAGCAGGGAATCTGCATTGCTGGTAATTTTCTATTTCTTTTCTTTTCTTTGAGGTAGGGTTTCTGTCACCCAGGCTGGAGTACAGTGGCACAATCATAGCTCACTATAACCTTGACTTCCTGGGCTCAAGAATCTTCCTGCCTCAGCCTCCCAAGTAGTTAGGACTAAAGTTGTGTGCCACCATGCCTGGCTAATTTTTGGTAACTTTTGTATAGAGGGGGTCTCGCTACATTGCCCAGGGTAGTCGAACTCCTGGCCTCTACTGATCCACCTGCATCACCCTTCAATGTAGTGGGATTACGGGCATGTGCCACCTGGCCTGGTTCCTTTATTCTTATTGCTATAAAGTATTTAATTAATTAGTTTATCTGTTCCAGGAGGTATTCTTTTTTTTTTTTTGAGAGACAGGGTCTCGCTGCTCTGTCACCCAGGATGGAGTGCAATTGCACAATCATAGCTCACTGCAGCCTCAAACTCTTGAGCTCAAGCATCCTCCTGCTTCAGCGTCCCAAGCAGGTCTACAGGTTTGCACCATCACACCTGGATAATTTTTTAATTTTTTGTAGAGACAGCATCTTGCTATGTTTTCCCAGACTGATCTCAAATTCCCAGGCTCAAGAGATCCTCCTGCCTCGGCTCCCAAAGTGCTGAGATTATAGGGGCATTAAGACATTGCACCCAGAAGAATATGAACTTTTATACAAATACAAAAGGCCATAACAAAAAGTTGCATTTCCTGAAAAACTTCCAATGGAATCCAAATCTGTTTCATCATCCTTCTGAAACATACTCATCTTCCTCAATAAAGTTAAACACAACCACAAGTTAACTATTACCACATGCAAAGATTTAGATTGCCGAAAGATTAATAATGATTACTTTTAAAAAATTTTATGAATTGTGGTTAAAAACCTTTAACATGAACTACTCTGTGGGCACAACATTATGCAGTATATCTCTATAATTTAGTACTTACTCTTGTTTTATCGAACAGTTCTGAAACTTTGAGAAAAAACCTGAAAAGGAAAATATTTTCATCACATGCTACATTCGAAGTAATTTTCCATTTCAAATGCATAAGAATATGCTCCCAAACCATATTAACAATAAATACCTTCTCTCATTATAATTATATTCAACAGCCTTATTAACTGCAGGCTTCAGTTAGTTTGACAAAAACCCCTCTGTACTTCTAACAATAAAACAGATTACTTGACATCTGTTTACAGATAGAGTATCTGTATCTTTTTCTCACTCTGTTGCCCAGGCTAGAGTGCAGTGGCCCAGTCTTGGCTCACTGCAACCTCTGCCTCCTGGGTTCAAGCAATTCTCCTGCCTCAGCCTCCTCAGTAGCTGGAATCACAGGCACCTGCCCCCATGGCTGGCTACTTTTTAAATTTTTAATAGAGACAAGTTTTCACCTGGTTAAAAATTAGCCAGGTGTGGTGGTGCACACCTGTAGTCCTAGCTATTCAGGCGTCTAAGATGCAAGGATGGCTTGAATCCAGGCTGGTCTTGGACTCCTGACTTCAAGTGATCTGCCTGCTTCAGCCTCCCAAATTGCTGGGATTATAGGTGTGAGCCACTGCAGGGTCACATTTCATTTTAAAATGACAGTCTAAGCCTTACATTAAACACATTTCTGTTGTTGAGACTGAGTCTCGCTCTGTTGCCCTAGCTGAAGTGCGGTAGCACGATCTCGGCTTACTGCAACCTCTGCCTCCTGGATTCAAATGATTATCCTGCCTCAGCCTCCTGCGTAGCTGGGATTACAGGTGCCCACCACCATGCTTGGCTAATTTTTGTATTTTTAGTAGAGACAGGGTTTCGCCATGTTGGCCAGGTTGGTCTCAAACTCCTGACCTCAAGTGATCTGCCCACCTTGGCCTCCCAAAGTGCTGGGATTACAGGCATGAGCCACCATGCCTGGCCAACAAAATTTATCTTGATACATTTTAGCAAACAGGCTGAGGCAAGCAGACCACCTGAGGCCAGGGGCTTGAGACCAGTATGGGCAACACAGTGAAACCCTGTCTCTATTAAAAATACAAAAAATTAGCTGGGCATGGTGGTGCAATCCCGTAATCAAAGTACTGTTTAATAGTCTGGTGCTGGGATATTTTTAAATTGATATCAGCATTTGACAGATAAACTATTTAGTTAAACGTAAAAATAAATTCTTTTTTTTTTTTTTGAGACGGGGTATTGCTCTGTCACTCAGCTCTGAAGCAAACCTGTGGGTCCCAGCTACTCAGGAAGCTAAAGCAGGAGGATCACTTGAGCCCAGGAGTTCAAGGCTGTAGTGCTCTATGACTGCATCTGTCAACAGCTACTGTACTCCAGCCCGGCCACGCAGCAAGACCCACCTCTCAAAAAAAGGGTGCAGGTTGGAGTATTCTATAAAATATGTAATTAAAATGACATTATAAATGAATTAGGGCAAATACTACTCAAAGCAAAAACAATTTTATGAACTTTGCTTTAAAGAACTTGCTTTGACAGATTTACTTTAGAGAACAGATGGCAAGGTTGACTTTTCTTCCCGATGAGTTGAGAATTAACTCTTTGGGAAGGTGGCATGTTAATTAGCGTAAGCTATCATACCTCGCTTTGATGAAAAGCTTGACTTTTAAACATCTGAGACAGAAAATATCAGAATATACTAAAGAAAAGGTCAAGGATGTGGTTTAGAGAAAGGCATAGACTATGAAAATAGTTTTCCTGCTTAAAAATATGTTTTTTATTTTTTTGAGACTAAGTCTTTCTCTGTTACCTGGGATGGAGTGCAGTGGTGTGATCTCCACTCACTGCAACCTCTACCTCCCAGGTTCAAGTGATTCTGATGTCTCAGCCTCCTGAGTAGCTGGGATTACAGGTGTGCACCACCATATCTGGTTAATTTTCGTGTTTTTAGAGATGGAGTTTTGCCATGTTTCCAGGCTGGTCTCGAACTCCTGGGCTCAAGTGATCCACCTGCCTTGACCTCTTAATGTATTGGGATTATAGGCGTAAGTCACTGCACCCAGCCTAAATTTAAATTTTATTTTATTTTACTCTATTTTAGAGAAGGAGTCTCTGTCACCTAGGCTGGTCTCAAACTCCTGGGCTCAAGTAATCCTCCTGCTTCAGCCTACAAAAGTGCTAAGATTACAGGTACAAGGCTCCATCCCCAGCTAAATGATTTTTCAACTGAGAATTAGATTAAGGGCCCAATTGAGAATTAGATTTACGAGTGGCCTGGGTGACTTTCACCTATAATCCTAGCACTTTGGGATGCCGAGGCGGGTGGACTGCTTGAGATCAGGAGTTCGAGACCAGCCTGGGTAACATGGCAAAACCCTGTCTCTACAAAAAATACAAACATTAGCCAGGCATAGTGGCTCATGCCTGTGGTCTCGGCTGCTTAGGAGGCTGAGGTGAGAAGATCGCTTGAGTCCAGGAGGTAGAAGTCGCTATGAGCCGAGATCACACCACTATACTCCAACCTGGGTTAACAGAGCAAGATTCTGTCTCATAAATAAATAAATAAGTCTGGTTTAAACAGTATTATAAGAGCAACTAAAATTAACTGCAGTTAGATTTAAAGTGAAACGTTAACATCAAGTAAATAAAAAACAGCCGTGTAAGCAATCTTTCAAGGAGCTTTTCCATATTCACATAAATAATACCTGCTACACTGGTTTGTCTGAGGATTTCCCTAGATTCACTCAACCATAAACTCTAGGCTGGGTGCAGTGGCTCAAGCCTGTAATGCCAGCACTTTGAGAGGCTTAGGTGGGCAGATCACCTGAGGTCAGGAGTTGGGAGACTGCCCTGGCCAACATGGTGAAATCTGCTACTATAAAAACACAAAAATTAGCTAGGTGTGCACACCTGTAATCCCAGCTACTTGGGTGGCTAAATCACAAGAATTGCTTGAACCTAGGAGGTGGAAGTTGCAGTGAGCCAAGATCACACCACTGCACTCCAGCCTGGGTGCCAAAGACAGACATTGTTTCAAAAAGCAAAAACAAAAACTGGACAAGCACAGTGGCTCACGCCTGTAATCTCAGAACTTTGGGAGGCCGAGGCAGGCAGATCACCTGAGGTCAGGAGTTCAACACCAGCCTGGCCAATGCAGTGAAACCCTGTCTCTACTAAAAATACAAAAATTAGCCAGGCATGGTGATGGCATGTGTGTAATCCCAACTATTGGGGAGGCTGAGGCAGGAGAATCACCTGAACCTGGGAGGTGGAGGCTGCAGTGAGCCAAGATTGCACCACTGCACTCCAGCCTAGGTGACAGAGTTAGACTCTGTCTCAAAACAAATACCAAACAGAAATAAAAACAAAACAAAATAAAACAAAAAACCAGAATAGCCAGCCTCTTTACAAAGTAAAAACTGATAGCATCAAATTTTACTTTAAAAGTCAATCTGAGGTCGGGCACAGTGGCTCACGCCTGTAATCCCAGCACTTTGGGAGGCCGAGGCAGGTGGATCACGAGGTCAGGAGTTCAAGATCAGCCTGGCCAACACTGCTAAACCCCATCTCTACCAAAAAACACAAAAATTAGCCAGGTGTGGTGGCAGGCGCCTGTAACCTCAGCTACTTTGGAGGCTGAGGTGGAAGACTTGCTTGAACCTGGAAGGAGGAGGTTATAGCGAGCCATGATCATGAGACTGCACTCCAGCCCGGGTGACAGAGTAAAACCATGTCTCAAATCAAAAACAAAAACAAAAAACAAAACAAAACAAAACAAAACAAAGTATTGTGTGCATCTAGGCTGCCAACAGAAATTTTTCTCTGCTTTATTTATATTTCATATATATATATATATATATATATATATTTTTTTTTTTTTTTTTTTTTTTTTT
>NW_016107811.1:258002-274433 GCF_001604975.1 Cebus imitator | reverse complement strand
TTTTTTGAGACAGTTTGCTCTTGTCACCCAGGCTGGAGAACAGTGGTGCATTCTCAGCTCACTGCAACCTCCACCTCCCGGGTTCAAGCGAGTCTCCTGCCTTAGCCTCCCAAGTAGCTGGGATTTCAGGCACCCACTACTATACCCAGCTAATTTCTGTATTTTTGGTAGGGACGAGGTCTTACCATGTTGGCCAGGCTGGTCTCGAATTCCTGACCGCAGGTCATCTGCCTGCTTCCTAAAGTGCTGGGATTACAAGTGTGAGCCACCAACTCCAGCCTATTTTATTTTTTTTGGAACAGGGTCTCACTCTGTCACCCAGGCTGGAGTGCAGTGGCGTGATCTCAGCTCACTGCAACCTCTGCCTCCAGGTTCAGGTGATTCTCGTGCCTCAGCCTCCCAAGTAGCTAGCTGGGATTACAGGCACATGCCACCCACACTTGGCTAATTTTTGTGTTTTGTGGTAGAGATGGGGTTTAGCAATGTTGGTCAGGCTGGTCTCGAACTCCTGACCTCAGGTGATCCACCTGCCTTGGCCTCCCAAAGTGCTGGGATTACAGGCATGAACCACTGTGCCCAGCTATATTTCATGTTTTAAATTAGAATACTTACTTGCATATATCTGTAGAATCCTGAGTTCCTAAAGCATATAATGAAGAACCAATTCTATTGTAATCATCTGCAGCACCTAAGGAGAAAGTTTTAAGAATTTAGTATACCTATTCATTGATTTAAAAATACTTACTGAGCTCTTACCTGTTACACAACGTGTAATATGAGACACTCTAGTAAACAAAATGACACAATCAGCATGGTGACTCATGCCTGTAATCCCACAACTTTGGGAGGCTGGGGCAGGCAGATTACCTGAGGTCAGGAGTTTGAGACCAGCCTGGCCAACATGGTGAAACCCTATCTCTACTAAAATTACAAATATTAGCCAGGTGTGGTGGCGTACACCTGCAATCCCAGCTACTAGGGAGGATGAGGCAATCACTTGAACCCAGGAGACAGAGGTTGCAGTGAGTTGAGATTGTGCCACTGCACTCCGGCCTAGGCGACAGAGCAAGACTCCGTCTCAAACAAACAAAAAAACAAACTGGAAAGCAAGAAGTATAACTTTCTTCATTAGTAGATGTGACATGATTATCTATGTAGAAAATCTGGGCCAGGAATGGTGGCTCACGCCTGGAATCCAAGCACTTTGGAGGCCAAGGCGAGCGGATCACCTGTGGTCAGGAGTTCAAGACAGCCTGATCAACATGGTGAAACCCCGTCTTAAAAAAAAAAAATCCTAAGGAATCTACAAAATAGTTACTACAACTAATAAATGAGTTTATTTAGCAAGGTTGCAGGATATAAGATCAATATGGAAAAAATATGCCACATTTCTATATATTAGCAAAGAATAAATTGAAATTGAAATTTTTGTTTGAGATGGGGTCTTACTCTCACCAGGATGGCGTGCAGTGGCGTGATCTCCGCTCACTGTAATCTCCGACTCCCTGGTTCAAGCAATTCTCCTTTCTCAGCCTCCCAAGTAGCTGGGATTACAGGCATGCGCAACCATGCCCAACTAATTTTTTTATTTTCAGTAGAGATGGAGTTTCATCATGTTGGCAAGGATAGTCTCAATCTCTTGACCTCGTGATCCACCCACCTCAGCCTCCCAAAATGCTAGGATTACAGGCATGAGTCACTGCGCCTGGTTCTGAAACTGAAATTTTTTAAAACATAACTATTTATTTGGAGACAGGGTCTCACTCTGTTGCCCAGGCATGAGCGTGGTGGCATGATCATGGCTCACTGCAGCCTCAAGCTCCTGGGATCAGGTGATCCTCCCTTGCTCAGCCTCCCGAGGTGGTATCACAGGCACATGCCACCATAGGTGGCAAATTTGTTTTTGTTTTTTGGCAAAGGAGGGACACGGCCTGACTCTGTCACCCTGGCTGCAGTGCAATGGTGGGATCTTGGCTCCTCCACCACCTGGGTTCAAGCAATTCTCATGCCTCAGCCTTTTGAGTAGCTGGGACTACAAGGGCACGCCACCATGCCCAGCTAATTTTTAAATTTTTAGTAGAGACGAGGTTTCATCGTGTTGGCTAGGCTGGTCCCAAACTCCTAACTTAAGGTGAGCTGCTTGCCTTGGCCTCCCAAAGCTCTGGAATTACAGGCATGAGCCAACACGCCCAGCCTATTTTTTTTTTTTTTTTTTTGCAAAGATTAGGTTTCGCCATGTTGCTCAGGCTGGTCTCGAACTCCGGACCTCAAGTGATCCACCTGCCTTAGCCTCCCAAAATGCTGAAATTACAGGTGTGAGTCACTGTGCCCAGCCTAAAAAATCATAACATTTATAATAGCATCAAAAACCAAATAATCAGGAACCAGTCTGACTAAAGATGTATAAGACCTGTACAATAAAAACTACAAAACACTGTTGAGATAAATTAACTAAGACTTAACTAAGTGGAGATATATTAATGTATCAGAAAGATCAGTATTATTAAGATTTCAATTCTTTCCAAATTAATCTATAGAATCTACACAATCCCAATCAAAATCCCAGCAGGCACTTGCATAAAAAAAGAAAACTGATTCTAAAATTCACATGAAAATATAAAGATCCTCAGGCTGAGGGTAGTGGTTTATGCCTGTAATCCGTCCCCTCCTTTGGGAGGCGGAGGCAGGTGGATCACTTGAGGTCAAGAGTTTGAGACCAGCCTGGCCAACATGGTAAAACTCCATCTCTACTAAAAATACAAAAATTAGCCAGGTGTGATGGCATGCATCTGTAGTCCCAGCTGCTCGGGAGGCTGAGGCATGAGGACTGCCTGAACCCAAGAGGCAGAGGCTGCAGTGAGCCAAGATCACACCACTGCACTCCAGCCTCTAGCCTGGGTGACAGAGTGAAATTCTGTCTCCAAAAAGAGAGACAGAGAGAGAGAGAGAGAGAGAGAGAGAGAGAGAGAGAGGAGACCAGAGGCCAAACTTGGGTTCTGATAAGATGGCCGGGCTGCCCCACAGGATCATCAAGGAAACCCAGCGTTTGCTGGCAGAACCAGTTCCTGGTATCAAAGCAGAACCAGATGAGAGCAACACCCATTATTTTCATGTGGTCACTGGTGGCTCTCAGAATTTCCCCTCTGAGGAAGGGACTTTTAAACCTGAACTATTCCTTCCAGAAGAATACCCAAAGGCAGCACCTAAAGTATGTTTCATGACCAAAATTTATCATCTAATGCAGACAAGTTGGGAAGAATATGTTTAGATATTTTGAAAGGTAAGTGGTCCCCAGCACAGCAGATCTGCACAGTTCCGTTATCAAGCCAGGGCTTGTTAAGTGCTCTTAATTCAGAAGATCCATCAGAAAATGATGTAGTGGAGCAGTGGAAGACCAATGAAGCCCAAGCCATAGAAACAGCTATCGCATGGACTAGGCTATATGCCATGGATAATATTTAAATTGATCCGATTATGAAGTGTGCATCACCTCTCTTGTTCTGCTAGGACTTCTTCTTTTTGTTTGCATTTAATGGACACAGTCTTATAAATATTACAGAATAAAAAAGCCCAGACATCTTCAGTCTTTTGGTGATTAAATGCATGAAAGAAAGAAGAAAAAGAAAGTAAGAAAGGAAGAAAGGAAGGAAGGAAGGAGGGAGGGAGGGAAGAAAGGAGAGAGAGAGAAAGGAAAGAAAGAAAAGAAAAAGAAAGAGAAAGAAAATAAAGGAGGGAGGGAGAGAGGGAGGAGGAAGGAAGGAAGACGGAAAGGAAGAGAGAGGAAGGGAAGGAAAGGAAAGGAAGGAAGGAGAGAGGGAGGTAGGGAGGGAAGAAAACACAGACTCTAGGTCTGGGGCGGAAGGAAGGAAGGAAGGACGGACGGACAGAGGGAAGGAGGGAAGGAAGGAAGGAAGGAAGGAAGGAAGGAAGGAAGGAAGGAGGGAAGGAAGGAAGGAAGGAAGGAGAAAAAAATAGATTCTAGGCTGGGGGCAGTGGCTCACACTTGTAATCTCAGCACTTTGGGAGGCTGAGGTGGGCGGATCACTTCAAGCCAGGAGTTCGAGATCAGCCTGGGCAATATGGCGAAACCCCATCTCTAATAAAAATACCAACATTAGCTAGACATGATGGCACACACTCGTAATCCCAGCTACTTGGGAGGCTGAGGCACAACAATCACTTGAATCCAGGAGACAGAGGTGGCAGTGAGCCAAGATCATGCCACTGCACTCCAGCCTGGATGACAAAGTGAGACTGTCTCAAAAAAGAAATTGGAGGCTGAGCACAGTGGCTCATGCCTGTAATCCCAGCCCTTTGGGAGGCCAAGATGAGAGAACTCCTTGAATCCAGGAGTTCAAGACTAGCCTGAGCAACTTAGCAAGACCCTGTCTCTATCCCCATCCCCAACAACAACAACAAAAATTAGCCAGGCATGGTGGCATACGCCTGTGGTCCCAGCTACTCGGTAGGCTGAGATGGAAGGATCAATTGAGGCAGCAGTGAGCCGTGTTTGCACCAATACACTCATCCTGGGTGACAGAGCAAGACCCTGTCTCAAAAACAAAAACAAGAATAAAGCTGAAGGAAGGACACAGAAAAGATGTTGAACTTCAATAGTCGTTAGAACAGTAGAAATCTAAACCGCACTGACTTACCACCACTGACCTACTTGAATAAAGTTATAAAGACTTCAGATTGCACTGAGGGGGAAAAAAAAGACTGACTATCCTTGTTGGCAAAGATGTAGAGCAGCTGGAACTCTCATGCCCTGCTCATGGGAATGCAAAATAGTACAATCATTGTGGAAAAAATTTTTGGCAGTTTCTTAAAAAGTTAAATATTCATTTACCACGACTCAGCCATTCTACTTCCAGGTATTACCCAAGAGAAATGAAAGCACAAGTCCATACAAAGAGTTATATACTGATGCCTCACATAAATAGTATCTGTAATAGCCAAAGCTAGAAACAAATAATTTTTGTGTATCCATACAATGGAATACTACTTAGCAACAAAAAGAATGAACTACTGAATACACAACAACTTGGATGAATCTCAAAATAGTTTTTTTGAGTTTCAAAGCCAGATAATAAAGAATATATATACACTGTATGATTCAATTTATAGAAAATACTAAAAAATACAAACGAATCTATAGTGACACAAAGCAGATCAGTGGCAGTCTGGGGGCAGGGCAGGAGGGACAGATTTCAAAGGGCCACAAGAAAACTTTGGAGGTGATGCATATATTCATTATTTTGATTGTGGTGAGGATTTCACACATGCCAAAACTCAAATTGCACACTTTGACCACTGCAGCTTACTGATATCAATTGCACTAAATAAAGCTGTTAAAAAAAAAAAACAAAACAAAAAAACCTCACTGGTTTATTCTGCACTTTGAGTGGTTCTCTTACGTATGTGATTTTGTAGCATTATGCCCTTGGCTGTTTGGAAAACACTGGTCCAGTGAATTATTCAGATGTTCTAAGTGGTAACATGCTTCAGTGTATAATTTTTTAAAAAATCACACTCACTAGTTCACCATCAATCTCTAGACAGATCTTTAATTACTGGGAAGCAAACTCATTGTGAGAGATGTAAGGTTTTACAAAATTCTAATTATTGCTTGAAAGAGTGACCTCTCACTGGCAACAAATACTATCTTTGTTTTCTTTGAAATAATTTATTATTTTTGGCCAGGTTCCTCTTGTAAGGAAGGTTGCCTTGCCGGGAGCTTGGACACACTCATCCCTCTCCGTGCCTAAAAACTACGTCTCCGCAATCGATATCAAGCTCTGCATTTGGCACCTAGCCCGCCGCTGGAAAACCCTACCAAAATTTAAAAGAAGCCCTGCCAAAACCTGCCCAATAGCATTTTGCCCCGTCCAGGTCCCACTCCCCCTGGGTGGCCGCTCACCGGAAATCCCGCCTACCTACCAATAGCAGCTTGCCCCGTCCACATCCTGCTCCCTCATAGCCAATCAAGACACCCTCACTCACTATAAAAACCCCACTCCTCGGGAAATCAGGCGCGACTTCCCTGGCCCCTTACCCGGGACCATGAAACCTCGACTGGGAGCTGAATAAATTGGCATTTAATTTTCTTATGCTGATCTGTTTCCTCATTCTAAACTCGGCAATAACCCTTACACCTCTAACTTAATTAGCTGATTTTTGAGAAAGCATTTGCCAAATACTCATAGTTTATCAGCCATTCTTTAAAGTAGTGTTCTATAAAAAAACACTAGCTAGTTCAATCACAACTCAATCACTAAAGTTCTTTTCTAGAGAGAACCATCATACTTCAGCAAGTCACCAAAGTGCTTTATGCATACCTTCTATTTCATCACTCAGAATATTTTAAAATGTATACTCAAAGGAAAAGATTACAATTAATTTTTACTGTTTAATCGGGGACATTCTTAGGTGAAAGTCACATTTCTAAAACATTGCAAGTGCATGGCAAGAAAGAATATAGGATTATTAGTCCAGTTTGTTGCCACTGCCTTGATTTGTACTTAGGCAGCACCAGCTTTATCCATCATTTGTGTAAATGTCAACATGGTGAAAAAAGCAAAAACTATTATACTATCATTATAAAAATAGTTGTGTTGCTGTTGTTATTGTTGTCTAGGCAGAGTCTCACTCTGTCACCCAGGGTGGAGTGTGGTGGTACAATCACAGCTCACTGCAGCCTCTAACTCCCAGGCCCAAGGCATCCTCCCACCTTAGCCTCCCTAGTAGCTGGGACCACTGCTGTGCGCCACCACATCTGGCTAATTTTTTTATTTTTTGTATTAGTTTGGTGCAATACACAGTCTCACTCTGTTACTCAGGCTGGTCTTCAATTCCTGAACTCAAGTGATCTTCCCGCTTCGGCCTCCAAAAGTGCTGTGATCATAGGTGTGAGCCACTGTGCTCAGCTGAAAATAATTTTGACTTTACAGACTCAATATAAAAGGGCCATGAAGCCTAGGCTCCAACTGACCACGGTTTGAGAACGACTGTTCTATATTAAGACTTTTTCAAACTATGATAGAAACTTTATAATTACTCCATTAAAAGATATAAACTTTAGCCACAGAAAAATCTTACTTTTGTGGGATCTTGTCATTCTATCAGATTTAGCAGATGCATCCTTAACTCGGTTATGATATTCCAAAAGAAATGTTCGTTCATGCTCAAAGAAATCATCTACATCCTATAAGATCAAAAGAAAATATAAACTTTCTTCACTTAATTTGCTTTAACGTAGTATGTAAATCACTTTATCATTACCAATATAAAAGACCATCAGTAAAACAGCATAGCTATCCTCTCATAATCAAATGTTATACTAATTTCACCAACAAGCTACAACTTTAATAGACATGCATTCTATCAAGAAATCTTCTATGATTTTATAACTGAAGGCTTAGTGATAACCACTTTTTTTTTTTTTTTTTTTGAGATGGAGTCTCACTCTGTTGCCCAGGCTGGAGTGCAGTGGCATGATCTTGGCTCACCGCAACCCCTGCCTTCTAGGTTCAAGTGATTCTCCTGCCTCAGTGTCCCAAGCAGCTAAGACTACAGGTGCGTACCACTATAGCCAGGTAATTTTTGTATTTTTTAGTAGAGACGGGGTTTCGGCATGTTGGCCAGGCTGGTCTCAAGCTTCTGACTTAAAGTGATTTGCCCTCCTTGGCCTCCCGAAGTGCTGAAGTGCTGGGCTTACAGGCGTGAGCCACCACGCCCAGCCTCGCATATTGTACATTCTCCTTTGTGCTCTGCCTCTACAATTTTGCCTCTTCAGTAAACACATTATTGCCAGCAGAAGTGATCAACTGCTTTGAAGGAAAAAGAAAAAAAAATTCTACTGAACAGAAATGAAAATCAATTTTTCTTGGCCTGTTATGTATTCTATTGGCCATTCTTGAAGGCTGCCTAGCCTTAGTCATTAAGGCCCTTTCTGTTTGCACTGAGGAACTATCTGAGAGCAATAATATGATTGACCATTGTCTTCAATCTTTTTTTTTTTTTAAACAAAACTATATATACATTAAAAATAAAAATTACTATCTTCAGAGAGTCTTGCTTTGTAATCCAGGCTGGAAGGCAGTGGTGTGAACATGGCTCACTACAGCCTCAACCTCCCCGCCTCAAGCAATCCTGACAGATTTCCCAAGTAGCTGGGACTACAGGTACATGCCACCACGCCAAGGTAATTTTTCTATTATTTGTAGAGACAGGGTTCTGTCATGTTGCCCAGGCTGGTCTTGAGCTCCTGAGTTCAAGTGACCCATCTGCCTCAGTCTCTTAAAGTGCTGGGATTACAGGAGTAAGCCACTACACCTGGCACAAAAATAAAAATTAACAGTATTTTACCCGCTTCTACATTAATAATCATTCACTGAAACGTATCAGCTGACAGGACGTAACTGGAGACTCATATCAACAGAACACAAGCACCAAGAGTCAGTACTGACAAAATATTATTAAAATCTGTAATTCAGCTGGGTACAACAGTTCACACCTGTAATCCCAACACGTTGGGGAAGCCGAGGTGAACAGATCACTTGAGCCCAGGAGGTCAGCCTGAGCAACATGGCGAAACTCTGTCTCTACAAAAAATACAAAAATTAGCTGGGTGTGGTGGCATGCCCCTATAGTTTCAGCTACTTGGGAGGCTGAGGTGGGAGGATTGCTTGAGCCTGAAAGGCGGAGGTTGCAGTGAGCTGACACTGGGCCACGGCATAGCAGCCTAAGGCGACAGCATGAGACCCTATCTCAAAAAACAAAATAAAATATAAATATTAAAATAAATTCACAATATGTAACAGTCTTCTTGTCTATGAAAATGTGGATAAAACTAACTGGCAGAGTTGTTCTAAAGATTAAACAAGAATATGTGGGCTACTAATCATCATAAATGTTCAAAAATGTTATTACCCGCCCGGGCGCGGTGGCTCACGGCTGTAATCCTAGCACTTTGGGAGGCTGAGGTGGGTGGTTTACCTGAGGTCAGGAATTCAAGACCAGCCTGGCCATCATGGTGAAACCCCATTTAAAAAAAAAAAAAAAGTTATTACCCTACTAATAAAATTATCAAAATCATAATCAACATAGTGGTTTTTATATTTAATGGCTAAAAAACTGATATTTATGCATAAACAGGATCAAATGGAAGTAACGTGAGTCCTTATTGGAAAGCAGCCACAGCACATGCATTGTCAAGTATCCACTGACCTGTCTCTGAAAAATCAGAGTACAAATCAAATAGTATTCTATATACCAACTTTATTATGGATGTGTCCATAAAAAGAGGCAATGATGGGCTGGGCGCGGTGGCTCACACCTGTAATCCCAGCACTTTGGGAGGCCGAGGCAGGCGGATGACGAGGTCAAGAGATTGAGACCACCCTGGCCAACATGGTGAAACCCGGTCTCTACTAAAAATACAAAAATTAGCTGGGGGTGGTGGCGCGCACCTGTGGTCCCAGCTACTCGGGAGGCTGAGCCAGGGGAATCGCTTAAACCCAGGGGGCGGAGGTTGCAGTGAGCCTACATCACACCACTGCACTCCAGCCTGGCACCTGGTGACAGAGCAAGACTGTCTCAAAAAAAAAAAAGAGGCAATGACGACAAAGCAGCATTCTTTTTTTTCCTGGTATTTTCGTGCTTATTTATTTATTTATTTATTTATTTTTTAGACGGAGTTTCACTCTTGTTACCCAGGCTGGAGTATAATGGCGTGATCTCGGCTCAACGCAACCTCCGCCTCCTGGGTTCAGGCAATTCTTTTGCCTCAGCCTCCTGAGTAGCTGGGATTACAGGCACGTGCCACCATGCCCGGCTAATTTTTTGTATTTTCAGTAGAGATGGGGTTTCACCACGTTGACCAGGATGGTCCTGATCTCTTGACCTCGTGATCCACCCACCTCGGCCTCCCAAAGTGCTGGGATTATAGGCGTGAGCCACCGCGCCCAGCCTTGCGTGCTAATTTAAACATTTTTCTCATTAAAAAGACTGAATGAGATAATACGTGTGGAAAAACACCTAAATTTTTCTTAATGATGTTCTAAAAATGATACAAGAGTTGATTTATCTGAAGACTCTTACCATTAAAATATAAGTCAGTAAGTGGGGGTAGTATTATTAACCCCATTGTGAAAATGGAAAAACTAGCCAGCTGTGGTGACCCATGCCTGTAATCCTAGCACTTTGAGAGGCCGAGGCAGATGAATCACAGTCAAGAGTTTGAGACCAGCCTGGCCAACATGGTGAATACAAAAATTAGTCAGGCGTGGTGGTACGTGCCTGTCATCCCAGCTACTTGGGAGGTTGAGGCAGGAGAATTGCTTGACTCCAGGAGGTGGAGGTTGCAGTGAGCCAAGATCGTACCACTGCACTCCAGCCTGGGCAACAGGGCAAGACTCCATCTTGAGGGGGGGAAAAAAAAGAAAAAGGGAAAACCTGAGATCCAGAAAAAGGAAGTAACTTTTCCCAAGAACATGTAGCTCCCCTCAAGCAACACTGAAACCTCAACTGGTTTTTACAGGTGCATGCCACTCCCATCCAGCTAATTTTTTTGTATTTTTAGAAAAGATGGGGTTTCACCATGTTAGCCAGGGTGGTCTCGAACTCCTGACCTCAAATGATCCACCCGCCTTGGCCTCCCAAAGTGTTGGGATTACAGGCATAAGCCGCCATGCCCTGCCCTCAATGGAGATCTTCTAACTCCAAAGCTGAACCCAGGTCTGCTCCTAACATTTCCAAGGCTAAATGTTAAATGTAAAAACAGGTGCAGCACCTCTTGCTACACTCTGCAGCTCTGTCTGTCCTGCATCTAGGACTTCACGTGCATGTGGGTGGACATTCCAAACTGCACAATGTCCCTCCCCTCTACCTAGCTGCCTCATGGTCACCCCTTAACCACCCATGGAATACATATGAATGGCATGAACTAAGGAAGATGCCCACATAGGAGCTGCAAGGCTTGGGATTTGGGTAGGAAAATATGGGATTCCAGATACCTGGAACCTGGTCTGATGTGAAGGGAAGAGGTGGGAGCTCCAACTGGGCAAATTCCCTTTGCTGAAGACTTCTAATCCCTTGCAGAAGGAAACTCTCTCAAGAGAGGAATCCAGGTCAGGGGGATTCCTCCTGTTCCTAGGGCTAAAAATTCTAACTGTCTAAACATCTTTTACTCTAATTCTGCACATTTGTTTTCATTTATTTATTATTTTTTTTAAGATGAAGTTTCGCTTCTGTTACCCAAGGTGGAGTGCAATGGGGTGATCTTGGCTCACTGCAACCTCTACCTCCCGGGTTCAAGCAATTTTCCTCCCTCAGCCTCCTAAGCAATTGGGAATACAGGTGCGCGCTACCATGCTCAATTTATTTTTTGTATTTTTAGTAGAAATGGGGTTTCACCATGTTAGCCAGGCTGGTCTTAAACTCCTGACCTCATGATCCACCTGCCTTGGCCTCCCAAAGTGCTGGAATTAAAGGTATGAAGTATCACATCTGGCCAATTCTACACATTTGGAATTTCAATCTATCTCCCCTTTGAAGAAAGTCTCAACTAATACCAGAGTTAATCAAATAAAATCTTACCTTTACTCCTGAAACAATTACTCCATCTGCTGATTTAACCATGTTTTTAAAGAAATCTTCAAGTTTCTCTTTTTTATTTTTTCCTCGCACACTCAACTGAAAGAAAGGTAACGTAAGTTAACATTTTTTAAATTTACAAATGGAAAGCAGTGCCTCCTTTATTCTTTGATATTTAAACGGCAAACTCAAAAGGATCCTAGTTTTTTTTTTTTGTTTTTTTTTTTTAAGATGGAGTTTTGCTCTCGTTGCCCAGACTGAAGAGCAATGGCACAATCTGGGCTCACCGCAACCTCCACCTCCTGGGTTTAAATGATTCTCTTGACTGAGCTTTCTGAGTAGCTGGGATTACAGGCATGCATCACCATGCCCAGATAATTTTCTATTTTTAGTAGAGATGAGGTTTCTCCTTGTTGGTCAGGCTGGTCTTGAACTCCCGACCTCAGGTGATCCACCCGCCTCAGCCTCCCAAAGTGCTAGGATTACAGGCGTGAGCCACCGCGCCTGGCCAGGATCCTAGTTGTTGATCTTAATAAGGTGGCAATTTCATTATGTATATCAATGATTTTCAAGTTTTAGGGCACAAAAGAGGAGTTTGGTAATAATATATTCAGGACTCACTCTCAGATTCAGGTTCAGTTGATCTACAAGAAGGCCTAGATATTTCACATTTTATGAGCATACCTGATAATTCTGTTGCAAGCAGCTCTCTCACCGTATTTTGTCAAACACTGCTATGTAAAACTTTAATACACAATTAAAATGTTAGCTCTGGAGTTCCTTAAAATATGTGAAATTTATTGGGGTACAACATGACATTGTGTAATTCCGTAATAACTTTGAACATATATACTATACATTCAGAACTCTGTACTCATCCAATTATCTCTTGTCTGGCTTTTGGGGTCAGCAATTTACAGCACAAGGGCCACAAAAAGATGACGTTGAACAACATGAATGGTTATCCAAGGGCAAAACCAGCAAGCAGCATCTAACTGACTCCTAGCACTTGCTGCATCAGGGTATCCCATAAAGGAGCAACCCATCTAATTCCCATATATACTGCCATTGCTTCAATGCCCACCTTTATGTAAATAACTTATAAATCTCTGTCACAACCTGCTATGGTCCGAATATATATATAAGTCTCCCTAAAATTCATATGTTGAAAATAAATTTTTTTTTTTGAGATGCAGTCTCCCTCTGTCATCCAGGCCGGAGTGCAGTGGCGTGATCTCAGCTCACCACAACCTCTGCCTCCTGGGTTCAAACAATTCTCCTGTTTCAGCCTCCCGAGTAGCTGGGACTACAGGCACCTGCCACCACGTCTGGCTAATTTTTGTATTTTTAGTAGAGACAGGGTTTCACCATGTTGGCCAGGGTGGTCTTGAACTCCTGACCTTAGGTGATCCAACCACCTTGGCCTCCCAAAGTGATGTGATTACAGGCGTGAGCCACTGCTGTGCCTCGCCCATATCTTGAAACTTAATTCCCAAGGTGATATTAAGAAGAGGTGGGCCTGAGCCAGGCATAGTGGCTCGTGCCTGGAGTCCCAGCTACTTGGGAGGCTGAGGTGGGAGGATCACTTGAGGCCAGAAGTGTGAGACTGCAATGTGCAATATATACAACTGCACCTGTGTATAGCCACTGTACAACTATTATATACACAGCTATACACAGCTGCATATGTACATCCCAGCCTGGGCAATACAACAAGACTCCATCTCTTAAAAATAGGTGGGGCTTTTGAGAAATGATTAGGTCATGAGGGTGGAGCCTTCATAAATGGGATTAGTCCTTATAAAAGAGGCTGAGGGAATTTGTTAGCCTCTTGCCCCTTCCTCTGCCATGTGGGGACACAACAAAAAGATGCCACCTATGAAGCAGAGGGCCCTCACCAGACACCCAATCTGTTGGCACCCTAATCTTGGAGTTACCAGTCTCCAGAGCTGTAAATGATAAATTCTGTTGTTTATAAATTACCCAGTCTAAGGTATTTTGTTATAGCAGCCAAACAGACTAGGATACTATCCATAAGCTCTTTCCTTAACCTTATATGCTATATCCAGTTGCCCACATCATTTCCTTACACGGAGACTATAACTGTAACCTCACATTAGATGAGTCTAACACAGTGCTCATTATAATCTAATATCCGGGCTGGGCATGGTGGTTCATGCCTGTAATCCCAGCACTTTGGGAGGCCGAGGCAGGTGGATTACTTGAGGTCAGGAGTTGGAGACCAGCCTGGCCAACATGGTGAAACCCCATCTCTACTAAAAATACAAAAATTAGCCAGGCACTGGTGGCTGGTGTCTGTAATCCCAGCACTTTGGGAGGCCGAGGGGGGTGGATCACCTGAGGTCAGGAGTTCAAAATCAGCCTTGCCCAACATGGTAAAACCCTGTCTCTAATAAAAATACAAAAATTAGCTGAGTGTTGTGGCATCCGCTTGTATCCCAGCTACTAAGGAGACTGACGTAGGATAATTGTCTGAACCTAGGAGGCAGAGGTTGCAGTGAGCCAAGATTGTGCCACTGCACTCCAGCCTGGGCAACAACAGAGTAAGACTCCTGTCTAAAAAAACAAAAAAAAACAATCTCCAAAATTTGTCTTCCCTCTTTGATTTGTGGCCCCTTCATCCCAACAGTCTCTCTGACTCCAACATGTTCCCTAAAATTCTATAGTTCTCATTAAATCTTGAAATATCTACAACTTCTTCCTTTCTCGCATAGCTCAAATTCTACCAGCAAATGACTGAAAACTGTCCCCTCCCACTCCCATTTTCCTAGAAGTCTTCGTCTTCTCTTTCCTAGACTACTACTTTGAACTATTAAGTTAATAATTTTCATCTTATTCCAATCCATTCTGTTGCCTGAGACAGCTTTCCTAAATCAAATTTTGAGCATCTCATCCTTACACAAAAACTTTTTTGAGACAGAATTTCATTCTGCATGTCAGCCTGGGTGACAGAGCAAGACTCTTGTCTCAAAGAAAAAAAAATACAAACATTCTAAAAAATGCCTTGAGCCTTTTCTAACTACTCTTGCCTTTTCCAGTGACTCTCTAAAAAGAAAACTTGATCAACAATCAATTTGATACTCACATCTTGATTATATTCCAAGAAGACATGGAAATTTAAATCTTTTCTCAAAATAGGATGTGCTGCCACACGACACAGGAACACTTCATGCATCGCAACCGTCTTCTTGAATATTGCCAAATATTCACTAGAAACAATACGGAAAATTAAAGGTAAAAAAACTACATCAATTAAAAAGTCACCTGCAACTATTTTTTTCAGAAAATACTCTTTGGATGATTCCAAATGCAAAATTAGAGATACAAGGACATAATTCACGTAAAAAGGGTTTTAGTTGAACTGTTAATGAATATAAAACCCAGCGGATTTCATGCCAGTTAATAATATTTATATCTAAATGTTAACACTTTTAAGTTTTACAAATTTTTTTAACTATGCAAGTTGATGTTAAAGTTAACTATAGGGTTGTTTGTTTTCAGCTCTAGAGGAAGTATTCTACAAATTATTTGACAGAATCTTAATGATTCAATAAACAATTACTGCTTTTAAACAACTTAGTACAAAAAAAAATCAAACCCAAACCTCAGTAAGCATATTTTCAACGTTAATAATTATTTTCATCTAATTACCCAAACACACAAGAAACACACTATGAAGAAACTGATTTTTGTTTCCCATTACACCGAAGAATTGTGTTTAAAATATTTTAATACCAGTAATGAATCCCAGAGACCACAAAGTAATACTTGTCAGTTTGAAAAAACAAAACAAAAAAACATTCAAGAAAAAGGCCTGATATTCTTGCTTCAACTACGTGCAAGAAGGATAAGTTTTACATACCAGCAAACCAGCAGGACCAATGTTGGGAGAAGTTTGATCTCTGTGAGGGTAGTCATTCAGTGAAGACAAAAAAGAAGGATGCAGAGGATGGAGGTAGCAGTAGAATAAACCCAAGGTTCTCTGTTATCCAACCCCTAACCAGACCACAAAAGAATCATGATCAGGGCCTCTGGAAAATCACAGATTCTTCAATATTAATGTGCTCTGCTCATTTCCAGTTTTTAGTCTTACAAACTTTGAATATAGATCTGTCTGCTATCAGACCACTGCTTGTATCCAAGACCTGCTTTACGATTTATCTTTTCAAGAGTTAAGCATTCTGAAAAGAAGTCTAGTAGCAGTGTGAATATGTAAGTAAAAACTGAAACTAGTGGAAGACGAGAAGAGGAAACGCATAAAGGGGAGAAATGACAAGAAAAAGTGACAGGGGTGATGAGAATGCAAGGAAAATTATTTCCTTGTACAACTCTCAAATATACAGCAAATCCAAAATTATTCCAAATGTTTAATAAAAGGGGGAAGATTCCGTATTTTCAGCAAATACACTAAAAATGAAACATGGGTTGAGTATCTCTACCTGAAAATCTGAAATCCAATACTCTAAAATCTGAAATTTTTTGAACAAAAGACACGATGCTCAAAGGAAATATTTACCAGAACATTTCAGATTTTTGGATTAGGGATGCTCAACTAGTAAGTAGAATGCAAATATTCACTAATAAATAACTAAAAATCTGAAATGCACTCCCAGGCATTCTGCATAAGAGATATTCAATCTGTACGTAATTTCCCTTTCTCTTCTCTGCCTGTGGCTTCTGCCCAAAAGGGAAAGAATATAGAAGCAAAGTAACCAGAGAATAGTTAAAAACTGTTTTTCACTAAATGACTTTTAGTTTCATATATACTAGAAATGTATTAGATCCTTACAAAAACTGTGATAATTCACACACATA
>NW_016107811.1:255105-257820 GCF_001604975.1 Cebus imitator | reverse complement strand
TTTTCTATTTTTAATAGAGACAGGGTTTCACCACGTTGGCCAGGATGGTCTCGATCTCTTGACCTCGTGATCTGCCTGCCTTGGTCTCCCAAAGTGCTGGAATTACAGGCATGAGCCACTGCACCCGGCCACATATGCATTTTTAAGAAAACAGAATATATACAGAGTTGCTCAGTACATTCTCTTTTGAGAAATATGGTAGTATGCACATACTGAAAAGAGAGAACTAGGTTGGTGGTGATTGAGGCTTTGTAAATAGAAAAAAAACAAAACAATGTCTATTCTGATTTAAAAAGTCATGTTCTCAAGGCAGCAAATCACACTACCATGTGTGTACCTATGCAACAATCTTGCATGTTCTTCACATGTACCCCAAAACCTAAAATGCAATTAAAAAAAAAAAAAAAAGTCATATTCTCTATTTTTTTTTCCCCTTAAATTCAAGGATAGATTGGACCTTTTAAGTTTTTAAAATAAGCTTTTGGATCTTCTGCTTTCAACTTTCAGGGTCTATTTAAAATATGAATTTAAATAATTTTATAGTGGAGACAGTTATTCTATAATTTTCCTGTAGGCTCTGATCATGATCATTAATACTGGCTGTATGACTTAAACCTGCATCTTCCACAAATGGTCTCCGTGGTGAAACAATTAAAATGATGGCATATCAGAAAGTACTAAAAAAGGCATTAAAGCAAGCACAATTAACAGAGGCAACAACCACCACAAAAACAAAACAAAACAAAAAACCACATACGCTTCCAGTTCCTGTTTCATTTTTGTGAATTCTTCCTTTGTCATTGATCCTTCTCCTTCTCCAAGCTTCTGCAATTTTTCCCTTGAAGCATCAAAATCAGGTCGTGGTGGTGCTGGTGGAATCTGTAACAGAACCAAAACAGAACTAATTTTAAGGTACTATTTCATTTTTTGAACACCGTACTACTGCCACCATAAAAGGCTGTCTGAGAAAGGTAAGGGTATCCATAATGAGATGAACACCAGGAACACCCAATTCATATTGGAGAACTTGACTAGTTCTAGAAATTAAGAGTTCTGAGGTCCTTTATGCCAAAGAAGAAATACAGCATAGGACTACTTTCTGGTATTAGAACAGCAGTTCTAAATTTCAATCTGCAGGCTCCTACAGCAACCCGGAGTCCTCAAATTCATGTGTGTACTAAGCTCTAACTACAGACTGAATATGTATAATATGCATATTATTTTCCAAAACTATATAAATGGTATGATTAAATACAAATGTATTTTTTTTTTTTTTTGAGGCGGAGTTTCGCTCTTGTTGCCCAGACTGGAGTGCAATGGCACGATCTCGGCTCACGGCAACCTCCGCCTCCTGGGTTCAATTCTCCTGCCTCAGCCTCCCGAGTAGCTGGGACTACAGGCATGCACCATCATGCCCAGCTAATTTTTGTATTTTTAGTAGAGACGGGGTTTCACCTTGTTGATCAGGATGGTCTCGATCTCTCAACCTCGTGATCCACCAGCCTTGGCCTCCCAAAGTGCTGGGATTATAGGCATGAGCTATCGCGCCCGGCTGTATTTTTTAAAATTAATGAACTAGTAATAGCTTTATGCTATCATTTTTTTTTTTTTTTTTTTTTTTGAGACGGAGTCTCACTCTGTCACCCAGGCTGGAGTGCAGTGGTGGGATCTCCGCTCACTACAACCTCTGCCTCCTGGGTTCAAGTGATTCTCCAGCCTCAGCCTCCCAAGTAGCTGGGACTACAGAAGCACGCCACCACACCCAGCTAATGTTTGTATTTTTAGTAGAGATGCGGTCTCACCATGTTGACCAGGCTGGTCTTAATCTCTTGGCTTTGTGATCCACCTGCCTCTACCTCTGAAAGTGCTGATATTACAGGCGTAAACCACTATGCCCAGCCCACTATTGTGTTTTTTAAAATTAATACTAATTAATTAAAAAATTTAAAATTAATGAATACATTACAATCCAGCAAGGGATGTTAAAACAGGTCCTGGATTGGAGGAGTGTACCAGAAAGAAAAAACTGTTTTAAAAATAAAAGAACAAGGCCGGACGTGGTGGCTCACACCTGTAATCCCAGCACTTTGGAAGGCCAAGGCGGGTGGATTACCTGAGGTCAGGAGTTTGAGACCAGTCTGACCAACATGGTGAAACTCCGTCTCAAAAACATAAATAAATAAATAAATAAATAATAAAAATAAAAGAACAAGACACAATAAGTAACTTCATTCTATTCATCCACAGTCAGGGAGTAAGTAAGGACTTATCTTAAATAAAGATATAAGACCAAGAAGTGATGTATCATTTAAGAAAAAGACACAAGAAAAAAATTAACTTAGAAGGAAGGGAGTATAAATAAGAACTGTTGGCTGGGTACGGTGGGGGCTCATGCCTGTAATCCCAGCACTTTGGGATGCCAAGGAATATCACTTGAGGCTAGTCTAGGCAAACAGTGAGACCCTTCTCTATAAAAAATTTTTAAAAATTAGCTGGGGAAAAACAAAAAAAATAAAAAATAAAAAAATAAAAAAACAAAACAAAACAAAACAAAAATTAGCTGGGTGTAGACATCTGTAGTCTTAGCTACTGAGAAGGCTGAGGCAGGAGGATCACTTGAGCCCAGGAGTTGGAGGTTGCAGTGAGCTATGCTTAGCACTACTATAATCCAGGCTGGGTGACAGAGCAAGACCTTGTCTCAAAAAAAAAAAAAAA
>NW_016107811.1:251678-254925 GCF_001604975.1 Cebus imitator | reverse complement strand
AATGATTTAAAAAAAAAAAAAATCAAACAAAACTAAATTTTAGAAATCTGAATGTGGTTAACAGCTGAGACATGATAACCATCTATTCTTGATTATAACATCTGGTACATATTTATTTTATTATTATTATTATTTTTTTTTTGGTATAGACAGGGTTTCAACATGTTGCCCAGGCTGGTCTTGAGCTCCTGTGCTCAAGCAATCTGCCTGTATTGGCCTACCAAAGTGCTGGGGTAAACATGTGCAAGCCACCATGCCTGGCCACATCTGGTATATATTAAGATTAGGTAACCTGAGGCCGGGCATGGTGGCACATGCCTATAATCCCAGCACTTAGTGAGACCAAGGTGGGTGGATCACCTGAAGACAGGAGTCCAAGACCAGCCTGGCCAACATGGTGAAACCCCATCTCTAACCAAAAATACAAAAATTAGCTAGGAGTGGGGGCACACGCCTGTAATCCCAGTTGCTTAGGAGGCTGAGGCATGAAAATTGCTTAAACCTGGGAGGCTAATGTTGCAGTGAGCCAAGGTCGCACCACTGCACTCCAACCTGCATGACAGAGGAAGATCTTTTTTTTTGAAGACAGAGTCTCACTCTGTTGCCCAGGCTGCAGTAGCTGGGATTACAGGTACACACAACTACACCCAGCTAATTTCTGTATTTTTGGGAGAGACAGGGTTTCACCATGTTGTACGGGCTGGTTGTGAACTCCTGGCCTCAAGATGATCCACTAGCCTCAGCCTCCCAAAGTGCTGGCATTACAGGCATGCCACCGCACCTGGCCTAGATAACCTCTTACAGAGACTTCCAACTCTTAAGTATGTGTCCAACTATGGTTTTAAAACCAGTATGGTTTGTAACATCTCCTTAATCCCTAGGAAAAGCCCATTTCAATTTTAACAAACAGTAAGAATGTAAGTTTAAATGAGGGAACATAACATACCCCCACATCCCCTAAGAAAACAATTCAGGATAAAAGGTGGTAACCAAACATGTTTTGTAACTGGCAATTTAAAAAATGTAACAGGCTGAGTGTGGTGACTCATGCCTGTAATCCCAGCACTTTGGGAGGCTGATGCAGGCAATCACCTGAGGTCAGGAGTCCGAGACCAGCCTGGCCAACATGGTGAAACTCCATGTCTACTAAATATCCAAAAAAATGTTAGCAGGGCATGGTGGCGGACGCCTGTAATCCCAGCTACTCAGGAGTCTGAGGCAGGAGAATCTCTTGAACCCAGGAGACGGAGGTTGCAGTGAGCCAAGGTCATGCCATTGCACTCCAGCCTGGGCGACACGAGTAAGACTGCGTCTCAAAAAAATTAACAGTTCACAGAACATGCTAAACAAGATTCCAAAACATAATCAAATATCTAAAACCTCCTAGAAAGTGGGATTAAAATGGAGTCTCAATACTTACGATATAACCTGCATAGTCTTCATTTTCAACAAAGGAATCATGAAGCCAGATAAATTCCTCATGTTGCCGAACAACGGAAAACTCGTTTTGTTTAAAATTTGGCAATGAACTCTGTAAAGATAGAGATTTTCTTGAATAAAAATCAAATTTACACTAAAAAGGTTTTTGAAACTGGGTCTTGCTCTGTCACTAGACTAGAGTGGAACAATTTCGGCTCACTGCACCCTCAACCTCCCAGGCTCAAGCAGTCCTCCCACCTGCACCTCCTGAGTAGCTGGGGCTACAGACACACACTACCACACCTGGCTAATTTTATTTTTTGTAAAGATGAGGTCTAAGATGTGGTCTTGAACTCCTGGACTCAAGTGGTCATCCTGCCCTGGCCTCCCAAAGTACTGGGATTACAGGCATGAGCCACTGTGTCTGGCCTTAAAAAGTTTTTAATAAATATTTTCTATCATTTTTAAAAAATTTCACCTTATTTCAAGACCATCAATGCCCTTTAAAGTATATCATAAAACCCTGAGATATCTAGACCAAATTTTCTTTGGACTGTTGGGAAAGTAAGCTGACAGACTCTTATACAGTACTGTTACTGCTACAGTAACTTAAAAGTTATGTTAGGCTGAGCACAGTGGCTCACGCTTGTGATGCCAGCACTGTGGGAGATGAAGTGCATGAATCACCTGAGGTCAGGAGTTCAAGACCACGCTGACCAATATGGTGAAACTCGTCTCTACTAAAAATATAAAAATTAGCTGGGCGTAGTAGCTTGCATCTATAGTCACAGCTACTCAGGAGGCTTAAATAGAAGAAATGCTTGAACCCAGGAAGCAGAAGTGGCAGTGAGCCAAGACTGCGCCACTGCACTCCAGCCTGGGCAACAGAGTGACACTCTGTCTCAAAAAATAAATAAATAAAATAATAACTTGTAAGGTAGTAATTTGACTAACAGAAAGAACAACAAAATTAAAACTAACAAGAATGGTAAAAGCTACTAGTAAAAATCTGGAAAAAAATTACATTTGCTTTCTGTCTATGTTCTGACTCTCAGAATATTAATCTAAAATGAAGTACATTTCCTATAACTATTTTTGTTAAAATAGTTTCTTTCCAATTATGTTTAAAACCCAAGTCCCAGTCAACATATCACATATGTAGTATAATAAATGGCTAAAATAATAGAAGTACAAAATCACATTTACCTTTGTGTGAACAGTGAATTTTACTTTATCCCGCTCACTAAGAGCATCAGAAATGTCCACCTGCAGAGCAGCATCACTTTGAAGATCTACATTTATTGCTTTAAGCTAGGGAAAAAAACATACCAGTATCTTAATGAAAATAATGTGCTTTTATATAATTTCATTTTTTCACTCAGACAGGACAATGCAAAAACAAAACAAAAATAACAAAAGATTATTGAGTCTAAAGAAGTACTCAAAACCATTTAACATACATTTTGGAGCAGGTGCTCTGGGCAACAGTATTATCTTAATTCTATAGTATTCAATTCTAGAATTTTAATTCTATAGTATTCAACTATATTCTGCTTTATGTAACTCACTGAGCTAATCAGGATTCGTTATAGTTTAGTTATAGTCGCATTTAAAAAGGAAACTCTTTTCAGCCAGATGCGGTGGCTCATGCCTGTAATCCCAGCACTTAAGGAGGCCGAGGCAGGAGAATCAACTGAGGCCAGGAGTTCAAGACCACCCCGGGGCAACCTAACAAGACCCTGTCTCTACAAAAATAAAAAATTAGGCTGGGCGCGGTGGCTCACGCCTGTAATCCCAGCACTTTGGGAGGCCGAGGCGGGTGGATCAC
>NW_016107811.1:239073-251528 GCF_001604975.1 Cebus imitator | reverse complement strand
AAAAAAAAAAAAAAATTAGCCAGATGTGGTGGTGTACACCTGTGGTCTCAGTACATGGGAAGCTGAGGGAGGAGGCTTGCTTGAGCCTACAAGGTCAAGGCTACAGTGAACAGTGATCGTGCCACTGCACTCCAGCCTGGATGACAGAGCAAGACCTTGTCTCTCAAAAAACAAAACAAAAACCCAAAACAACAACAACAAAAACCTAAGACAGTGGTCCATCTGAGTTCAAGAGGTCTAAAATTAAGGAACGTGTCTGCCTTGAAGCACAAGAAAATAATAAAAAGACTATCGATCAACAATTTTAATTCTTACCTCTTTATATTTGGGAATATACATAAAAACTATCAAATATAATTAAATGTATTAATGTAAAGTGCTAAGAAAGTAACTCCATAAGCTACATTTGAAATGGATATGTTCCCTATTTGGTGCTTCTACTTTCTCATTTATAAGAAGACTCTTCTATTTATGATTTTTAAACTTCATCTGTTTTTCTTTCTTTTTTTTTTTTTAAAGATGGGGTTTCACCATGATGGCCAGGCTGATCCTGAACTCCTGACCTTAGGTGATCCACCCACCTCAGCCTCCCAAAGTGCTAGGATTACAGGCATGAACCACCGTGCCCGGCTGTTTTTCTTACTCTTTAAACAATAAACATTTTAACTTGTTTGGGTAATTCTGACTTAGGTAAAGAGTCAAAACCCTAAAAGACAAGTCTTAGCAAGCTGCAAAGACATAAAACACATTGTTTGAAAGACAGTACTCTAGGTGGAAAAACCTAGAACTTACTTTAAGAATCTCACCTAGTCATTAGTATCTCAAATTTTAATCATATTGTAAATGAAAAAAATGCTGAACGCAAAGCTGTTTACTCAATAATTTCAAACTGTGTGTGTGTGTGTGTGTGTGTGTGTGTGTGTGTGTGTGTGTGAACATTTTACTTTTTGTTTTGGGGATGGGGTCTCACTCTCTTGCCCAGGTTGGAGTGCAGTGGTGTGATCTCTGTTCACTACCACCTCTGCCTTCTGAGTTCAAGTGATTCTCCCACCTCAGATATAGGCACGGGCCCCCACACCCAGCTAATATTTGTATTTTTTGGTAGAGACAGGGTTTTGCCATGTTGGTCAGGCTGGTCTTGAACTCATGACCTCAAGTGATCCACCCATCTTGGCGCATTCAAAACTGTTTGAGCTCAGGAGTCTGAGATCAGCTTAGCCAACAAGGCAAAACCCCATCTCTACAAAAAATACAAAATTAGCTGGGCATGGTGTTGCCCATCTGTAGTCCCAGCTATTTGGGAGGCTGAGGTGGTGGGATGGCTTGAGCCCAAGAGATGGAGGTTACAGTGAGCTGAGATTGCACCACTGCACTCCAGCCTGGGCAACGAAGTCAAACTCTGTCTCCAAAAAAATTCAAAAGTGGGGCCAGGCGAGGTGGCTCAGGCCTATAATCCCAGCACTTTGGGAGGCCAAGGCAGGCACATCATGAGGTCAGGAGTTCGAGACCATCCTGGCCAACATGGTGAAACCCCATCTCTACTAAAAATACAAAAAATTAGCTTGGCATGGTGGTGTGTGCCTGTAGTCCCAGGTACTTGGGAGGCTGATGCAGAATTGCTTGAACCTGAGAGGCGGAGGTTGCAATGAGCCGAGATCGCACCACTGTACTCCAGCCTGGTGACAGCGAGACTCCATTTCAAAAAAAAAAAAAAGAAAAGAAAAAGAAAAGAGAGAACTCTGTTTCTTTATTTTTTTTAAATCACATTCAGGCTACTTTTTTTTTTTTTTTCCTATTTCCTTTTTAAAATTTTTTTATTTTTAAATAGAGACAGGATCTAGCTATGTCGCCCAGGCTGGTCCTGAACTCCTCAGCTCAAGCAATCCTTTCACCTCGGCCTCCTAAAGTGCTGGGATTACATGCATGAGCCACTGAGCCCAGCCAGGCCACTTTTAAGATGTTTATTGTGATAGGCTGAATAATGGCTTCCAGGAAGTATCTATATCCAAATTCCAGGGAACTATAAATGTTACCTTAAATGTCAATAAAGAACTTTGCAGATGTCATTCAATTATGAATTTTGAGATGGAGATTTTGAGATCATCCCAGATTATCCACGTGGGCCTTAAACGCCATCACGTTATCTTTTTTTTTTTTTTTTTTTCTCCCTGCAATGAAGTCTCACTTTGTCCCTTAGGCTGAAGTACAGTAGCACGATCTCAGCTCACTACAACCTCGGCCTCCCAGATTCAAGTGATTCTCCTGCCTCAATCTCCCAATAGTTGGACTACAGGGGCATACAACCATACTCAGCTAATTATTATTATTATTTTTTTTTTTGAGACGGACTTTTGCTCATTGCCCAGGCTGGAATGCAAATGAGTGATCTCGGCTCACTGCAACCTCCGCCTCCTGGGTTCTAGCAATTCGTCCTGCCTCAGCCTCCTTAGTAGCTGGGGTTATAGGGGTCTGCCAACACGCCCTGCTAATTTTTTCTATTTTTAATAGAAATGAGGTTTCACTATGTTGGCCAGGCTGGTCTCGAACTCCTGACCTCAGGCAACGCACCCACCTCAGCCTCCCAAAGTGCTGGGATTACAAACGTGAGCCACTGTGTCTGGCTTAATTTTTGCATTTTTAGTAGAGATGGGGTTTCACCATGTTGGCCAGGCTGGTCTTGAACTCCTGACTTCAGGTGATCTACCCGCCTCAGCCTCCCAAAGTGTTGGGATTACAAGTGTGAACCACCACACCCGGCCAGCACATGTTAACTTTATATATAAAAGGCAGAGGCTGGGCGCAGTAGTTCACGCCTGTAATCCCAGCATTTTGGGAGGCCGAGGTAGGTGGATCACGAGGTCAGGAGTTCAAGATTAGCCAGAGCAAGATGCTGAAACTCCGCCTCTGCTAAAAATACAAAAATTAGCTGGGCATGGTAGCAGACGCCTGTAATCCCAACTACTTGGAAGGCTGAGGCAGGTGGATCAGTTCTTGGAATAATAACTATGGCATTTTTCCACTTCTTATGTTTTCATTGCTTAGTCTAGCATTTCCAAAACACACCCTATAAGAATCAACCTGGTTTGCTTGTCAATACAGAATCTGGCTGGGCATGGCAGCTCACACCTGTAATCCTAACACTTTGGGAGGCTGAGGCAATTGGGTCACTTGAGCTCAGGAGTTCAAGACCAACCAAGGCAACACGGCAAAACCCTGTCTCTAAAAAAAAATAAAAACAGTAACAAAAACAAAAACAAGCCCAGCAAAATGACACACACTATAGCCTCAATCTCATGGGTTCAAGCAATCCTCCTGCCTCAGTCCTCCAAGTAGCTAGGACCACAGGTGTGTGTCATCACGCTGGGCTAATTTTGGTATTTTTAGTAGAGATGGGGTTTCACGACGTTGGTCAGGCTGGTCTTGAACTCCTGACCCCAGGTAATCCACCAAGAAGCGCCACTGCACTCCAGCCTGAGTGACAAAGTGAGACTCTGTCTCACAAAAAACCCTCAAAACCAGAAACAGAATCCCAGCTCTATCAAAACAGGATCTTCAGGCAAAGGGCCTCAAAATCTGTAACTGAAAACACCAGCAGACATTTTCAGGGATCTCCTTGACTTTATATTCTGTCAAAATTTCCTCTCAGTTGTTAATACGTTGTTCTAAATGTGTATATAAAAGATTTTTGCCAGGCCAGCCAAGGTGGCTCATGTCTGGAATTCCTACACCTTGGGAGGCCAAGATGGGAGGACCGCTTGAGCCCAGGAGTTTGAGACCAGCCTCAGCAACATGGTGAGACCTGTCTCTACAAAATAAAAAAGTTAGCTTGGCATGGTGGCACATGTTTGTAGTCCCTGTTACTCAGGAAGCTGTGGTAGGAAGATCATTTGTGCCCAGGAGTTTGAGGTTGCAGTGAGTTAACGACTGCACCAGTGCACTCCAGTCTAGGTAACACAGTAAGACCCTGTTTCACAAATTTCACATCTATATGTATATTTTTGCTTTCAGATTTTTTTTTAAACTGACCTTTCAGAGATATCTACATTTGAGAAGACGTTATTTATTCTTCCAATTTAAGATTATTCCAAGTTATTAAAACGATTCTTTCTCTTCCATTTCCTTATCCTTCTATACTAAATACATTGTTTCCCTTATTTACTTATTTTTTTTGGAGACGGAGTCTCGCTCTGTCACCTAGGCTGGAGTGCAGTGGCGCGATCTTGGCTTACTGCAACCTCTGCCTCCCAGGTTCAAACCATTCTGTTGCCTCAGCCTCTCAAATAGCTGGGACTATAGGCGTGTGCCATCACGCCCCCAGCTAGTTTTTATATTTTTGGTAGAGATGGGGTTTCATTGTGTTAGGCCGGGTGGTCTTGATCTTGCAATCCACCTGCCTCAGCCTCCCAAAGTGGTGGGATTACAGGCATGAGCCACCCCACCTATTGTTTTTTTGACAGCACAACACTTGGCTTCTTAAATTTTAACTTTCATGTATATAAAATATCCCTGTACTATGCATGTAACACTTTTATTTAGGTATAATTTACATACAATAAAATGAAGATTTTCAGTATATGTTTGGAGAGTTTTAACAAACATATAGGCCACCTACCATACTCTTGGGCTTAAGTGATCCTCCTGCCTCAGCCTCCTAAGCAATCGGGACCACAGGTGTCCACCACATCAGGCTAATTTTTTAAGAGATGGAGTCTCCCTATGTTGGCCAGGCTGGTTTCAACCTCCTGTGCTTAAGTGATCCTCCCACTTTGGCCTCCCAAAGTGCTGGGATTATAGGCGTAAGCCACTGCACCAGGCTAAATTCTCTCTTGTATACCTTATTAAAGCATGTTATCCATGAATATATTGCCTTAAGAGCTATTAACTCAACCTACCATTTGTCTTTTCCTCTTCTTTTTTTTTTTTTTTTTTTTTTTTTTTTTTTTTTTTTTCTTTTTTTTTTCTTTTTTTTTTTTTTTTTTTTTTTTTGAGACGGAGTTTCGCTCTTGTTCCCCAGGCTGGAGTGCAATGGCGCGATCTCGGCTCACCGCAACCTCCGCCTCCTGGGTTCAGGCAATTCTCCTGCCTCAGCCTCCTGAGTAGCTGGGATTACAGGCACGCGCCACCATGCCCAGCTAATTTTTTGTAGTTTTAGTAGAGACGGGGTTTCACCATGTTGACCAGGATGGTCTTGATCTCCTGACCTCGTGATCCACCCGCCTCGGCCTCCCAAAGTGCTGGGATTACAGGCTTGAGCCACCGCGCCCGGCCTCTTTCTTGTTTTTTTCTTGAGACAGAGTCTCGCTGTGCTGCCCAGGTTGGAGTGCAATGGTGCAATCATAGCTCCTATAGCCTCATACTCCTGGGCTTAAGCAATCCTCCCTCCTCGGCCTCCACAAGTGTTAGGATTAAAGGCGGGTGACCTACCTCACCTGGCCTAAATCCTATTTTTAATAACCAAGATGTATAATGGAAAAGCCAGTCTCCAAAATAAAATCACCCGCACTATCAGCACAAAATTTAACTGAAAAGTTAATATGCTATCATATTTCATCAGTTCTAGATGCATATTTCTTATACCTTAACATTATCTAAAACAGACATTTCTTTTTTTTTTTTCCTTTGAGACGAGTCTCACTCTGTTGCAGGCTGGAGTGCAATGGTGGGATCTCAGTTCACTGCAATCTCTGCCTCCTGGGTTCAAGCAATTCTCCTGTTAGTAGAGATGCAGTTTCATCATGTTGGCCAGGATAGTCTCGATTTCCTGACCTCATGACCCACCCACCCCAGCCTCCCAAAGTGCTGGGATTACAGGCATGAGCCACCTTGCCCGGCCAGGAATGTCTTTGAATTGATGACAAATTACAATTTAATTTTAATTAACTAGCAATGTTTTTTTTTTTTTTTTTTGAGAGGGAGCCTTGTTTGGTCCGCCAGGCTAGTATGTAGTGGTGCGATCTCGGCTCACTGCAACCTCCAACTCCCGGGTTCAATCAACTCTCCTGCCTCAGTCTCCCAAGCAGCTGGGATTACAGGCATGCACCACCAGGCCCAGCTAATTTTTATATTTTTTGTAGAGACAGGGTTTCACCATGCTGGCCAGGATGGTCTTGAACTTCTGACCTCAGGTGATCTGCCCACCTCAGCCTCCCAAAGTGCTGAGATTACAGGTGTGAGCCATCATGCTTGGCCCATTTTTCTTTTCTTAATGGTACATAAAAAAAGATAGTCTTTCAATCAACTGTACCTCAGATTTAATGAAATATATTGCAGATTTTTAAATTTTAGGTTCAGAGTCTTGCACTGTTGCCCAGGCTGGAATGTGGTGGCACAATCATAGCTCTTTTTTTTTAATTTTTTTTTTTTTTAAGATGGGGTTTCACCATGATGGCCAGGCTGGTCTTAAACTCCTGACCTCAGGTGATCCACCCACCTCAGCCTCCCAAAGTGCTAGGATTACAGGCGTGAGCCACCGCGCCCAGCTCAATCATAGCTCATTTTAACCCTGAACTCCTGGGCTCAAGTAATCATTCCGTCTCAGCCTTCCAAGTAGCTGGGACTACAGGTGCACACCACCATGCCCAGTTAATTTCTGAGATGGAATCACCATGTTGCCCAGGCTGGTCTTGAGCTAGTGGGTTTAAGTGATCCTCCCCACTACCGTGTTTGGTCTCCCGAGGCACTGGGATTACAGGTTTGAGATTTAGTGTTCATTACATAAAATGCACACAAATTATCCAGGTATATTTTCTTCCTGGTTTAAAGAAAAGTCAGTCATTTTAGAGGGTTTTATTAAGGACAAGGTCAAGCAATTTGTGTTTCATAAAAATTTAACTGGCTAGCTGGCCGGGTGCAGTGGCTCACGCCTGTAATCCTAGCACTTTGGGAGGCCGAGGTGGGTGGATCACCTGAGGTCAGGACTTCAAGACCAGCCTGGCCATCATGGAGAAACCCCATCTTAAAAAAAAAAAAAAAAAAAAAAAAAATTTAACTGGCTGGGCGCAGTGGCTCACGCCTATAATCCCAGCACTTTGGGAGACTGAGGCAGGAGGTTCACAAGGTCAGGAATTCAAGACCAGCCCAGCCAAAATGGTAAAATCCCATCTCTACTAAAAATACAAAAAAAAAAATTAGCTGGGTGTGGTGGTGGGCACCTGTAATCCCAACTACTCGGGAGGCTGAGGTAGGAGAATTGCTTGAACCCAGGAGGTGGAGGATGCAGTGGGCTGAGATCATACCACTGTCCTCCAGCCTGACAGAGTGAGACTCTGTCTCAGGAAAAGAAAAATAATAGTCAACTTTCTGCAACTAGTGAGTTCAGTTTGAAGAAATTTCTAGTTAGGCTACATTCAATGGCTTAATTTTTTTCTGGGCCAATATACATTGTACTGTCTTTTGTCAGAGGATGACTAGGTAAAACAGTTGTGTCGCTGGTCAAGAGAAAGATTATGACAAAAAAAATATGGATAAAGTAACATAAATGTAGTATCATTAGAGGAATAATTTAAAGACCCCGACCTGTTGTTCCATATGTAATTACTTAGTAAAAGGCCAGGCAGGGTAGCTCACGCCTGTAATCCCAGTACTTTGAGAGGCCAACGTGGAAGGATCACTTGTGGCCAGGAGTTCGAGGCCAGCATGGACAACATAGTGAGATCTCATCTCCACAAATTTAAAAATTAGCTGGGTGTAATGGTGCACACCTGTAGTCCCAGCTACTCAGGAGGCTGAGGCTATAGTGAGCTGTGATTGTGCTACTGTACTCCAGCCTAGGTGACAAAGTGAAGCCTGTCTCAAAAAAAAGAAAGACTTAGGAAGACATTCACTACTAGTTACTACACTGACTAGTGTACTACAAAGTATGTAGCTCAGAACATCCCTAAAAAGTCAGTTGTTCATATTTTCCCAGAAAAGCAAATGTAGAGAGATGGACAAGTGGATGGGATGGGGCAAAGAGGAAGAAAATGACTTACAACAGTCTCCCAATTGATCTCTTATTTCAGCCCTTGTTCCTCAAAAATTCCCTAAATTTGCCCCTCATAAATGTATTCTCTATAGAGCCACCATTATGGTATCATTAAACTAGAAATTATTCCTCTGTAAGGAGTTTCCACTTGAAGAAAAGCTGAACATCTTACAGTGGCCTACCATGCACTATAAAATCTCCATCTGATATCATCTGACTAATTTACCACTCCTCTGGCTCACTATAGTCCTGCCATATAGCCTCACTTTTTTTTTTTTTGTGAGACAAGAGTCTCACTCTGTCCCCCAGTTTGGAGTGCAGTGGCACAATATCGGCTCACTGCAACCTCTGCCACCTGGGTTCAAGCAATTCTGCCTCAGCCTCCCAAGTAGTTGGGATCACAGACATGAGTCACCACACCCAGCTAATTTTTGTATTTTTAGTAGAGACAGGGTTTCACCATGTTGACCAGGCTTGTCTCGACCTCTTGACCTCACGTGATCCACCCACCTCGGTCTCCTAAAGTGCTGGCGTTACAGGCATGAGCCACTGCGCCTGGCCCTCCTTATTTTTTGAACACACAAATATGCTGCTGTCTCAGGGAGTCTGCACCCCCTTGTTCCCCCTGCCTGGAACACTCTGCCCCCAGATATCTATCTGCACAGCTCACATCCTTCAAGTCCTCAAGTCGTCCTCAGCAAGGCCTTTCCTAGCTGCCCTATCTAAAAGTAAAGCTTAAACCACCCTCCCTTCCTGGCACAAAAATCCCTACTCCTCCCTCATTTTAGTTCCTAACGCTTACTCAAAACCTAATATACTTTACTTTTTTAAAATGTCTGTTCATGACTATAATTCAGCTCCATGAAAACATAGATTTTTGTCTGGTTTGTTCACTGCTATACTCCCAATGATGGTTCTCAACAAATATTTGTGGAATGTAAAGGAGGGAAGAGGAAAAAAGAAAGGTGATAACCATAACTGGGCCACAAAACTATTTCCAGTTAATTATAGCACAATCAATGAAAAACCCCATGATAGTAGTAAATTTCATTGGCTGGGCACCGTGGCTCATGCCTATAATCCCAGCACTTTGGGAGGCCGAGGCAGGCATGAGGTCAGGAGTTGAGACCAGTCTGGCCAACATGGTGAAACACCATCTCTACAAATACAAAAATTAGCTGGATGTGGTGTCTGGCGCCTGCAATCCCAACTACTAGGAAGGCTGAGGCAGGAGAATCTTTTGAACCCGGGAGACAGAGGTTGCAGAGAGCTGAGATAGTGCCATTATACTCCAGCCTGAGTGACAGAGCAAGACTCCGAAAAAAAAAAAAAAAAAAGAAAGAAAGAAGTAAATTTGATTAAGCTTATTTTTCAGGTCAAATTTCATACCTATTTAACTCCTAGTCCAGTTGTGATTTTGGAAGTCCTGTAATACATCATTTCCATCACTAGTGTATGTCCTCCATACCAAGCAGTCAAATCAGTGGTTGATAATACACATATTTTCTAGAAATTGATATTTAATATCAGATTTTCTCTCACACATCATACCAGAAACAACAAAAAATTACTTGAGTAATACCAATGGAAGGCTGAGGTGGGCAGATCACTTGAGGTCAGGAGTTTGAGACCAGGCTTGCCAACCATGATGAAACCCTGTCTCTGCTAAAAATACAAAAATTAGCTGGGCACAGTGGTGCATGCCTGTAGTCCCAGCTACTGGGGAGGCTGAGGCAGAAGGATCACTTGAACCCAGGAGGCGGAGGCTGCAGTGAGCTGAGATCACACCACTGCACTCTAGCCTCAGTTACAGAACAAGACTCCGTCTAAGAGAGCTGACTTTCTAGGCAATACAGTAATATTCAGTTATTTAATAAACTTTTTTTCAGCACTTATATGCAAACAACTGTCCCAGGTATTATGAAAGATTTAAAGTAAACAAAAAGCCCTGTCTTCAAGAAATCTGTTTGCAATAAGGAAGACAATTAACTTTATGTAATATAATACAAAATTAGCTGCTTCTCCCCACCACTTTTACCACAAGTAAAGTTTGACCTCATCAACACCTCCAATGCTGTGACCTTTCCATTTATTTCCAGTCTGTCGGCATTCTCTCTGCTTCACTCCTTTTCCAATCCACTCCACAACATGCCATTCCAGTATCTTTCCTGCTGGTCCCTTCAACTCCCATTGCTCTTTTACCATACCTGGCTTACAAATTCCCATACTCAGGATCTATTTATCTTTTATTTATTTTTTTTATACAGACGAAGTCTCACTATGTTACCCAGGCTGGTCTTGAGCTCCTGCGCTGAAGTGATCCTCCTGCCTTAGCCTCCCAGCATGAGTCACCTGGCCTCAAGATCAACATCATCTTCAACTTTTACATTTGGGTTACTGAGTATCGCTAGAGAAAAGTCACCATTGTTTGTACTGTTCCACTTCAAATTAATGGTCTCCAAACTGTGTATGCTCTTTCTTCTTTTGTCGTTTTAAATTTTTTATTTTATTTTTTGCATATGCTCTTAAAACCACTCAGCAGTCCAGCCCTTAACAACTCTGCTCAGCTCCCCTTTTAATTCCCTGCAGAAACAATTCCAACTTTTACTACCACATTACACCCCACCCTCAGCAAGTGACCTTGCCTCCTCCAGCCCATAGAAATAAATGCCAGCAGCTGTTTATTCTCTCAGGCCCACCAACAAACCTTTTTATAAATAAATTTTGGCTCACAACTGGTCGTGGTGGTGCATGCCTGCAGTCCCAGCTACTTGGGATGCTGAAGTGGGAGGATCACTTGAGCCCCAGGAGGTCGAGGCTGCAGTGAGCTGTGATGGTGCCACTGCACGCCGGCCTGGGAAACAGAGCAAGACCGTCTCAAAAAACAAAAACAAAACCCTTTAAATGAGTACCTAATTTCCAAACCAATGATACTTTTCAGTCTTCTTGGCCTCTCTGCAGTATTCTGCCTTGGTATCATTCTGACCACTCCTTCCTTAAAATTATCTCAACTTCTAAAAAATTATTTTTGAAACTGAAGATGGGACGTGGTGGCTCATACCTGTAATCTCAGAACTTTGGGAGGCTGAGGTGGGTGAATCACTTGAGGCCAAGAGTTTGAGACCAGCCTGGGCAACATGATCAAACCCTGTGTCTACTAAAAATACAAAAATTAGCCGGGCGTGGTGGTACATGCCTGTAATCTCAGCTACTCAGGAAGCTAAGGCAAAAGAAATTGCTTGAATCTGGGAGGCAGAGGTTGCAATGAGCTGAGATTGTGCCACTGTATTCCAACCTGGGTGATAAAATGAGACTCTCCCTAAAAAAAAAAAAAAAAAAAAAAAAAATTGAGATAGGGGTATCACTCTGTCACCCAGGCTGGCGTGCAGTGGTACAATCATAGCTTACTACAGCATCAAACTCCTATGCTCAAGCAATCTTCCTGCCTCAGCCTCCCAAGTAGCTAGGACAAAAGGCAGGTGTGACCACACCCTACTAATTTTTATTTTTTGTAGAGACAGGATCTCACTATGTAGTCCAAACCGGTCTCAAACTCCTGGGCTCAAGTGATCCTCTTGCCTCAGCCTCTGAGTGCTGGGATCATAGGCATGAGCTACCGCACCAGCCTCTCTCAACTTCTCCGATTCGCCTCCTACCCTTCTCAGCCCCATTAAGCAATCATCTTTAGTCAGATCCTTAAATGCTGGTTTCCCTTGGGTGCTATCTAATGTTGGAAATATCAGCAGCCATTCTCAACTAACAATTCCCAAATAATGTATCTCCAATTCAGACCTTTTATTCTAAGTTTCCAATTTGAATTTCAAGTTACCAACTAGACATAGCCACCTGGATGTATTCACCCACTTATTAAATCACTTAGTGCCCTCAATGTATCAAGCACTGTCCTACATGTTAGGGAGACAGCAGTGAAGAGACACAACCCTCAACTTACAGATCTTACATTCTAATTTGGTGGGGTAGGTTAGATGCCTCATAGGCACTTTAAATCCAACATACCGGGAACCAGACTTATTATCTAATGTCTAACCCTGCTCTTCCTTCCTATATTCTATGTTTTCTCCTTCTCCCGTGCCCAGCCCATGTACTTATTCAGTCACTACATCCTGTCAATTCTATCTCCTAACCATCTCCTTACTACATCCCTTCCTTCATCCCTCTTCGATTGCCTTAGTTCTACCTTCCTCATTTCTCATCTGGACTGTTCCATTAGCCTGTTAACTGGCTTCTTTGCTTTCTGAAAGGAAGCATCAATCTACTCTCTACATTAGAATAATCTACAATGCTATTTTTTTTTTTTTTTGAGACAGAGTTTCGCTCTTGTTCCGCAGGCTGGAGTGCAATGGCGCGATCTCAGCTCACCGCAACCTCCACCTCCTGGGTCCAGGCAATTCTCCTGCCTCAGCCTCCTGAGTAGCTGGGATTACAGGCATGCGCCACCACACCCAGCTAATTTTTGTATTTTTAGTAGAGA
>NW_016107811.1:236504-238395 GCF_001604975.1 Cebus imitator | reverse complement strand
AGATGGGGTTTCGTCATGTTGACTAGGCTGGTGTCAAAAACCCTGACCGCAGGTGATCGTCTGCCTCAGCCTCCCAAAGGGCATGGATTACAGGTATGAGCCACCGCACCCAGCCTGGGAATGTCTTTCCCAGCTTAAAATCCCTCAGTACTTCCCACTGCCTGGAGTCTTTCACTATGCACTATATAATGTCTGTACTAGCCGTGTATATCTTTGCAACCTCTGCTCCAGTAAGAACAGGTGCTCCAGGAGGAACCAAATTACCAACACATGACATCCTCTCTGTTGGAAAGCAGACCAATAGCACAGAGGTTAAGAGCCAGGCCCTAGAGCTAGATTGTCCATTTAACCACAGCTCCTACTAGCTGTATGACCTTGGGCAAGTTATTTAATGTCTCTACAACTCTGTTTTCCTTTCCCAAATAGGAATAACAGTAGGTGCTATTTCATAGGGATTTGAGAATTGAGTTAATATATGGAAAGGCCCTGACATACAGTAAATGCTAGGTGTGTTATTATCATTATGTCTTTACTACCACCTCTTCCCCTAAAGTTGAACACTTCACTTTGTACTCCCATACACATTACCGCAAGGGACTGTAACTTTATCTCCTTCACTATACAGTGATGGTCTCAGGGCAGGAACTTCGTCTTATTCATCTTTTTAATCCTCAACCAACATAATATGTGTCACATTTTTATGTGAAATAATTATCAATAAATGTGGAATGTATTTAAGCTAAAAACTGTGCAGGCACAAAACAGACTCCAAACATCTAGGCTAAGTCTTGAAAAGTTGAATTTCAAGAAAAGGTGAGGGGAAAAAAAACAGTGAAATCCATGCGTAAAACAGACATTCAAGTGTAGAGGTGCTTGGGCAATGGTGAGTAGGCTAGAATACGGAGGGAGGAGATACTTAGAAATGAAGCCAGACAGAGAAAGTTATGAACAGAGTTGAATGTTAGCCTAAGGAGTTTGAACCTTACTCCAATAACAACTGGGGCCCAAGGAAGTCCTTTTGACTAACAGTGCTATACGGTTTAATCATTTTAACTATATAGGTAATTTGAAGACTGAATTGGAAGGCAATTGGGAGTAGACTAGAATATGGAGGGAGGAGATACTTGGAAATGAAGCCAGACAGAGAAAGTTATGAACAGAGTTGAATGTTAGCCTAAAGAGTTTGGACCTTACTCCAATAACAACTGGGGCCCAAGGAAGTCCTTTTGACTAACAGTGCTATATGGTTTAATCATTTTAACTATATAAGTAATTTGAAGACTGAATTGGAAAGCAGAAAGACTAAAGACGCAGACTAAGGATAGGTACTGCTGCAATCTAAGCAAGTAGCAGCAAGGAGCTTAAATGGGACCATGCACATGAAAGAGGGGGTAAACAACATTTCCAAGGTGAAATTAACTAGCCTCAATGACTGTTCTGATATAAAGATGAAAGATATGACTCAGAGGTTTCTTGCCTGCCCAAATGGAGAATGATACTATTAATGAAGATAAGGAATACAGAGGGAGGAGCATGGCAAGGAGTCCAGGAGAACGAGCAGTTACTCCACCTAAAGTAATTCTTGAAAACAACAAACATATTATCTAGGATTGAAATCAAATGCAAAGAGAATCATGCCGTCACTCTGGCATGCACAGTTCTCATTTAACAAGCACATCAGAAAAAAAAATGTGTCCAGTTCAAAGGGCTCATTTGTTTACTAAATAGTATGTTAGTGTCTTTCATTTGGGGGAGAAAAACCAATTATACAGAGGTAGGGCTGAAGAGATCAAAATGTGGCCAATATTTTTCAACACTATGTATTCTTAAAGCCTGCTGTTAAAATTTCTCGCAAAACAATGTTTTCTTTTCTTTTTTTTTTTTTTTTTTT
>NW_016107811.1:227776-235391 GCF_001604975.1 Cebus imitator | reverse complement strand
TGCTCTTGTTGCCCAGGCTGGAGTGCAATGGTGCAGTCTCAGCTCACCACAACCTCTGCCTCCCGGGTTCAAGCAATTCTCCTGCCTCAGCCTCCCGAGTAGCTGGGATTACAGGCATGCACCACCACACCTGGCTAACTTTGTATTTTTAGTAGAGATGGTGTTTCTCCATGCTGGTTAGGCTGATCTAGAACTCCTGACCTCAGGTGATCCACCCGCCTCGGCCTCCCACAGTGCTGGGATTACAGGCATGAGCCACCACGCCTGGCCTCCCTTTCTTAAAGGTTCAACAAGATGATCTAAACCAAAAATGCAATGCCTAAAAGTTCTAATTATGGCAATCTATATCTATCAGGACAAACACAATGTAAGGAAATTTAAACAGGCCAGATATTTCTGTTCCTGAAATGAGGAAACAGAAGGATAACTTTGTGCAGCAGTAATCAACTTTCAGCGCACAAACTCACTAGTTGGGCGCTTGTTAAAAAAGCAGTTACCAGCTGGGCATGGTGGTGCTCGCCTGTAATCCCAGCACTTTGGGAGGTGTGGCAGGTGGATCCCAAGATCAAGAGATCAAGACCATCCTGACCAACATGGTGAAACCCTGTCTCTACTAAAAATACAAAAATTAGCTGGGTGTGGTAGCATGCACCTGTGGTCCCAGCTACTCAGGAAGCTGAGGCAGGAGAATCACTTGAACCTGGGAGGGGGAGGCTGCACAGTGAGCCGAGATCATGCCTGTGCACTCTAGCCTGCCAACAGACACTCCTCAAAAAAAAAAAAAAAAAAAAAAAGAGAGAGAGAGAGGAAAAAAAAAGCAGTTATCGGCTGGTTGTGGTGGCTCACGCCTGTACTCCCAGAACTTTGGGAGGCTGAGGCAGGCAGACCACTTGAGGTCAGGAGTTTGAGACCAGCCTGACCAATACGGTGAAACCGTGTCTCTACTAAATACGAAAATTAGCTGGGTGTGGTGGCATGCACCTGTAGTCCCAGCTACCAGAGAGGCTGGGACAGGAGAAATGCTTGTACCCAGGGGGCAGAGGTTTCAGTGAGCCAAGACTGCACCACTGCACTCCAGCCTGGGCGACAGAGTGAGACTCTGTCTTGAAAAAATAAAAAAAATTAAAAAGCAGTTATCTGCCCTTATATAGAGGTGGAGCTGAAGAGATCTAAGTGTGACTAACCATTTTCAATACTGTGTATTCCCTATCCTAAGAGATTCTGATTTAGTGAGGAGGTGAAACCCGGACTTTCATTTTGATTTTCAAATGCCCCAGGTAATTCCAATGCAATTATTTCAATTTCAAGGCCACTTTGAGAAACAATGTGCAGTGACTCTGATGTCAGAAATGTGGTTTAAAGTCCAGCTCTCCTACTCACTGCTGTGTGGCCTCTACTACTAACTTAGTTTCTCTGCAGTTCGAATTTCTCATCAGCAAAAGGGGGATACTAAAGGCTTTAGGGGAGTGATGACAGAGAATATAATGAACCATTGATTATGCAGTGCCCGCCTAAAATTACATATTACGATTCACCCAGTTCCACCGGACAAAAATAAGGAAGAACTAGACAAGCGTACATATATCCATTCTGATGTTCTAAAAGCATTCTAATTCATAACTTTTTTTCCACTATCATATTAATATTTTCATCTACAGAATTCTATAAGAACATCTCAATCAAGCATGCTCTTTTATCTACCAACTCCTTTAATTTTGTAATACATGAAAAAGTTTCTGGGCAAATTACTTAAGTGCTTCCAGTTCCATCATCAAATCTTCCTAATGGCATAAAGCCATGAATATAAATATTCACCAAAAAATACTATTCACATCATCAACATACTAAAAAATTAATATTTTTACTGAACATTATTAGTAAGATCATAGAAGAAAGCAAATCCTGTTTGTGCTGGCAGATCACAAAAATAGGACACAAAGTTATCTAAATAAAAAGGCCATATGCTTTATATTTAGAAAAATCAGTTTAATTGTGCTATAATCATTCCTCTCACTTCACTAAGTAACTCTGCTAGTTTCCCCTATTTTAAAACCCAAAATATAAGTTTTTTGTTTTAGAGACAGGGTCTCGCTCTGTCACCCAGGCTCTCTCAAGCCATAGCTCACTGCTCTCAAGCTCTCAGCCTCTCAGGTAGCTAGGACTACAGACATATACCACCAAGCTTGCCTAAGTTTTAAAAACAAAAATTTGTTTTTTTTTTTTCTTTTTTGAAACAGAGTTTTGCCCTCGTTGCCCAGGCTGGAGTGCAACAGCACAATCTTGATTCACTGAAACCACCATCTCCCAGGTTCAAGCAATTCTCTGGGCCTCAGCCTCCAGAGTAACTGGAATTATAGGCATGCGCCACCACACCCAGCTAATTTTTGTATTTTTAATAGAGATAGGGGTGTCACCATGTTGGTCAGGCTGGTCTCGAACTCAGGTGATCCACTTGCCTCAGACTCCCTAAGTGTTGGGATTACAGGTGTGAGCCACTGCACTTGGCTTTAAAACGTTTTGGTAGAGATGAGGTGTTGCTATGTTGCCCAGGCTGATCTTGAATTCCTGCCTCAAACAGTCCTCTTGCCTCGGCCTCCCAAAACGCTGGGATTACTGCTGTGAGCCACTGTGCCTGGCTGAAACTAATAATCTTGGAAAACGGCTAGTAGTTCTATACGATGCTTTTGCTCTGACCTGAAATTCTACATAACGCTTTTGTTTACACTGAGAAATTAATTTATAAAAGTATGAAGCACCTTTTGCATCTTTCTTACTATTTAAAAGCTCAGCCAGGCACAGTGGCTCATGCCTATAATCCCAGCAGGTCGAAAAGCAGAGACAGGAGGATCGCTCAAGCCCAGGACTTTGACACTGGCCTGGGCAACACAGTGAGACCCTGTCTCTATAAAAACAAGCAAACAAACAAACAAAAAACCAAGCTAGGCATGGTGGCCCGTGCCAGTAGTCCCAGCTACTTGGGAGGCTGAGGTGGGAGGATCACTTAAGCCCAGGAGGTCAACGCTGCAGTGAGCTATATAATCATGCCACTGCACTCCAGCCTGGGCCACAGAAGGAGATGTTGTCTCATACAACCAAATAAATAAATACAAGCTTTATAGAAGTCATCAGTTCATACTAACTACCTCATCTGTTATTACAAACAACAATAACATCCCACAACATTTTATCACCTACCAAATATGCACTCACAAATGCCTCTGTCACATTAAGACCGATAAGAAAAAGCAAAAGGAAAAACTGAAGTGCAGGCTGTTAAATGTGAAGGAACCATGGAACCTTGCTGAATGGCAATTATCACATATCAACATTTTCCAAGTGCTCACTTGTACAAGGTACTATAAAGATTACCATCCTTCAGCCAAAGAAAAAGGGGGTGGGGAGCGGGGTGGGAGGGAGGAATCAGAGCCCGGAAGGCTCTTTCTGAAGTAGAATGCAACTAACCTCAGGAGGACACCAAGGGTAGAATGGAGGTTAGTTACCAAGGCTTTGGCGGGTGTAGGGGTGGAGGGGAGGCGTAGATGTCGGTCAAATGGTACATATTTGAAATCTGCTTAGATCTCAAATATTCTCACAAAAAAACTGGTAACCAGGTGAGGTGATGGGCATGTTAGATTGGCTGTAGTACTCATTTCACAATGTACTCGTGTATTAAAATATGATTTATGCCTTAAATAATATTTACTAATATACCTCAAAGAAGCTAAGGGGGAATAAAACACCAAGGGAATCCTGCCAAAAACAGGATTTCTTGGATATTAGAAAAAGTAAAGATACCGTGGGGTACCCACACTTTGCATCATCTAGTAGGGCACTGGACAGGAGTTGATTCGGCTGCTGTAAAAATCCTTGCAAAATGGTAATGTAGACTAAACCTGTGCTACATTTGAGAAAGAGAGAAGGGTGGGCAGGAGCCAGTTCGAGATGTCCACACTGGGAGAAAACTGAGGGTGCTGCCAGGAAGGTCTGAGAACGGGCTTTCACGGTCCCAAAGGGGGAGGGAGGAAGGGGGCGTTCTAGCTCCCGCCTCCACTTCCACTTCGCCACCTGCACCCCGCCCCGGGTAGGGGTGGAGGTCCACTGGAGGGCCCGAACCGCGGCGGAGGACAAGAAAGCTGCCGCGGGTCCCCGGGAATCCGGACGAGCGGCCCTCAGGGAGGAAAGGCTGCAGGAAGGTGGGGCGCGGTGCAGCCAGAAAATCGAAAGGAGGACTACCGGGAGGGAGCGACGCGCGGCTGGGGACCCCTCCCCGTACCACACCCGGAGACCTAGGCTGGGGAGGGAGGATCCCGGGAACGAAAGGAAGGCAGAACTTACTCCGCGGTCCTCTTCCGAGAGGAAGTCGGGGCCGTCGTCCAGGCCTTCCTGCGGGGTCGGCGGGCCCGGCGCGCCGGGGAAAAGGATGAGATGGGGGAGACACAAAGGGAGACATTAGTGCCAGGCTGGCGCGGTCCCCGCGCCCGCCCCGTGCCCGCCGCCCCCACCGCGCGCCCGGGTCTCGGCGCCGCGGAGAACACCCACCATCATGGCTGCTCCGAGGCGAGGGCCCGGCGCAGGCGCGCGTCCCTCAGCTGCCGGAGGGCGCTGGCGACCGCGAGCGGGGCGGGGCGGGGCGAACGGAGGCGAAGGGGCGGGGCCTAGGGCGGTCCCGCCCCCTCCCCGGAGCAGAAGGCTGGAGTCTGTGAGCGAGGAGAGATAACAGGGCTGTCCGCGCAAGATCGAAGCACTGAAGTCAAGGACAGCCTAAAGACCCAGACCTCATGGCGGGGAAACGTCGTAGCTGGCGTGCTCTGACCTGGGAAGGGCTGAAAGCCACCTAGGGAGCTCTCCAGTTCCCCTGCCCCGAGGGCTCCAGAGAAAAAACGATGCAGGCGTCCTCCGGAAGCCACAATATATCATCTAGTCTTTGTATTATGCCACAAGATAATTAATCACAATTAATATTATTTTGCCTATGGAATTTGCTGGAAACAGGACCTTCCACGCAGTCAGTAATCAGGAACGATAATCAAGCTTTTACTGCTGGCGAGATAATAACTACCTCAGAGTTTGGGGCACTAATGGTTGCGAACTATAAAAATGAGCTGTTCTCATTACAAGAATATTCCTTTCCTTTGTTCGAAGACATTTCCCCACGCCTACTATAACTGTCCAGCTGGTTAGCGTCACACGGGATCCACAGGCATTTAAACTAACAGGAAAAATCATTCTTAACCCTAGAATCCAGGTTTGGGGATTGTTTAAAAAAATCATTCCTCTCTCTTTCTCTCTCTCTCTCTCTCTCACACACACACACACACACACACACACACACACACACCCCACGTTCCTGAGCTTGCATTGAGTTAAGGCACGGCATCTTCAGATGTTCAGACCAGAAGCCCTTAACCCATTCCTTAACCTATTGAAATCCGTACTCTAGTGGCAGTCGCTGTGGCTCCTGCCTGTAATCTCAGCACTTTGGGAGGCCAAAGCAGGCAGATCACCTGAGGTCGGGAATTCAAGACCAGTCTGGCCAACATGGAGAAACCCTGTCTCTACTAAAAATACAAAAAGTAGCTAGGCATGGTGGCATGCGCCTGTAATCACAGCTACTCAGGAGGCTGAGGCAGGAGAATCGCTTCAACCCGGGGAGCGGAGGTTGCAGTGAGCCGAGATTGCACCACTGCACTCCAGAGCAAGACTGTCTCAAAAAAAAAAAAAAAGAAAGAAAGAAAGAAAAAAATCCTTACTCTCCCTTACTCCTCATACCCAACCAAATCCTACTGCTTCTATAATTATCTTCCTTACCTCTTGAATTAGTCTAATTTTTCCAATTCTCACAGCAATTACCATCAACGTCTCTTGTCTAGACCTTTGCAATACTCTCCTGACTCTACTAGTTTTCATCACTCTCTCCTATTTTACACACTGCTGCCAGTTTTCCTCCGAAAACACAGATATTGATGATTGTGCTATTACCCTGCTCAGTAATTTTTACAAGCCTTCCTTACAGAGCGATTCAATTCCTCAGCCTACGATTCCAAGCCTTCTACATTTGAATCCCTCCCTGTTAGGGAGGAGCTGTGCTGTCTCAGAAAACTCCCTCCACGCAGGCTGACCCCATCCCCCTCTGATTGCTCTGCAGCTGCACTCCTAAACCTCTACCTAGGGGCCACACCAAGGCTGCCAGACATGGGTAATTAAGCAAAGCCTGATTATAGCCATCCAGGCAGCTCAAGGGAGGACAGGGAAACCATATGTTGGTTATCCATACTCAAAAATTCCTGTTTGACACGTATCTGTAAAAAATCCTGGTTTCGGTATTAAAGACTGCTGCCACAAAAGTCACAGGATGATGTATTGTAGGTCTGTTGCAAGTTAACTATCTCTGTGCCTGTCACCTGAAACCCCCTTATGTCCCCCCTCACCCCATATAAACCTCTCATTTTGTAAGCTCAGAGCTGCTGCCTCCTCTGAGCAACCCAACGGGTTAATAAACTTTCTTGCCTGACTTTGGGTCTATTCTCCTTTCTTTCGGCTACCCATACACTCTCTACTCTGCTAGGATCTCCATCCTATTTTATTGAAGTGAAGCTCTCAAAACAATATTAAACGTAACTGATAATTTGGCCGGGCACGGTGGCTCACACCTGTAATCCCAGCACTTTAGGAGGCCAAGGTGGGCAGATCACCTGAGGTCAGGAGTTCAAGACCAGCATAGCCAACATGGTGAAACCCCATCTCTACTAAAAATACAAAAATTATCCGTGTGAGGTGGTGCACACCTGTAATCCCAGCTACTCGGGAAACCAAGGCTGGAGAATTGCTTGAACCTGGGAGGCAAAGGTTGCAGTGAGCCAAGATCGTGCCACTGCACTTTAGCCTGGATGACAGTGAGACTCTGTCTCAAAAAGAAAATAATAATAAATAAAAATTTTAAAAACCACATAATTGATATTTTCATAAGACCTTCTTGTAGCTTTCATTTTCTATATAAGGAGAACTGAGGTATAGAGAGGTTAAGTTATTGCTCCAACAAAGGTTACTTTCCAAAATATGGGGGAGAGGGACTTTATTTTTTGTCTTTTGTTTCTTGTTTCCCAGTGCATTGCGATGACTACTAAAGTAGTCTTTTTCACTGTGAGTCATGAGGCATCATGTGGTGTCATTGTAGTGCGATGAAGTGTCAGGAGGAATGTTCCAGGAATTTATTACTGATTAAAAGTGCCACTATTTCCTATTGGTTTGTTTTTGGGTTAAAGGTAATGTCGGTAAAGCTCTTCTGAGGTGGAGAGAAAGGAGTGGAGCTACAACAAATGAAAGGGATTTGCATACAACTGATAGGAAGATCAAGTGCATCCTTGTGGACAAAGGTTGAGAAGTGCCACAGAGAACCACCTCAAATGCTTCCTATCATTAACCAAGAGTTTTAAATTCCCACATTTAAATAAAGTCCAGCTCAGGCATGGTGGCTCACACCTGTAATCCCAGCACTTTAGGAGCTGAGGTGGGAGGATTGATTGAGCCTAAGTGTTGAAGACCAGCCTTGGCAACATGGCGAAACCCCATCTATACAAAAAATACAAAAACTAGCCAGGCATGGTAGCACACACCT
>NW_016107811.1:220091-227341 GCF_001604975.1 Cebus imitator | reverse complement strand
AAAAAAAAAAAAAAAAAAAAAAATTAAAGTCCAGAAACATTGTAATTCCCAAATGCCAAAACTTTAAAATCATTACTTATGAAAAAAGAGGTAGGGTCTAAAATACAAGAAACACAACTAAAATTACCAACAAATACATGGTAATTACTGCAGCTGTAATTCATAGCTAAAAACTCACATGAGTAGAGAAACCGACCTTGAAATAATGAAGTTGTTAATACCACAGCTTTCCTTTCTGAGCAAAGGTCTCCAGCTGTATTTTGTGAATGATAAAAAGGAATTATCAGTAACTGTTTCTAACAACTGTCAAAAGGCCAAGTAATAGAAATCAAGGAATTTCAGAAGAAAAGAAATTAAGACAGGTTTACATGACAGATTTTTCTACTACTGATCAAATAGGGAAGATATTAAGGCTGAACCACTCTTCTAATATTTGTAACCGAATAATCAAATTTTTACTTTGTTTTGATAGATTTATGTGAAATTATCTACCTCTACACAAACATCCTGAACAAATTATGTTGAATTGCTAATTACTTAATAGATTTAGCTACCTTAAAGTAAAATGCTATGATTGTGAATAGTTAATAGTGTGCTTCAAAAACAAATGTATTGGGAGATTTTAGAGAAGAGTAAAATTTTAGAGAATAATGAATATTATTTTTAAATTTTAAAAATAAAAAATAGTATTTGCTTTGAACATTTTTGTCACACAAAAATCAAATTTTTTTCTCAAAAAAATTTTAATATAAAATAACAATTATTTAATGAGTTGTAGAAGAAAAATGTTTCTTTCCTTTTATCATGTTCTGATCAAAGAAGTTTTCACCAAAACATATTTGTACCAATTTCTCATTTCCTCAAATTCTAGAAGATCCCTTTTTGTTATGCTACAACAAAATTCTCTCTAGGAAGACTGCTGAACTCTGTTATTTCCAAGATGTATTGTATGAATCAGGATGCCTTTAGCTGCAAGTAACAGATAACATTAATTCAAATAAACTTGAGCAGTAAGGAAATTTATTATTTCACCACCAACCACAACAAAAAAAGAAAATCAAGAAAAGGTGTTTCTGGGCATAGTACAACCAGTGGGTAATGATGTCATCAAGAACCCAGATTCCTTCCAACTCTCCACTCTGCCACCTTCAGTAACAACCTCATTTTAAGCCTGGTTCTCTTCATGATCCAAGATGACTGGGTACTTCTAGGTTTTACATCTTGACGTAACAACATCTACAAGCAGAAAAAAAACCCTGCCCAGGCCGGGTGTGGTGGCTCACCCTGTAATCCCAGCACTTTGAGAGGCTGAGGTAGGTGGATCACAAGGTCAGGAGTTCAAGACCAGACTGGCCAACGTGGTGAAACCCTGTCGGTACTGAAAATACAAAAATTAGCCAGGCATGGTGGCATGCGCCTGCATTCCCAGCTACTCAGAAGGCTGAGGGAGGAGAATCACTTGAACGGGGGAGGTGGAGGTTGCAGTGAGCTGAGATTGCACCACTGCACTCCAGCCTGGGTGATAGAGACTCCATCTAAGAAAGCAAAACAAAACAAAAAAACAAAAAAACTTGCCCAGAAGCCACCCCTCCCTCTCACATACTTCTCATATTTCACAGACTAGAAACCGATCACATTCTCACTCTTAAGCAATCCCAGGCAAGGGGACTGATATAACCGTGATTGGCTTAGAGTCTAAGCCTTAGCCCAGTCAAGATTGTTGGAAATAGATGCTCCATGCCACAAAGAAAAATTAGCACTGAGACAAAGGATCTTTCAGCAACACAGTTTTTACTTCCTGGACTGCAGGAAGGGTACCCTCGATAGCCATCACGCCACGAGAGTACAATGAACAAAGGAAAACAGACATATTTATTTCTTATGCATTTGGGGTTGTCCTTACAGCTGTGTCTGATCTCCGTTTGCTGGAGCCAGACCTTACAATCTAAACTAAAACCTGATTGGTTAACAACTTAAAACTTTTCTAAACAGGCAAAAGCAGTGGAAAGCTGGGACATGGCTGTGAGCACATCCAGCATAGATAGCTTGGTTAAAGTACAAGGACATAGAATGTACTGCATGCCTGTAAATGTGGCATGTCTAACAGCTACATAGGACAGGGCTTAAAAAAGTTATTAGCTCTAATAGCATGAGAGGCAAGAAAAAAAAAGTTATTAGCACACTTACTCTTTAACAAGAAAGAAAAGTTTAAAAAGGAACTTTTCTACTTCCCACAAAGATTTACCCCTATGGCTGGAGGCTGTGACTCATGCCTGTAATCCTAGCTCCTTGGGAGGCTGAGGCAGGAGGATCATTTGAGTCCAGGAGTTCGAGATCAGTCTGCGAAACAAAGTGAAACCCTGTCTCTACAAAAAATTAGCTGAGAGTAATGGTGTGCACCTGTAGTCCCAGCTACTCAGGAGCCTGAGGTGAGAGGATCACCTGAGCCCAGGAGGTTGAGGCCACAGTGGGCCTTGATGGCATGACTGCACTCCAGCCTGGGTGACAGAGTGAGATCTTGTAATGGATTTAGCTACATGAAAATAATTGATTTAGCTACATGAAAGTAAAATGTTATGATTGCGAATAGTTAAGTGTGTTTTACTAGTGTTTTGTGTTTTACTAGTGTTTTGTGTTTTACTTAATAGTGTTTTAAATTTTTATTATTTATTTCAAAATAAATACATAAGTAATATTTTTTTTTTTGAGACAGAGTCTCGTTCTGTCGCCAGGCTGGAGTGCAGTGGCACCATCTCAACTTACTGCAACCTCCACCTCCCGGGTTCAAGCAATTCTCCTGCCTCAGCCTCCTGAGTAGCTAGAACTACAGGCGTGTGCCACCACACCCAGCTAATTTTTTGTATTTTAGTAGAGACGGTGTTTCACCTTGTTGGCTAGGATGGTCTCAATCTCCTGACTTGGCGATCCGCAAGCCTCAGCCTCCCAAAGTGCTGGGAGTACAGGCGTGTGCCACCTCGCCTGACCATAATAAAAATTTTTAAATAAAAATATTAACCAGGAACAATGGTGTGTGCCTGTAGTCCCAGCTACGTAAGAGGATGAGCAAGGAGGATCTCTTGAACTCAGGAGTTTGAGATTATAGTGACCTACGATTCTGCCACTGCACTCCAGCCTGGGTGACAGAGTGAGACCCTGTTGCTTAAAAAAAAAAAAAATTTACCTCTGGGCCTGCAACTGAGGCTAGCCTCCCCAAACCAAAAGAAGAATGTGAGCACCTGGATAAAACTGGAGTTGTGAGAAGGGAAAGGAAGGTGGGGTAGAAAGTCAACAATGTCTCTTATAATTACCAAAGAAACATTTTTAAGGCCAGAGGTCATGGTACAATAGCAATCAAAAAAGACATATTATCTGACAGTGTCCAAATTTCTTAGATGCAATAGATCTGATAAAATGAATACTTCATAATCCATTAGTTGGAGACAATCACTTTTCATATTTTGGCAAATGACCTCTTAAATGTTTCCCATGCCTATGCCTCAGATAGTATTTTTCTGGCATAATCAAGATCATATTTTATAACATATATTATTAAGTATATTTCTATTCTTCTGCATGAGTTTTTTTTTTTTTTTTTTTTTTTTTGTTTTTTTTTTCTTGATGAGCTATCCATTTACTAATACGCAATTAGATTTTTTGGCTTTTTTGTTTTTTTGATTTTGAGATGGAGTCTTGCTCTGTCACCCAGACCGTAGTGCAATGGCACAATCTTGGCTTATTTCGGCCTCTGCCTCCCGGGTTCATGTGATTCTCCCACCTCAGCCTCCCAAGTAGCTGAGATTACAGGAACTTCCCATTATGCCTACCTAATTTTTGTATTTTTGTAAAGATGGGGTTTCACTATGTTGGCCAGGCTGGTCTTGAACTCCTGACCTCAGGTGATCTGCCTGCCTTCGCCACCCAAAGTGATGAGATTATAGGCATGAGCCACTGAGCTGGACCAAATATGTATTTCTTGACAGACCAGCGACTTTGAATTTTCGTTAATTTGATATTTGTTATTTCTTCTTTTGTAAATTAACAATGTTCTTAGCCTACATATTTTACTGTCACTTTGTGATATATCTTTATATATTAAAGATAAATGCACTTTGGGCTGGGGTGGTGGCTCATGCCTGTAATCCCAGCACTTGGGAGGCTGAGGTGGAAGGATCCCTTGAACCCAGGAGTTCCGGACAAGCCTGGGCAACATAGTGAGACACCATCTCTTAAAAAAAAATTATCTGGGAGTGGTGGTGCCCACCTGTAGTCCCAGCTACTCAGGAGGCCAAGGTGGGAGGATCACTTGAGCCTAGGACGTCAAAGCTGCAATGAGCCAAGATCCCATCATTGCACTCCAACCTGAGTGACAGGGCAAGACCTTGTCTTTTGTTTAAAAACAAAACAAAGCCGGGCGCAGTGGCTAACGCCTGTAATCCCAGCACTTTGGGAGGCCAAGGCGGGTGGATCACGAGGTCAAGAGATCGAGACCATCCTGGTCAACATGGTGAAACCCCATCTCTACTAAAACTACAAAAAAAATTAGCCGGGCATGGTGGCGCGTGCCTGTAATCCCAGCTACTCAGGAGGCTGAGGCAGGAGAATTGTCTGAACCTAGGAGGCGGAGGTTGCAGTGAGCCGAGATCGCGCCATTGCACTCTAGCCTGGGTAACAAGAGTGAAACTCTGTCTCAAAAACAAAACAAAACAAAACAAAAAAACACCCTTTGTTAGGTATGATAAAGTTATATTTTATTTTAATTAATTAATTTATTTTTTGAGATGGTCTTGCTCTGTCACCCAGGATGGAGTGCCATGGCCTGATCTCAAGTCACTGAAACCCCCACCTTCCAGGTTCAAGAGATTCTCCTGCCTCAGCTTCACGAGTAGCTGAGACTACAGGCACGTGCCACTATGCCTAGCTAATTTTTTTAGTAGAGACAGGGTTTCACTATGTTGACCAGGCTGGCTCGAACTCCTAAGCTCAAGTGATCTTCCTGCCTCGGCTACCCGAAGCGCTAGGATTACAGGCAGGAGCTAACACACTCGACCCGATTTCAGGTAAACTCTTTTAAACCATGCTTTTCCTCCGCTCTCACACCACCACAACAATAATCAGCAGAGAAGACTTCTATGACCAAAGTGGTTTGACTTTTTCCTCACACACCAAGTAGTGGACGCCAGCTATATGTTCCCCAATTCAATTCTGACACTATCTACTTGGCCCACAAATTGAGAGTTCAGTCTCCAAGACCCCAGGTGCCCCAGTTGCACCTTTGGAACTTCTGACTGACTGGCTCAAAGTTGGAGTTCCCACAGCCCCCTCTTTGAGTTTAATTTGCTGGAGTGGTTCACAAAACTTCGGGAAACACTTATGTTTACTGTTTTATTATAAAGGATATTTCAAAGGGTAGAGATGAAGAGATGTGTAGGGTGGGGTATGGGGAAAGGGGCGAAGAGCTTCCATGCCCTCCCTGGGCGCTCCACCCTCCAGGAACCCCCACATGCTTAGCTATCTTAAAGCTCTCCAGGCCCTATCCTTGGGGGTATTTATGGAGGCTTCATTACATAGGGATGATTGACAACCATGAGAAATGTGATTGGACAAAAAGCACATGATCTAAACCTAACAAGTCCTGTCCTGATTTTTCTTGGCCTTCCTGTGTAATATTCCTTCCTCTAGGGTATGGACTGGGATTCTCTCCGGAATGAGGGACTTTTAACCCATAATCAGGTTAGAGTCCTGCCTTGGGCAGGTGAAAGAAGAACTGGAAAATGTCAGAGAGAGATTCTGTTTCCTGAGGCCCAACATACCCCAACATTATAACAAGGACTGTAGTAGTTAGGAGTCAGGAATCATGCATGATGTATATCCCAAAGCCAGAGATGTTTTTCACATGCACAAGTTTTTAAAGTTAATGTAGTTAGATCCATCAATTTCCTTTAGGATTTTCTTTTTTAATTTAAGCTTTTTTTTTTTTTTTGAGAGACAAGGTCTCTTTATGTTGTGCAGGCTGATCTTCTGGCTCAAGTGATCGATCCTTCTGCCTCAGCCTCCCAAAGTGCTGGGATTACAGACATGCGCCGTGGTGGCCAGCCTAGATTTCTTATTTTAGTGATAATGCCACAAAAGACCCTGCCTACTCTAAAATTACATAAATATCTACCAATTTTTTTCTAGTAACTTTTTGGATTGAACATTATTGACCTCAGTTAATGGACCAAATCAGATGAACAAAATAATTTTGTCAACCTTATCACTCCTTGATCTCCCCCATAATTCAGACATTAAAAAATAAAAGCAAGCCACATTTTATTTAGATAAATCAATGAGCAAGCCAGCACTATATCTGGAAGGTCAAAAAAGTAAAAATCATGTCTCAGTGGGATGAGGGTGGAAAAGCTAATGTCCCAGAGGTTTAAATCACTTTTAGAGAAATAATCAACTTCCACTTCCCTGGGATTCAGACCTAGGAATCAGCACCAATGGTGAAATAGCTTACCTTGACCATGGTACCTGGAGACCAAGAGAAGAAGCGTCCTGATCTCTACAGAAACCAAATCCTGGGGCACATGTAGATTGATTAACGTCAGTACCTCTAATTATATTTGGAAGAGTTCTATCTGGAAGCTAAAGACTATTGAACTGTAACACACTTCCTTTTGCCTATTTTTAATAGAAGTTTCTAAAGGGAGAGACATAGACGACGGTTTAATTTTGCTCCATGCCTAGAACAGCAGCAGCATTCTATTAAATCATTTCTAAATTACACTTCAATATTGATGATTTTATGACTTCATTCCTCCATGACAGAGCTGCAGTGGAAGCACAAGAGATAAGACCTGGAGAAATATGAAAAAGAAAAGGCCTAAAACATGACACTAATAAGTGGTCAGCAAAATTAATATAAAGGCTCAAGGCTAGGCACAGTGGCTCACGCCTGTGATCCCAGAACTTTGGGAGGCAGAGGTGGGTGGATCACTTGAGATCAGGAGTTCAAGACCAGCTTGGCCAACATGGTGAAATCCTGTCTCTACTGAAAATACAAAAATTAGCTAGGCGTGCCGGGCGCGGTGGATCACGAGGTCAAGAGATCGAGACCATCCTGGTCAACATGGTGAAACCCCGTCTCTACTAAAAATACAAAAAATTAGCTGGGCATGGTAGTGCGTGCCTGTAATCCCAGCTACTCAGGAGGCTAAGGCAGGAGAATTGCCTGAACCCAGGAGGCGGAGGTTGCGGTGAGCCGAGAT
>NW_016107811.1:217538-220081 GCF_001604975.1 Cebus imitator | reverse complement strand
CCCAGGAGGCGGAGGTTGCGGTGAGCCGAGATCGCGCCATTGCGCTCCAGCCTGGGTAACATGAGTGAAACTCTGTCTCAAAAAAAAAAAAAAAAAATTAGCTAGGCATGTGGTGCATGCCTATAGTCCCAGCTACTCAGGCGGAGGTTGCAGTGAGCCGAGATCAGGCCACTGTGCTCCAGCCAGGGCAACAGAGTGAGACTCCATCTCAAAAAAAAAAAAGTGTGTATGTGGGGGGCTCAAATTGAAGATTCCCAAAGTCCCTCAATTACCTTTCAGAAGAATTATACCCAGAAATAACTCTATTTTTTAAAGTCAGAAAAGCATCTAAAATATTTCATTTCCCAAAATTCTGTTTTTAGTCATATTGCTGAGAATATGCCTACTGCGCAATATAAGACTTAGTTGTGTTTTTTTAATCATAGGAAAAGAAGGTTTTAAATTTTTACAAAATTATTGTACTCTGTGCAGCAAATAATCCACTATTTCTCTTTAAGAATTTTGACTGGCCAGGCATGGTGCTCACACCTGTAATCCCAGCACTTTGGGAGGCCGAGGTGGGCGGATAACAAGGTCAGGAGTTCAAGACCAGCCTGGCCAACATGATGAAACCCTGTTTCTACTAGAGATACAAAAAATTAGCCAGGCTTGGTGGCCGATGCCTGTAATCCCAGCTACTTGGGAGGCTGAGGCAAGGGAATCGCTTGAACTCAGGAGGCAGAGGTTGCAGTGAGCTGAGATCACGTCATTGCACTCAAGCCTGGGTGACAGGGCAAGACTCCATCTCAAAAACGAAACAAAACAAAATAAAAAATTTCAGATTTCGACTGGGCACATGGCTAGGCACAGTGGCTCATGCGTGTAATCCCAGCACTTTGGGAGGCTGAGGTGGGTAGATCACAAGGTCAGGAGTTTGAGACCAGCCTGACCAACATGGTGAAACCCCATCTCTACTAAAAATACAAAAATCAGCTGGGCATGGTGGTGCATGCCTGTAATTCCAGCTACTCAGGAGGCTGAGGCAGGAGAATCACTTGAACCCAGGAGGCAGAGGTTGCAGTGAGCCGAGATCACAACACTGTACTCCAGCCTGGGTGACAGAGCAAGATCCTGTCTCAAAAAAAAAAAAAAAGAATTTCAACTGGTCACAGTGGCTCACACCTGTAATCACAGCAACTCAGGAGGCTTAGGTGAGAGGATAGCTTGAGGCCAGGAGTTAGAGGCCAGCCTAGGCCAGCTAGCAGCAGCCTAGCAAGACTCCATCTCTCTACAATATATTTTTTAAAAATTAGCTGGGTGTAGTGACATGTACCTGTGCTCCTAGCTACTTGGGAGGCTGAGGTAGGAGGATCACTTGAGCCCAAGATCAAGGCTTCAGTGAGCCATGATCATGATACTGCTCTCCAGCCTGAGCAACAGAATGAGACCCTGTCTCTAAAAAGAAAGAAAAAAGAATTCCTACCTTCAGAATAAAAAATACACTTCCCCCAAATAAAACATCTACTGCCTCTCTAAAGTTGTGACTTCCCCTTTTCCTTCTGTGTATATGTGTGTGGGGTGTGTGTGTGTGTGTGTGTGTGTAGACTTTTCAACTTCCACTTTTTTCTGTATTTTGGAATCTGGATTTTAAAAAAAATTATCTTTATGATCACTGTCAAAAAATTGATTTTTTTTTTTTTTTAGACAGGGAGTTTCCCTCTGTCACTCAGGCTGATGTGCAGTGGTGCAATCTCGGCTCACCACAACCTCTGCCTCCTGGGTTCAAGCAATTCTCTTGCCTCAGCATCCCAAGTAGCTGGGATTACAGGTGCCCACTACCACACCCAGCTAATTTTTATATTTTTAGAGAGATGGAGTTTCACCATGTTGACCAGGCTGATCTTGAACTCCTGACCTTGTGATCCACCTGCCTCAGCCTCCCAAAGTGCTGGGATTACAGGCGTGAGCTGCCATGCCCAGATGATTTAGCATAATTCTTAAAGGCCCTGGGATTTTTGGAATGGTAAATGAGCATTGGCTTCAATTGAAAGTCACCAGCTGGTTTAGTTCCTAAGAAGAGAGCTTGTCCTCTGAAGCTTTGAAGCCAGGCACTGAATTCTCCTCTCTAGCTGTTTCTAATAGAAGTCCATTTTGTCTACACTGAGAATCTGCTGTTTAGTGTAACCACCTTCATTAGTTATCTTAGATCCACTGGATAACTTGCTGCTTCACTTTGCACTTTTATGTTATGAAGATGACTTGTTTCCTTAAACCTTATGAACCAACTGTGTTAGCTTAAAACTTTTCTTCTAGCCGGGTGCAGGGGCTCACGCCTGTAATCCCAGCACTTTGGGAGGCTGAGGCAGGTGGATCACGAGGTCAGCGGTTCGAGACCAGACTAACCAACATGGTGAAACCCTGTCTCTACTTAAAAATACAAAAATTAGGCCGGGTGCGGTGGCTCACGCCTGTAATCCCAGCACTTTGGGAGGCCAAGGCGGGTGGATCACGAGGTCAAGAGATCGAGACCATCCTGGTCAACATGGTGAAACCCCGTCTCTACT
>NW_016107811.1:213654-216538 GCF_001604975.1 Cebus imitator | reverse complement strand
TTTTAATCATTCGTGCATTCACTGGAGTAGTACTTTTAATTTCATTCAAGAACATTTTCTTTGCATTCTTGGCTAAGTGCTTGACACAAGAAGCCTAGCTTTTGGTTTTTCTGGGCTTTTGACATGCCTTCCTCACTAAGTTTAATTATTTCTAGTTTTTTATTTAAAGTGAGAGACCTATAGTTCTTCCTTCCGCTTGAACACTTAGAGGCCATTGTAGGGTTATTACTTGATCTAATTTCCTTCTTTATTGTGGTGTCATCTTAGCTCACTGCAGCCTTCGCCTCCCAGGTTGAAACTATTCTCATGCCTCAGCCTCTCAAGCAGCTGGGTGCAATTATGGGTGCACACCGTCACACCCAGCTAATTTTTGTATTTTTAGTAGAAACAGGGTTTCACCATGTTGGCCAGGCTGGTCTCGAACTCCTGATGTCAGGTGATCTGCCTGCCGCATCCTCCCAAAGTGCTGGGATTACAGGCATAAGCCACGGCACCCATACTTGGCCTAATTTCAAGTCTTGCGCGTTAAAAGATAAGGAGGCCCGAGGAGAGACAGCGAGATATGGGAATGGTTGGTCAGTGAAGCAGTCAGAACACACACAACATTTATTAAGTGAGTTGTCTTATATGGGCGTGGTTCAAGTCACTTCAAAACAGTTAAAATAGTAACATCAACTAATCACAGATCACTACAACAGATATAATGAAAAAGCTTGAAATATTATGAGAATCACCAGGATGTGACACATACATATGAACTAAGCATATGCTCTTGGGAAAATGGCACCAATAGACTTGCTCGATGCAGGGTTGCCATAAACCTTCAATTTGCAAAATAAGCAAATATCTACAAAGTGTAATAAAGCAAAGTGTAATAAGCCGAGACATGCCTGGAAAGGTACACAGAAGAATATCTGGCACATTGCAGCAGCTCATTAGGTGTTTTTTGTAGAGGTATTATTTTCTTAGAACTGTCCATCCCCCCATTCAAGGGAAAATGGGCACCCATGTTACTGCTGGGGACAGTAAATGCCTGGCCACAGCTGACTGGACTGGAGGAGGACATCTGATCCAAGCTGACTAAGCTAATCAGGTTCATTTGCTTAACAATTTTAGCAGAGACATACAGAGACCGAGAGTTAGAAGTTGAGTCACTTTAGTGGTAGTGTTCATCACAAGAGGCAAGCACCCCAAAACACTGCTGCTGAGGTTCCTGGAGCTGCCCTGACTCCAGACCTTTAAAAAGCTTGATAATTTCACTTCTCCATGGGTCAAGTGAGATACCTGAGTACTTTTATAGTAATATCTCCTTTTTTAAGTTAAGCTTTTTGTTACTTGTAAGAAAATGAAGTTTTAATTAATATGAATATGTATTTATCTTTTGTATTGTTAACCATTATATATGTATGTGTGTGCATATATAAACACACACATGTGTAATTTAATGGCAAAGAGCCATATTAGTTAAGGTAATGCTAGCTGCCTTAACAGATAAACCCAAAACCTCAATAGTGTAACCCCATCTGGTTTCTTTTTTCTTTTTTTTTTTTTTTTTTTTTTGAGACAGAGTTTCGCTCTTGTTACCCAGGCTGGAGTGCAATGGCGCGATCTCGGCTCACCGCAACCTCCGCCTGCTGGGTTCAGGCAATTCTCCTGCCTCAGCCTCCTGAGTAGCTGGGATTACAGGCTCGCGCCACCATGCCCAGCTAATTTTTGTATTTTTAGTAGAGACGGGGTTTCACCATGTTGACCAGGATGGTCTCGATCTCTTGACCTTGTGATCCACCCGCCTCGGCCTCCCAAAGTGCTGGGATTACAGGCGTGAGCCACCGCGCCTGGCCTCTTTTTTTTTTTTTTTTTTTTTGAGATGAAGTCTCACTCTTATTGCCCAGGCTGGAGTGCCATGTCGGGATCTTGGCTCCCTGAAACCTCTGCCTCCCAGCTTCAAGCGATTCTCCCAAGTAGCTGGGATTACAGGCTCCCAACACCACGCCTGGCTAATTTTTGTATTTTTAGTAAAGATGGGATTTTGCCATGTTGGCCAGGCTTGTCTAGAACTCCTGACCTGAGGTGATCCACCTGCCTCGGCCTCCCAAAATGCTGGGATTACAGGCATGAGCCACTGCCCCTGGCCTGGTTTTTTCTTACTTAGGTAAAATGTATTTGTCAGTGGGACATAGTTTGGGAGTAGACTCTGCTGCACGCAGGTATTCAGGCACCCAACTCTTCCCATCTTGTGGTTTTGCCACCCCTTTTAGAACAGTCATGGAGGCCACAGAATCCATTAACTTGAATGTGAAAAAATTTACATCTTTATTTTCTCTAGCCTTTAGGCAACAAACCACAGTAATATCAGTAGTACCCATGACTTTGTCACCAAGAGAAATTATAGATTATTCATATTATATTACTGCTGTTGCACAATCTTGAAATAATGTTTATGCTCATCGCTATTTTGAAATTTAGGTAGTTATTATAACCATTGCTAGGTCTTGTTATTTAATGTCTTAATAAAAGAGCATATGGGCCAGGCGCGGTGGCTTAGGCTTGTAATCCCAGCACTTTGGGAGGCCGAGGGGTGGATCACAAGGTGAGGAGTTTGAGACCAGCCTGGCCAACATGGTGAAACTCTGTCTCTACTAAAAATACAAAAAATTAGCCGGGCACAGTGTGGGCGCCTATAATTCCAGCTACTCAGAAGGCTGAGGCAGGAGCATCCCTTGAACCCAGGAGGCAGAAGTTGCAGTGAGATGAGATCGTGCCACTGCACTCTCGCCTGGGCAACAGAGCAAGACTCCATCTCAAAAACAAACAGAACCAAAAAAATACAAACGATTGTATCACACTTTTAAACTATTTTATTTTATTCCTTTTTTTTTTTTTT
>NW_016107811.1:198449-212994 GCF_001604975.1 Cebus imitator | reverse complement strand
TATATACATATTATATATATACACATTATATATAATGTGTATATATATACATATTATATATATACACATTATATATAATGTGTATATATATACATTATATATATATACAATATATATAATGTGTATATGTATACATTTTTTAAGAGACAGAGTCTCAGTCTGCCACCTAGGTTGGAGTGCCGTGATATGATCTTGGCTTATTGCAACCTCTGCCTCCTGGATTCAAGTGATTCTCCTGCCTCAGCCTCCCTAGTAGCTGGGACTATAGGTGCACACCACCAACCCTGGCTAATTTTCTATTTTTGTATTTTTAATAGGGATGGGGTTTCACCATGTTGGCCAGGCTGGTTTCGAACTCCTGGGCTCAAGTGATCTACCTGCCTTGGCCTCCCAAAGTGCTGGGATTACAGGTGTGAGCCATCATGCCCAGCCTATTCTATATTTTTGTTTGTGTTTGTTTTTGTTTTTGTTTTGAGACAGAGTCTCGCTCTGTCACCCAGGCTGGAAGGCAGTGGCGAGAACACAACTCACAGCCGCCTCCACCTCCCAGGCTCAAGTGATTTTCCTACCTCAGCCTGCCTAGTAGTGGAGACCACAGGCACATGCCACCACGCCCAGCTAATTTTTTTTTTTTTTTTTTGAGACAGAGTCTCACTGTACGGCCCAGGCTGGAGTGCAGGGGCACAATCTCAACTCGCTACAACTTCCGCATCCCAGGTTCAAACGATTCTCACGCCTCAGCCTCCTGAGTAGCTGGGATTACAGGTGCCCGCCACCATACCTGGCTAATTTTTTTTTTTTTTTTTTGAGACAGAGTCTCACTGTACGGCCCAGGCTGGAGTGCAGGGGCACAATCTCAACTCGCTACAACTTCCGCATCCCAGGTTCAAACGATTCTCACGCCTCAGCCTCCTGAGTAGCTGGGACTACAAGCATGTGCCACCATGCCCAGTTGATTTTTGTATTTTTAGTAGAGATGGGGTTTCACCATGTTGGTCAGGCTGGTCTCCAACTTTTGACCTCATGATCCACCCACCTTGGACTGTCAAAGTGCTGGGATTACAGGTATGAGCCACCATGTTCAGCCTAATTTTAAAATTTTTTGTAGAGATGGGTCTCCCTGTGTTGCTCAGATTGGTCTCTATTTCCTGGGCTCAATCAATCCTCCCTCCTAGGCCTCCCAAAGTATGGGATTACAGGTGTGAGCCACTGTGCCTGGCCTTTTAAAATTGTGAGGATTTCGATTCTCCTCAAAACTGTCAAAGTCATGAAAAAAGGGAAGACTGAGCCACTACCACAGACCAGAGGAGACAACTAAATACAGTGTGGTTTCTTGGACTAGATCCCAAACAGAAAAAGAACATTGGTGGAAAAGGATTCAGAATGCTTGCCCTAGAGCTGCAGATGCTGTTGAGTGAGGGCACAGAGAGCATCAGGATCAAACAGACAGGGTCTCACATTAACATTAACACCATGAGCTTTGCGTAGTGGCAGTATCATAGCAAATGAGGTTTATCCGAGGTGCAATTATTACTAATTGAAAGCTTTTCCCAATATGTCGCCATGACGACTTGCAATACAGTTGGCACTGGCAATTTTTGACAGTCTCTACAGAGACTGATTTAAAACAAAACAAAACAAAACAAAACATTAATGCCATGTTAATGTGAGACCTTGTCTCTACAAATATGTTAATACCTATATTTCATATGGTTTTCTTCTTTTATGGCTCAATTTTATGCATTTAATCATTTCTCTGGAATCCTGCAAAATACCTGATCAATACTTCTCAAAACTGTCAAAGTCACGAAAAAAAAGGGAAGATTGAGACATCACTACAGACCAGAGGGGACAACTAAATACAACGTGGTTTCTTGGATTAGACCCCGGAACAGAAAAAGGACATTGGTGGAAAAGCTAGTGGCAGTCTGGAGTCTAGTTAATAATAATGTACCAATGTTAGTCTCTTAATTTGGCAAACATACCATAGTAACATAGGGTGACCATTTTAGAGAAACTGAAACTGAGTAAGGAGCATGCGGGAACTGTACTTACTATCTCTGCAAATTGTCTGTAAATCTAAAATTATTGCAAAACAAAAAGCTTATTTTTATTTATTTATTTCATTTTTTTAGACAGGGTCCTGCTCTGTCACCTAGGCTGGAGTGCAGTGGTGCGATCTCACCTCACTGCAACCTCTGCCTCCTGGGTTCAAGTGATTCTCCTGCCTCAGCCTCCCAAGTAGCTGGGATTAGACGTGTGTGCCACCACATCTGGTTAATTTTTGTATTTTTAGTAGAGACAGTTTTCACCATGTTGGCCAGGCTGGTCTCAAACTCCTGGCCTCAAGTGATCCGCCTGCCTCGGCCTGCCAAAGAGTGAGTATTATAGGCGTGAGCTACCACACCTGGCCTAAAAAGCTTATTTTTAAACAAGCATTATTCTGAGAAGGGATTCAGGCATCTACAGCACAAAAGGATTCAGAATGCTTGCCCTAGATGTGCAGATGCTGTTGAGTGAGGGCAGAGAGAGCACCAGGATCAAATGGACAGTCTTGTGGGCCAAAACCTGACAGCAGCAACATCACTTGAGCCCCGATTAGTCCTGTGGCCCATCCTGAGGCAGCGGGTGTGGGAAATGTAACCCCTCCTCTGGGCAGCAATAACTGAACTCTAGAAGGGGCACATGCCTCAGCTAGTCACCTGCCACATGAGTTCAAGCAGATCCTTTCTATCAATCAAGGCTTAATAGGAAACAGATGATGCTTAAATTAAGCCGATTCAAGGAGGTTCATTTACAAAGAAAAAAACATTCAAAGTTGAAGGTGGGGATATTGCAGGAAATCAGGGTGAGCAGAAATCCCAAAGAATTTAAATCTCCTTAAGGGCAGGAATAAATCCACCATAGCAGTAGCATAGTAAGTCCTTAATGGAATCCAACAGTAGTTTATATATATATATATAAAGATGGGGTTTCACCATGTTGGTCAGGCTGGTCTTGAACTCCCGACCTCAGGTGATCTGCCCGCTTTGGCCTCCAAAGTGCTTGGATTACAGCCGTGAGCCACTACGCCCTGCCCCAACAGTAGTTTTTTTTTTTTTTTTTTTTTTTTTTGAGATGGAGTTTTGCTGTTGTTGCCCAGGCTGGAGTGCAATGGCACGATCTCGGCTCACCGCAACCTCTGCCTCCTGGGTTCAAGCAATTCTCCAGCCTCAGCCTCCCGAGTAGCTGGGACTACAGGCACGCGCCACCATGCCCAGCTAATTTTTGTATTTTTAGTAGAGACGAGGTTTCACCTTGTTGACCAGGGTCTCGATTTCTTGGCCTCGTGGTCCACCCGCCTCGGCCTCCCAAAGTGCTGGGATTACAGGCTTGAGCCACTGCGCCCGGCCTCCCAACAGTAGTTTTAAATGCATTGCAGTAAAATAGAATTGGCTAGGCACAGTGGCTCGTGCCCATAATTCCGGCACTTTGGGAGACCAAAGTGGGTAGACTGCTTGAGACCAGGAATTTCAGATCAGTCTGGGCAACATGGTCCCTGTCTCTACAAAAAATACAAAAAATTAGATGGGGGTTGCACGCACCTGTGGTCCCAGCTACTTGGGAGGCTGAGCGGGTGGGAGAATCGCTTGAACCTGGGAGGCAGAGATTGTAGTAAGCTGAGATTGCCCCACTGCACTCCAGCCTGAGCAACGGAGCGAGATCCTATCTCAATAACAACAACGAAAGAAGTAAAAAGCTGGGGAATATAAAGCAAGACTGACCTTGAGCAGAAGAGTTAAAGAATGATTTTCTTCAAGTGCAAAGACTTAAGTCAGACAAACTGCATTTGAGTCCTGGATTTGCCACTCGTTAGTGAAACAGGACTTGTTTTTGTAAATATTAAAACAATGAATTTAAACACTTCTTCAAATTTTGTTCGCTAGCTTCCTATCTCTGGACTGAAACCCTAGAGATTTACTGCCCCATGACAAAGAGAGCAGTTACTCGCCCTTTTTTGAAAGACATTTGGGTAGTCTAGCTAGAATATCAAGCTCTGACGATAGTAAACAAGATATTCCTGCCTGCTCCTAAGACCTTGCCCTGAGTCTAGAAAAGAGGAGGAGACAAGGTTAGGTGAGGAGAAAAGGGTGAAGTGAGAGAGATAGGAGGAGGGAATGGACAGGCACAGGGGGTTTGAAGGGAATTGGGGCATCAAAGACTCTGAAGCAACTGCTGATGGTAAGGGGAGGTTCTTGCCCTGTTTCCCATTTTAGAACGCAGAGATGACTTGTTTGGAGGGCTGCCCCTTTTCTTTTTCTTTCTTTTTTTTTTTTTTTTTAATACAGATGGGGTTTCACCATGTTGGTCAGGCTGGTCTTGAACTCCTGACCTCAGGTGATCCACCCGCCTTGGCCTCCAAAGTGCCTGGATTACAAGCATGAGCCACTACACCCGGCCAGGCTGCCCCTTTTCTAATCTGGCATTTCAGCCCAGTCATGTAGGGAGAGATCTTGAACTTTAGCTTTCCCTGGAATGTGACTGAGGCCCAGAAGTTTCCCAAACCTCAGTTCTTCCTTAAAATTAGAAGATAGCTGAGTTGGATGCTGGAAGGTCTTCCATATGTAAAGCTCCTAGCCAATATTAGCATTGAGTATTTCAGCTATGCAGAGATCTTCTGAGGACTGGAACAAAACTTTGAAAAGGTCTTTTTCATCTCCATGCCTAGAGATCTTAGAATAGATCACACTTACTGGCCTTCTTGTCTCCTCTCCCCGCTTCCCATCAGCTCCCCTCACCAACTGCATCTGGGTTGATTTCAGTCTAGAGCTTTCAGAAGCAGAGAGTTCAGCCAAATGACCTCCTAAGGTTTCTTTCTCCTTTATGATTCAGAAAATGTATTGAATTACTTACTCTTTTATATTCTACAGCCACATTTTTTGGTCAATTCTCTGACCTTGCTATCTACACAATTTCCTTTGCCTTACAGTTTCTAAAAAGGACAGTAAAATAGAACACGTGTATTCTCATTTTAAAAGCATACTGGCAGCATGCAATAAATTCTAAATTGTTAAAAATCTCTCTGCTGGGCCTGGTGGCTCACGCCTGTAATCCCAGCACTTTGGGAGGCCAAGGTGGGTGGACCACTTGAAGCCAGGAGTTTGAGATCAGCCTGGCCAACATGGTAAAACGCTGTCTCTACTAAAAATACAAAAATTAGCCAGGTATTGTGGCACATGCCTGTAGTCCCAGCTACCTGGGAGGCTGAGGCAGGAGAATCACTTGAATCTAGGAGGCAAAGGTTGCAGTGAGCCGAGATTGCACCACTGCACTCCAGCCTGGGTAATAGAGTGAGACTCCGTCTCCAAAAAAGAAGAAAAAAAAATCTCTTTCCCCCATTGCATTTAATCTAATGGTGTAAACATGGTATGGGAGGCTTTCAGAAATTCCAGTGAAAACCACCATCACCTGCCATAGAACTCATTAAAAGGCCGAGACTGCAGTAGCTATAAAGGTGTGGTTTGAGGGGCTGGGCGCAGTGGCTCACGCCTGTAATCCCAGCACTTTGGGAGGCCAAGGCAGGCGGATCACGGGGTCAAGGATCCAGACCATCCAGGCCAACATGGTGAAACCCTGTCTCTACTAAAATACAAAAATTAGGTGACGCGTGCCTGTACTAATTAGTAGTCCCAGCTACTTGGGAGGCTGAGGCAGGGAATTGCTTGAACCCAGGAGGCAAGATGCAGTGAGCCAAGATCTCACCACTGCACTCCAGCCTGGCGCCTGGCAACAGAGTGAGACTCTGTCTTGGAAAAAAAAAAAAAAAGATGTGGTACAAGACAGGAGTGTGGTGTTCTTGAGAAGCTGAAGGATGGTCAGTCTGGCTGGTGGGATTCATGGTCTGGAAGCCTCCATGAAGGGATGTTGGGGCAACTGGCCCCAACCCTCTTTCTTTCTTATCCTGGCCACATAAAGAGACTATATTCCCTGGCTCCTGTACAGATAGGAGTAGCTGTGTGCCTAAGTTCGATGGAACATGATTGAAGACGATATGTGCACATCCATAGCAATTTACCATAACCTTAGTTACTTAACACAACATAAATATATTCTCTTACTTCTGGAGGCCAGAAGTATGAAATGAGCTTCACGGGGCTTAAGTCGGAGTGTTGTTGGCAGGGTTCCTTCCTTCGGAAGCTCTAGTGAAGAATCCTCACTTTTTCTGGCTTCTGGAGGTCTTCTGCCTTCCTTGGCTTGTGACTCCTTCCTCGCATCACTCCAGTGTTTCCAATATTCATATCTCCTACTTCTTTCTCCTTGACTTTCTTGCCTCGCTTTTATAAGGTCATTATATTTAGGGCCCATCCAGATAATCCAGGATAATCTCCCCATTTTAAGACCCTTAATTTGGCTGGGCATGGTGGCTCACGCCTGTAATCCAAACACTTTGGAGGCCAAGGCGGGCGGATCGCCTGAAGTCGGGAGTTCAAGACCAGCCTGACCAACATGGTGAAACCCCGCCTTTAAAATAAATAAATAAATAAATAAAGACCCTTAATTCAATCACATCTGCAGAGTCTGTTTTGCAATAAAGTTAACAATCACAGATTCCAGAGATTAGAATGTGGACATCTTTAGGGGCCATTATTCTGCTGACTACAGTGATCTAGACACTCCATCTCTCCACATCTGCCAGCTGAATGCAGAGAATTAGGAAGCCGAAAGAGATGGGGGGAGCCAAGCAGTAAAAGGTACCTGTGTTGCAGAATGACCAGGCAGAGCAGAGCTTCCTTGCTGACTACAATGAACTGTGAAATGAAGGAGAAAGTTAATTTATTGTGTTAAGCCACTGTGGTGGGTTGGATTATTGGCCCCAATTTTTCAACACTCCCTATGTCTATATTCTTGCCATTGTCTCACTGAAGGCAGAGCAGACTTCCTGGCCCTTCACTTTAGGCTTGACCATGCGACTTTCTTTGGCTAACAGTGTGTGATTTGAAGTGACAGTGTGTCTAGGCCTTAAGACACTGCTTGTGCTTCCACTTGGCATTCGTTCATCTCTGCCATTGCCTCAAGCTCAGACTACATCAGCCAAACCCTGGCTGACCTACAAATCTGGGAATGATTATTGTCGTTGTGGGTTGGTTGGTTTGTTTGAGGCAAAGTCCTGTTCTTGTCTCCTAGGCTGGAGTGCGGTGGTGTGATCTCGGCTCACTGCAACCTCTGCCTTCCAGGTTTAAGCAATTCTCCTGCCTCAGCCTTCCAAGTAGCTGGGATTACAGGCACCTGCCATCACATTCAGCTAATTTTTGTATTTTTATTAGAGGCAGGGTTTCACCATGTTGGCCAAGCTGGTTTCAAACTCATGACCTCAGGTGATCCACCTACCTTGGCTTCCCAAAGTGCTGGGATTATAGGCGTGAGCCACTGTGCCCAGCCTCATTTTTTAAATTTTTCTTTCTTTTTTTTNTTTTTTTAAGGAACAGGTTCTCACTCTGTTGACCAGGTAGGCATGCAGTGGTGTGATCATAGCTCACTGCTGCCTCAAACTTCCTGGGCTCAAGTGATCCTCCTGCCTCAGCCTCCCAAAGCACTGGGATTACAGGTATGAACCCCCACACAGGGCTGATCTTAGGGTGATTTACCAGGTAGCAATGATTGACTAAACACTCAGATTTTAAGTTTGTTTGTTTATTTAAGATGGAACCTCACTCTGTCACCCAGTCTGGAGTACAGTGGTGCAATCTCAGCTCATTGCAACCTCCGTCTCCCAGGTTCAAGTGATTCTCCTGCCTCAGCCTCCCAAGTAGCTTGGACTACAGGCATGCTCCACCATGCCCAGCTAATGTTTGTAATTTTTTTAATTAGAGACAGGGTTTCACCATGTTGCCTAGGCTGTCTGGAACCCCTGACCTCAGGTGATCTGCCAACCTTGGCCTCCCAAAGTGCTGAGATTACCCGCATGAGCCACCACGCCCAACCTTAATTTGTTTATTACAGCAGTTAGACTAAAACAGAGAGGAGAATTATTGAGTGAAAAAAACTGGAAGAATAGAATGCTGTGGCCAGATAGTGAGGATGGCATCTATTATTCCTGTAGAGTAGCAGTTCCCAGTGACAGGAAGATCTAGGGTGTGGCCAAGGAAGGCAGTGGCTAAAGTTGAGTGGAGGCACAGCTCACTAGAGATAGGCTGAACAGAGATAAGGACAGAGCTTCAGGTGGAATAGAAGACTTGTTACAAACCAAATGCCTGAGCTACCACTGAATGAGGGGGACTGGTCTTGAGACTGGAAAGCTAAACAACAGGTAACTTTGGAAAGAAAAAAATTTAGATTGTTGCAATGACTCTGTGCATAGTAACTGGATGTGGGAGCCCTCCTCCTAACTCTCGTTGTATGGGAAGGGAGAGATCACAATTGGGAGGTGAGAACTTTACTTGGAAAGATAAACTGTACTCGATCTCGGTTGTCTAATCTAGTCCCCTAGAACAAGCAAAGCAGTGGGGCTGCGCACCCTTCATTGAATGACAGATGTGAAATTATATCGGAGCTTCTGCTGAGTGGACCAAAGAACTGTAGTGCTGGCTAGGTATTTCAACAAGGCCTGAATTACATGCAAATGCAAACTGTTTTCCACTAGCACATTTAATGGAAAATTGCTTTTGTATCAATTGGCTCGTTATTTCATTGTCTCCTAAATAGCAGAGACAAGAAATAGCATGAGAGTATTTTGCATATCCTCTATAGAAATTAAGTTTTCTGATAAGGATACAATCCTGAGATAAATGAGCTTGATGTTTGAGTGCTCCTAAAAAAGGGCCTTGACATGCTTATAAACATACTTCTTTATTTCTCTTCCTCTTTCTTTCTTTTGATCTTGCTTTTTCTACTTGTGTAGAACTCACTTATTTCTGCAGCTCTAAAGGCATCCTGAAGATAAAAAGTTCATTTTCCAACAAAGTTGCTTACATTGCCTTCTGAAACAGACTACAGTTTCCTTTACTCGTTATGTTTCATTTCACTTACTTTTATTTTTTTTTTAGAGCTAGGGTCTCGCTATTGCTGGCCAGGTTTGTCTTGAACACTTAGCCTCAAGCAATCCTCCTGCCTCAGCCTCCCAAAGTGTTAGGATTACAGGTATGAGCCACAGTTCCCTGCCCCTTTTCTCATTATGGGATTGCAGTGGTGCATTTTTAATCCCAAACAGTGTATATGGTATGATTGGCAGAATAATGGCCCCTAAGAAGTCTGTGTCCTAATCCCTGGAACATGTAAATATGTTACGTTACATGGCAAAGGGGAATTAAGTCAGAAGATGGAATTAAATTTGCTAATCACCTGACCTTGAGATGAGAAGATTATTGTGGATAATGTGGGAGCTCAATATGATATAATCACAAGGATCCTTATGAGTGGAAGAGGGACCTGAAGCCAATACCAGAGAGATGGCAGTGTGAGAAAGACAGCCCGACATTGCTGGCTTTGAAGACAGAAGAAATGCACCAAACTCCAGAAGCTGGAAAAGCCAAGGAAACAGATCCTCCAGAAGGAATGCAGGCAGCCCTTCAACACGTTGATTTTGGCTCCTTTTTCACTTCTGATCTCCAAAATGAAAGGATAATAAATATGTATTGCTTCAAACCGTTAAGTTTGTGGTAATTCAGCACAGCAGCAATACAAGACAAATATACATGGTATTCTCAATTCTGTGAGCTATTCCAGAATCCCTCCAGCAAATCCTCCTTTTTCTAGCTTGGGTTGGATTTTGGTCTCCTTCAACTCAATTTACAAGATCTCTTATTGTAAAATAGTACTTCTTACTAGGACAACAATCAGACTTTCAGAAATAAAATACATATGTTAAACCCTAAACATGTCGTGACAAGATTTCTTCTGCGTGCTGAATGGATAGGAAAAATAAATTTGAAGAAGTAAAACTATGACATGGTAATTGCCCCATAAACTGCATACCTCCACCATACCTCAGCTTTCCATTGAAACTGCTCTCTGTAACCCTAATGTGACAGGCAAGCCATCCAAACCAACGCCATTTTGGCCCCTATGCCATTTTAAGAAAAACTAAGACTTGTAATAAGTAACTAAGGTCTGTAATTTCCACCCTACTCAGACAATGAGTAAACTAACGCTTATCTTGACTTCTGTGAACCACTTAAGTAACAATCGGAATGTCCAGAGTCCCCTGGCCCTCGGAATGTCCGAAGCCCCTCACCCTCACCCCTGCCCAGGAGGTGATTTACGGGCATAAAAGGTCTTGACACCTTCCTTTTGGGCCACAGGTTAGAGAGATGTGAGTCCTCCGGGGCCGCCGGCAATAAAGACCCTGTAATGTGGCCTAGTCTTTGTCCCAGTGGTGATTTCGTGCTCTCTCGGTTACAACAAAAACTAGCATTTGACAGGTAAGATTATGTCACTGAATTAAAATGTAGATAAAGGAGCCACATGTTCTAATTTCCCTCTGATTTCTTTTTTGTCCCATGGGCTTTTGGAAGTTTGTGCTTGGTTTCCAGAAAGATATTCCAAATATCTTTCTGTTGTGACTTCTAATTTAATTTTATTATGTTCAAAACATCCTTTGTATTATTTGAAACTTTTGGCCAGGTGGGTTGCCTCACGCCTATAATCCCAGCACTTTGGGAAGCTAAGGTGGGCGGATCACCTGAGGTCAGGAGTTCGAGACCAGCCTGGCCAACATGGTGAAACCCTGTCTCTATTAAAAATACAAANTTTTTTGAGACGGAGTTTCGCTCTTGTTACCCAGGCTGGAGTGCAATGGCGCGATCTCGGCTCACCGCAACCTCCGCCTCCCCGGTTCAGGCAATTCTCCTGCCTCAGCCTCCTGAGTCGCTGGGATTACAGGCACGCGCCACCGTGCCCAGCTAATTTTTTGTATTTTTAGTAGAGACGGGGTTTCACCATGTTGACCAGGATGGTCTCAAACTCCTGACCTCAGGTGATCTGCTTGCCTTGGCCTCCCAAAGTCCTAGGATTACAGGCGTGTCACTGCACCCAGCCAAGATGGCAAATTTCACTCCCCTTGCTCCATTATGGCAGAAAGCAGGAGTCCCAGGAGCCATATTCCAGTTACAGATGTGTTACTTTTTTCCCTGAGCAAGTTAGTTAATCTCTCAGATCTTACTTCCTCAAATGATTTTAAATGATACACATGCCAGCTTCATAGAGGTTCCTGAGTCCTTTGGAATTCAAATGACATTTGGTTTAAATGCCTGTCCCATTTTCTCAGAGGATACTCTGGGGTTAGTTTCCTCTTGGCGTTCTCTGCTTCTGAAATCTTGCTTCCAGCAGCTGCAGTGCTCCGTGTCTCTCCTCTCTTTTTCTCACTTTGTCCTCTCACTGGCCCTGGAGACTGCCTCAGTCTCTTCTCTGTAAAGCACCACTCATCCACACTGTATTATTATTGAAGAAAGAGAGCCACAGAGGGGGATGACATTCTAAGGCAGACTGTCCTAATTTGGATTTTAACATTTCTTAACTTAAAAATTCCTGGGCCAGGCCAGGCACGGTGGCTCATGCCTATAATCTCAGCACTTTGGGAGGCCGAGGCGGGAGGATTGCCTGAACTCAGGAGTTTGAGACCAGCCTGGGCAACACAGCGAAACCCTGGCTCTACTAAAATACAAAAAATTAGCTTGTGCCTGTGTTCCAGCTACTCGGGAGGCTAAGGCAGGAGAATTGCAAGAACCCGGGAGGCAGAGGTTGCAGTGAGCCGAGATTGCACCACTGCATTGTGGCCTGAGAGACAGAGCAAGACTACGTATCCAAAAAAAAAAAAAAAAATTCCTGGTTCATTCCCTTTTAAGGAGAAATCGTCTTGTGTCTTCTCCATTCAGACTGTAGCCTCTAGGCATTGTGCTGGGTCTCTCTTAAGGTCACTGCTGGTCCTTATAGTGCCTTTGGGCACATTTAGAAAAAGGCACCCTAAACCAGCACTGTGGCTTATGCCTATAATCCCAGCACTTTAGGAGGCTGAGGTGGGTGGGTCACCTAGGTCAGGAGTTCAAGACCAGCCTGGCCAACATGGTGAAACCCTGCCTCTACTACAAATACAAATATTAGCCTGGTGTGGTGGCAGGCACCTGTAATCTCAGCTACTTGGGAGGCTGAGGCAGGAGAGTTGTTTGAACCTGGGAGGCAGAGGTTGCAGTGGATCGCACCACTGCACTCCAGTCTGGGCGACAGAGCAGACTCCGTTTCAAAAAAAAAACGGCACTGCATTCAGGAGGCCTCACAACACATGGCCAGATTGCAGCCCCAGTGCTTCCTTACCTGGCTAACTTACTTGTCTCAATCCCTCAGATTCTAACTTACATCTGATAAAGTAGTTTAGCTTTTTCTTTACTTGCTCCAGGCCATCAAACTTACCCCTAAGGGCTTCATTTTTATAATTAATTTTAAAATGTCCTCCTAAACCACAATAGTTCTAACTAACACTGGGATCAGTTTTGAATTTTCTTCCCTTGCTGAATGTACACCATGATGATGGCTGTGGTGAGGAAGGTAATAACAACAGTCCTTAAGCCAGGATGTTGAAGTTATTTCATGAAGACAAAAACGGCCTTTTCCAGGAAAATAAATGCTATTTTCTTTGACATATAAGAGATTTTATGTTATACTCCTATTCACTACAGAATAGAAACTAGAGTCTCTAAAGTACTTTAAGCTCTCAAAAATAAAAATGCTTGACTCTGCAGATGCATTTGATAAATATATCTGTCTGGCAGCAAGCCAGCAAGTTCCTGAAAGACAACAGGATGTAAGCCCAGCTTTATGAAGCATATTTACTGTCAGAGTCATCACATTTTCTAACAGACCATGGGGAAGTAGGAGACATGGGCCACAGTTTTGACATATGTGTTTCTGCAATTTTAAAATGCACCAACAGCATTTGGGAGAAACAATAAAGGGAACATGTTAAATGTTCACACCAAGTATAAGTTACATACTGATTTCAGAATTTTACAATGAGAACAATAAAAGCGTATCTTGGAAGCAGGGAGTGTAGTACTTTTTGTTTAGGTCCTCCATAGCATATTCCTCTGTATCCTGAAGAAAAAGTCATTTTGCTAATATTATTGCTAAATAAATGCACAATAGCCTTTAAAATAGAAACCAGAGGGCTGGGCATGGTGGCTCACACCTGTAATCCCAGCACTTTGGGAGGCCAAGGCAGGCAGATCACCTGAGGTCAGGAGTTCGAGACCAGTCTGACCAACATGGAGAAACTCCATCTCTACTAAAAATACAAAATTAGCCAGGCATGGTGGCACATGCCTCTAGTCCCACCACTCGGGAGGCTGAGGCAGGAGAATGGCTCAAACCCAGGAGGTGGAGGTTGCAGTGAGCCAAGATCACACCACTGATTTGACTCTAGCAGTCTGAGTCACAGAGGGAGGCTTAGTCTCAGGAAAAAAAAAAAAAAAAAGGCCAGGCATGGTGGCTCACGCCTGTAATCCCAGCACTTTGGGAGGCCAAGGCAGGAGGATCACCTGAGGTTAGGAGTTTGGGACCAGCCTGACCATCATGGTGAAAACCCATTTCTATTGAAAATGCAAAAATTAGCCAGGCGTGGTGGCAGGCACCTGTAATCCCAGTTACTCAGGAGGCTGAGGCAGGAGAATTGCTTAAACCCGGGAGGCAGAGGTTGCAGTGAGCTAAGATTGAGCCACTGCATTCCAGCCTGGGCAACAAGAGTGAGACTGTGTCTCGAAAAGAAAAGAAAGACAAGAAAGTTATAAGATGTATTTAGACTTGAAGCCATTATCCTTAGCAAACTAACGCAGGAGCAGAAAACCAAATGGCACATGTTCTTACTTATAAGTGGGAGCTGAATGATGAGAACACAAGGACACATGGGGTTGAACAACACCCACTGGGGCCTGTTGGAGGGTGGGAGGTGGGAGGAGGGAGAGCAACAGGAAGAACAGCTAATGAATGCTGGGCTTAATACCTAGGTGATGAAATGAACTGTGCAGCAAACCACCATGGCACACGTTTACCTATATAACAAACCTGCACATCCTGCACATCCTGCACATGTACCTCTGAACTTAAATAAAAGTTGGAAACTTTAAAAAATGTATTTAGACTTGTTTTTTGACCCAGAAAATAGTCTATTTTGATAAATGCTCTGTGTGCTCATAAAAAAGACATGTATATTCTGAGAAGAATATATATAGAATACAGAATGTTCTATAAGTGTCAGGTCACATTGGTTGATAATGTTGTTCAGTCTTGTCTACTTGTTCTATTAATCATTGAAAGAGGTGTTCAAATCCGTGACTATAATGGCGGATTTGTCTGTTTCTCATTGCGGTTCTGTCAGTTTTTGCTTCATATATTTTGAAGCTCTGCTGCTAAGTGTATAAATACTTAGAATTATGTCTTCTTGGGGAATTTGATCCCCTTTCTATTATAAAGTGAACCTCTTTACTCCTGTTAATATTTTTTGCTCTGAAATCTACTTTCTTTGATATTGATGTAGCCCCTGCAGCTTTCTTTTAAATAGTGTTAACATGATATATATTTT
>NW_016107811.1:190184-198424 GCF_001604975.1 Cebus imitator | reverse complement strand
TTTTTTGAGACGGAGTTTCGCTCTTGTTACCCAGGCTGGAGTGCAATGGCGCGATCTCGGCTCACCGCAACCTCCGCCTCCCCGGTTCAGGCAATTCTCCTGCCTCAGCCTCCTGAGTCGCTGGGATTACAGGCACGCGCCACCGTGCCCAGCTAATTTTTTGTATTTTTAGTAGAGACGGGGTTTCACCATGTTGACCAGGATGGTCTCAAACTCCTGACCTCAGGTGATCTGCTTGCCTTGGCCTCCCAAAGTCCTAGGATTACAGGCGTGTCACTGCACCCAGCCAAGATGGCAAATTTCACTCCCCTTGCTCCATTATGGCAGAAAGCAGGAGTCCCAGGAGCCATATTCCAGTTACAGATGTGTTACTTTTTTCCCTGAGCAAGTTAGTTAATCTCTCAGATCTTACTTCCTCAAATGATTTTAAATGATACACATGCCAGCTTCATAGAGGTTCCTGAGTCCTTTGGAATTCAAATGACATTTGGTTTAAATGCCTGTCCCATTTTCTCAGAGGATACTCTGGGGTTAGTTTCCTCTTGGCGTTCTCTGCTTCTGAAATCTTGCTTCCAGCAGCTGCAGTGCTCCGTGTCTCTCCTCTCTTTTTCTCACTTTGTCCTCTCACTGGCCCTGGAGACTGCCTCAGTCTCTTCTCTGTAAAGCACCACTCATCCACACTGTATTATTATTGAAGAAAGAGAGCCACAGAGGGGGATGACATTCTAAGGCAGACTGTCCTAATTTGGATTTTAACATTTCTTAACTTAAAAATTCCTGGGCCAGGCCAGGCACGGTGGCTCATGCCTATAATCTCAGCACTTTGGGAGGCCGAGGCGGGAGGATTGCCTGAACTCAGGAGTTTGAGACCAGCCTGGGCAACACAGCGAAACCCTGGCTCTACTAAAATACAAAAAATTAGCTTGTGCCTGTGTTCCAGCTACTCGGGAGGCTAAGGCAGGAGAATTGCAAGAACCCGGGAGGCAGAGGTTGCAGTGAGCCGAGATTGCACCACTGCATTGTGGCCTGAGAGACAGAGCAAGACTACGTATCCAAAAAAAAAAAAAAAAATTCCTGGTTCATTCCCTTTTAAGGAGAAATCGTCTTGTGTCTTCTCCATTCAGACTGTAGCCTCTAGGCATTGTGCTGGGTCTCTCTTAAGGTCACTGCTGGTCCTTATAGTGCCTTTGGGCACATTTAGAAAAAGGCACCCTAAACCAGCACTGTGGCTTATGCCTATAATCCCAGCACTTTAGGAGGCTGAGGTGGGTGGGTCACCTAGGTCAGGAGTTCAAGACCAGCCTGGCCAACATGGTGAAACCCTGCCTCTACTACAAATACAAATATTAGCCTGGTGTGGTGGCAGGCACCTGTAATCTCAGCTACTTGGGAGGCTGAGGCAGGAGAGTTGTTTGAACCTGGGAGGCAGAGGTTGCAGTGGATCGCACCACTGCACTCCAGTCTGGGCGACAGAGCAGACTCCGTTTCAAAAAAAAAACGGCACTGCATTCAGGAGGCCTCACAACACATGGCCAGATTGCAGCCCCAGTGCTTCCTTACCTGGCTAACTTACTTGTCTCAATCCCTCAGATTCTAACTTACATCTGATAAAGTAGTTTAGCTTTTTCTTTACTTGCTCCAGGCCATCAAACTTACCCCTAAGGGCTTCATTTTTATAATTAATTTTAAAATGTCCTCCTAAACCACAATAGTTCTAACTAACACTGGGATCAGTTTTGAATTTTCTTCCCTTGCTGAATGTACACCATGATGATGGCTGTGGTGAGGAAGGTAATAACAACAGTCCTTAAGCCAGGATGTTGAAGTTATTTCATGAAGACAAAAACGGCCTTTTCCAGGAAAATAAATGCTATTTTCTTTGACATATAAGAGATTTTATGTTATACTCCTATTCACTACAGAATAGAAACTAGAGTCTCTAAAGTACTTTAAGCTCTCAAAAATAAAAATGCTTGACTCTGCAGATGCATTTGATAAATATATCTGTCTGGCAGCAAGCCAGCAAGTTCCTGAAAGACAACAGGATGTAAGCCCAGCTTTATGAAGCATATTTACTGTCAGAGTCATCACATTTTCTAACAGACCATGGGGAAGTAGGAGACATGGGCCACAGTTTTGACATATGTGTTTCTGCAATTTTAAAATGCACCAACAGCATTTGGGAGAAACAATAAAGGGAACATGTTAAATGTTCACACCAAGTATAAGTTACATACTGATTTCAGAATTTTACAATGAGAACAATAAAAGCGTATCTTGGAAGCAGGGAGTGTAGTACTTTTTGTTTAGGTCCTCCATAGCATATTCCTCTGTATCCTGAAGAAAAAGTCATTTTGCTAATATTATTGCTAAATAAATGCACAATAGCCTTTAAAATAGAAACCAGAGGGCTGGGCATGGTGGCTCACACCTGTAATCCCAGCACTTTGGGAGGCCAAGGCAGGCAGATCACCTGAGGTCAGGAGTTCGAGACCAGTCTGACCAACATGGAGAAACTCCATCTCTACTAAAAATACAAAATTAGCCAGGCATGGTGGCACATGCCTCTAGTCCCACCACTCGGGAGGCTGAGGCAGGAGAATGGCTCAAACCCAGGAGGTGGAGGTTGCAGTGAGCCAAGATCACACCACTGCACTCCAGCCTGGGCAACAGGAGCGGGGAAAAAATATATGTATAAACTAGAGAATCTGTATATTTATAACTAGGCATAAAGTTAATCTCTTTCTAGACTCCATAAAATATGGGATATGAAGAAGAAGAATTTGGAGAGGATAAGACTAGTAGAGACCAACCAACCTCTCTAAGACTCAGTTCTCTAATGTATATAATGGATAAAATAAGGCACCATTCCTATTAGGTTGGTATAATGATGAAATGAAATAATACATGTAAAATGCTTAGTGTAATGCCTGAAGCTTAACACCGTCTACTGTTCCACAGAAATTCAGAAGGAATCACAAAGAGAAGACTAGAGGATTATTTATTCCTGGTATTAATCCGATTCAACAAATATTTAATGATCATCAACTTTATTTTTATTTATTTATTTTTTTGAAATGGAGTCTTGCTCTCTTGCCCAGGCTGGAGTGCCATGGCACAATCTCAGCTCACTGCAACCTCCACCTCTCAGATTCAGACAATTATCCTGCCTCAGCTTCCAAAGTAGCTGGGATTACAGGTGTGTGCCATCATGCCCAGCTAATTTCTGTATTTTTAGTAGAGACAGGGTTTCACCATGTTGACCAGGCTGGTCGTAAACTCCTGACCCCAGGTGATCCACCCACCTTGGCCTCTCAAAGTGCTGGGATTACAGGTGTGAGCCACCGCGCCCAGCTGATCATCAACTTTACGCTAAGAATTGGGCTGGGAGCAGGTATAGGAGGAAATAGAAAAGAATGCTGTGGCCAGGCAAAGTGGCTAACATTTGTAATCCCAGCATTTTAGGAGGCTGAGGCCAGAGGATTGCTTCAGCCCAGAAGTTTGAGACCAGCCTGGACAACTGAATGAGACCCTTTCTCTATAACAAATTAAAATAAAAATAAATTAGTCTGGTGTGGTGGCATGCACCTGTTGTTCCAGCTGCTCAGGACACTGAGGCAGGAGGATTGTTTGAGCCCAGGAGTTTAAGACTATGATTGCAGTACTGTACTGCAGCCTAGGTGACAGACTGTGATCCCATCTCTAAAAAAAAGAAAAGAATACGGTGGTATCTTGTTTTAGGAAGAGGCAGCAGAGGACAAATATTGGATTTATTTAATTTTATTAACTAAATCTTAAGTTTAAATATTGACGATGTCCTACTTGGATTATTGAATATATTTAACTTTATGAAGTATGTTATTTTCCTCTAAATATGCATATCTAGTTTAATGTGTGTTTTATGTAGATGACTTAGATATAATTTTGTGATTGTCTGTAATCCTAACCACAGAATGTTATCGTTTTCAGTAGCACTAACACTCTCTTCTCCAAGAACATTAAAATAAGTGAGCCACTGGAATAGCCGCATCACCTCTAATTATTGGGCCTTAGGAGTAAATGAATCAATTAAGAACTATGCCTTACTTCTAAAATAGCAAGCTTAGAGATGTGCTAAGACATGACAGGTCCTTGTTCCTGATGACAAGGGTGAATGGCCTTGTAGAACTCTTAAAGGAGACTGCATATTAGCTTAGGTTTTGTAATAGCCAGTCTTCAAGATGGCCCTCAGTGATCTTCGCCTGTTGGTATTCACGCCCTTGTGTAGTTTCCTTCCATATTGTATTGGAGTTGGCCCTCTGTGACCAATGGAAGATAGCAGAAGTGATGGTGGGCCTTCCAAGGCTGTCATAAAATCCACTGATGCTTCTGCTTCGGTCTCTTGGATCACTCACTCTGGGAAAAGCCAGTTACAATCCTATGAGGACCCTGAATAACCCTTGTAGAAAGGCCCATATGGAGAAGAATGAAGGTGCCTAACCAACAGTCAGCACCACTTTGCCAGTCATGTGAATTAGTCAGCTTGGAAGTGAATCCTTCAGCCCTACTCAAGCCTTGAGATGACTGCAGCCCTGGCCAAAATCTGATTGCAACCTTCTCAGAGCAAGAACTTCCAGCCAAACCCTTCCAAATTTCGTGACTCAAAGAAACCATGAGAAATAGTGCATGATTATTGTTTTTCTAAGCCACTAAATTTTAGAGTAACATGTTACTGATACATAAGGTATGGAAGTTATGTGACTAATTTGAGAAATTTTTTTTTCATAAGACGGGGTTTCACCATGTTGGTCAGGCTGGTCTTGAACTCTCAACCTCAGGTGATCAGCCCGCCTTGGCCTCCAAAGTGCTTGGATTACAGGCGTGAGCCACTTTGCCCAGCCTTTTTTTTTTTTTTTTTTTTTTTTTTGAGACAGGGTCTCACTCTTGTCGCCCTGGCTGGTGCACAGTGGTACGATCATGGCTCATTGCAACCTTGACTTCCTGGGCTCAGGTGATGCTCCCACTTCAGCCTCTCAAGTAGCCAGGACTATAGGCACGCACAACTACCCTTGGCTAATTTTTAAATTTTTTGTAGATATGGAGTCATGCTATGTTGCCAGGGCTGGTCTGAACCGCCTGGGCTCCAGCAGTCCTCCCGCCATGGCCTCCCAAAGTGCTTAGATTACAGATATGAGAGGCTGCAGCCAGCCACAGACCTGCATTTTAGAAACAACTCTCCCTGAAGCCAGGCAGGACGGCTCACACCTATAATCCCAGCGCTTTGGGATGCTGAGGCGAGAGGATCACTTGAGGTCGGGAGTTCAAGACCAGGCTGGCCAGCATGCTAAAACCCCATTTCTACTGAAAATACAAAAATTAGCTTGGCTTTATGGTTCACACCTGTAGTCCCAGATACTTGGGAGGCTGAGCAGGAGAATCGCTTGTACTCGGGAGGCAGAAGTTGCAGTAAGCCAAGATTGCACGACTCTACTCCAGCCTGAGCGACAGAGCAAGACTCCATCTCAATATATATATATGTATGTATGTATATAGATGCAATATTTTGAAGACATCAGCAACATTGTCTGATTTTACTTATTTATTTATTATTATATAGTTTTTCATATAGAGACAGGATCTTGCTATGTTGCCCAGGCCGATCTTGATCTCCTGGCCTAAAGTTATCTTCCTGTCTTGGCCTCCCAAAGTGCTAGGGATTACAGGTGTGAATTACTGCCACAGCTCATAATCTGATTCTAAAGAGACAATTGATTTACTAACCTGAATTTATTTTTAAATTTTATATATTTTTAACATTTTTGAGATGGATGAAGTCTTGCTCTGTCACGTAGGCTGGAATGTAGTGGTACGATCTCAACTCACTGAAACTTCTGCCTCCTGGTTCAAGTGATTCTCCTGCCTCCGCCTCTTAAGTAGTTGGGATTAAAGGCACGTGCCACCATGCTTGCCTAATTTTTTTGTGTATTTTTAGTAGAGACGGGGTTTTGCCATGTTGGCCAGGCTGGTCTCGAACTCTTGACCTCAGGTGATCTGGCTACCTTGGCTTCCCAAAGTGCTGGAATTACAGGTGCGGGCCATCACACCTGGCATCCTAGTGAATTTCTTAATACACATGTTTAAATTTTAGTTTAGTAGGCCAGGCAATATGGGAATATGTCTGTTGAGAACCAACAGACATACTGATCACATTTCAAATGGTATCTGGCCGGGCACATGGCTCATGCCTGTATCCCCAGGATTTTGGGAGGCTGAGGTGGGAGGTTACTTTAGCCCAGGAGATGGAGGCTGCAGTGAGCTATGATTGATTGTGCCACTGCACACCATCCTGGGCAATGGGGTCAGCTTCTGTCTCTAAAAAGTAAATAAATAAAGTAAAACAAAATAAAATAAAATATATCTCAGACACACTTTAAAAACATTCTACACATTCTGCAAATGTATTGGGTGCACTTTTTTTCTTTTTTCCACAGGCTGGTGGTATGGAATAAGACACACTTCTGACTAAGGAATCAAGTTGCTACTAAAGAATGGTCATTTTTCTCTTTTTGAGATAAGCCTTCAGAAGGTCACTCGATAAAGAAATCACAGGAGATTAAGGGTTATTATTTATGATGTTATTTCAAAAATAGTCTTTTGAAACCATCGGCTGCTTGGTTTTCAGAAGGTAAACAGCAGAGGGCACTCTAGGCTTTATAGATTGCAGAAAATGCAACTGGATCCCTTCAGAAATAGGGTGTTAGTGCCTTAATCTTTATCTTCATAAAGATACTTTCAGATTATTATTATTATTATTATTACTATTTTGAGACTGAGTCTCACTCTGTTGCCCAGGCTGTAGTGCAGTGGCATGATCTCGGCTTACTGCAACCTCCGCCTCCTGGGTTCAAGTGATTCTCCTTCCTCAGCCTCTTGAGTAGCTGAGATTACAGGAGCCCTGTAATTTTTGTATGTTTAGTAGAGATGGGGTTTCACCATGTTGGCCAAGCTGGTCTCAGACTCCTGACTTCAAGTGATCCACCCGCTTCGGCCTTCCAAAGTGTTGGGATTATACAGGTATGAGCCACCGTGCCTGGCCGATAATTTCAGCTAATGAGCTTGTCTGTTGGATGACTGTAGAACAGTTACTTGGTAATAAAAACTGAAGCTTCTGAACTCCCAAATAGCCATGTTTATCAACATTCACAAATAATTTTAAAATAATTTCAAGAGAATGAGAAGATGAGCCACAGACTGGAAAAAAATATTTGCAAAAGGATTTTCTAATAAAAGACTGTTATTCAAAATAGATAAAGACCTCTTAAAACACAGAATAATAAAAATAGCCTGATTAAAAAATGGGCAAAAGATCAGAACAAACTCACCAAAGAAAATATACAGATGGCAAATAAGCAGATGAAAAGATTTTGATATGTCACTAGGGATGTGCAAATTAAAACAACAATTCGATAAGACCACACACCTATTAGAATGGCAAAAATCCAAAACACTGACAACATCAAATGCTGGCGAGGATGTGGAACAACAGGAACTCTCATTCACTGCTGTTGTGCCAAATGATACAGCCCCTTTGGAAAATAGTTTGGCTGTTTCTTACAAAACTAAATGTCTTACCACAAGATACAGCAATTGTGTTCTTAGGCATTTACCAAATAAGTTGAAAACTTATGTCCCCACGAAAACCTGCACATCAATGTTTATAGCAGCTTTGTTCATAATGGTCAAAACATGGAAGCAATACGAAAACGTCCTCAGTAGGTTAATGGATAATACATGGAGATAATGGAATACTATTCAGCACTGAAAATAAATGAGTTATCAAGCCATGAAAAGACATGGAGGCACCTTCAATACCTATTACTAAGTGAAAGAAGCCAATCTGAAAAGGCTACCTATTGGATGTTTCCAATTATATGACATTCTAGAAAAGGCAGCCAGGCATAGTGGTGTGTACCTGTAGTCCCAGTTACTTGGTAGGCTGAGGCGGGAGGATCACTTAGGCCCAGGAGTTCGAGATCAGCCTGGGCAACATAGTAAGACTCTGTTTCAAAAGAAAGAAAGAGAGAAAGAGAGAGAGAGGGAGAAAGAAGAGAAAGAGAGAGAGAAAGAAAGAAAGAGAAGAAGGGGGCCAGGCGCGGTGGCTCAAGCCTGTAATCCCAGCACTTTGGAAGGCCGAGGCGGGTGGATCACGAGGTCAAGAGATCAAGACCATCCTGGTCAACATGGTGAAACCCCGTCTCTAC
>NW_016107811.1:185754-189269 GCF_001604975.1 Cebus imitator | reverse complement strand
AAAAAAAAAAAAAAAAAAAGAAAAAGAAAAAGAAAAAAAAAGAAAAGGAGTCTATTAAAAGCAATTTCTTAATCCTGAACACTCTGCTGAAACGAGCATGGATTATTGGAACAATACAGAGAAAATCAGCATAGATCCTGCCCAGGCTGACACGCACATTTATGAAGTGTTCCATATTTAAAATAATAATGAGAATTCAATGTTCTTGTATCGGTGTTTCCCATTATTAAATTTGTTCTTTTAATGAGTCACCTAGTGATACAGGTTTACAGGAGATAATATACCCAAGATTATCAGGATTTTTTTTTTTTGAAACGGAGTTTCGTCTGTCGCCCAGGCTGGAGTGCAGTGGCTGGGATTATAGGTGCATGCCACCACACCCGGCTAACTTTTATATTTTTACACTATGCCTGGCCAGGATTTCCTTAATTATTTATTTATTTTTAATTTTTGAGACAGAGGCTTGCTCTGTTACCCAGGCTGGAGTACGGTGGCATGATAATAACTCACTGTAGCCTCAATCAATCTTCCCACCTCAGCCTCCTGAGTAGCTGGGACTACAGGTGCACCCTAGCACACCTGGCTAACTTTTTTTACTTTTTGTAGAAACGGGGGGTGGTCTCCCTATGTTACCCAAGTTGGTCTTGAATTCCTGGGCTCAAGTGATCCACCCACCTCGGCTTCCCAAAGCATGGGATTACTGGTGTGAGCCACCACACCTGGTTTACCAGGACTTCTTAATCCCGAACACTCTTGCCTGAATCCACATTAATTGCCTGAACCCAAATGTGGTGGAGGCCTATTTTCACATCAGCATTTAATTAACCCTGCAAAACACTGACATGCTCTGAGCAGCCTAGCAGGACAGCAAACCATGCTCTTTTTCACCTTCTATAACCAGTGTACAAAATAGGATTATCATTTCCCCACAAACATCCAGAAATAACTACAACTTTACCAGGAATAAGCTGTTAGGTGCCTCAGATGCTGCAAAGTTCTTCTGGAGGTGGGAGGAAAGCGAATATTTGCTGAAGACTAGTATTCAGGAATTTGGTACGTGTTTTGCACACACAATCTCGTTTCATTCCCCTGTGGCCATGTCTACCTTATGGCTAGGGAAACTAAAGTTGCCCAAGGATAACAGCTAGCTAGTGACAGAGGTAGAAAGACGCAAACCCAGATATTTTTGGCTCCACGTACCTTTTCTTCAGAGGAGCTACCTCGATCTGCCTTCAAACACTGCCGCAATTTTCCCTGGCGCTTGCTGAGGTATGCTCCACAATGGGGGCCATTTGCAGTGGTTTCTGATTTTCCATATTTTAGAATTTTCCTGTTGCTTGCAATATGTCTTCTGTTCTTATGAAACTGCCCCAAACCCGGGCAATGGAGGTTAAAAAACAACAAAAAAAAAAACGATAATTTTTGTAGGGGCTAGATGATGGGGGTGGAGGTTGGGTGAGGGCAATGAAGGGAGACTGGGTTTTTTATTCTGTGTACTTTCATAACGCTTGATTATTTTATGGTTAGGATGTATTTATACATTACTTTTTTGAAATAACAGACAAGGAAAAAAAGCAAGTTTCTAGGCAAATACATGAAAACAATGTAGAAAGAGCCACAATGCAATATATATTCCATTTTTATGTTATATTTATAGTAATTTAAAGATAAAGACCTCTGTTGAGAGAAAAAAAGAGGACCAAAGTTTCATTATATGAATATTTGCTTCTCTTTGTCCCTCACACCCTACACACAGAAACACAAACAAAAGCCTCTCATTGTTTCCCCTGATGGAACAACGATGACTAAGTGGCTGCATAAATCATCCAGAGTTACCACAGCTTCATTCCCAGCCATTTGACACCACTTAGGGAGGACTGTGTTGGAAGTGTGCAGCTGTTAAAGTCCCAGTACTCTCATTTAAGAATTAGGGGACGTAAGAACAGGAAACCAGTCAATGCTACAGCCACTAAACGGAATATGGGTGTTTCATTTAAACTGTCAGTCCAGCAGTTTGAGGGTGAAAATATACTTCTCCTTTCCTTTGCCATAACTTGGGCACAGACTGTTTCCAAAATGAATAGAAGGCAAAAAGATTGAAAATTTTAGAGTTCAACTTGCAAATTAGAAGCCAATGAACTAATTCACAATCTTGTAAACGACTCTACAGTAAGGTTTGTACTGGTGAACTGGAGTGCTGTGGGGTTAATTTCTCAGAGATGAAGAAGGGGTTAATCTCACCCTGATGATTCAGTATCTACTGAGAAGAGTTTACCACAGAGACGCAAGACAATAGAGACTGCATGCCACGTCCCCCTCTTCTACGGGCACACTCACACTGCTTTCAAACCGTATTAATACCATGTATTGTGAACGCACTACTCATTCTAGCAAAAATTCCCTTGTTAGTTGGCAAGAGCACCTCAAGCCTCTTTCAACCTTCAGCAGTTGGTACTGAACTTTTCCTTGCTCACAACACCTGAATAATCAGGAATGCTTCCATATTCATCAGTGCCTCCTTCATGGGGCAAGTTCTGTATACTTATACATAGACACACATATATTCACATACACATGCCTATATATATATATATATGTCTATATATATATGTGTCTATATACTTATACATATATGTCTATATATAGACATATATATGTCTATATACTTATACATATGTGTGCATGCATGTGTGTGTATGTAGTGTCATGCACCATATAACATTTCAGTAAACCACAAACCACATATACGACAGTGGTCGCATAAGATTATAACACCATAAACAGAACGTGGTGGCTCACACCTGTAATCCCAGCACTTTGGGAGTCCAAGGCAGGTGGATCAACTGAGGTCAGGAGTTTGAGACCAACCTGGCCTACATGCCGAAATCCTGTCTCTATTAAAAATACAAAAATTAGCCTAGTGTGGTGATTAAACGCCTGTAATCCCAGCTACTTGGAAGGCTGAGGCAGGAGAGTTGCTTGAACCAGGGAGGCAGGGGCTGCAGTGAGCTGAGATTATGCCACTGCACTCCAGCCTGGGTAACAGAATGAAACTCCATCTCAAAAAAAAATAAATAAATAAAAGATTATAATATCATATTTTTACTGCCCCTTTTCTGTGTTTAGCTATGTTTAAATATACAAGTGCTGTGTTACAATTGCCTACAGTATTCAGTACAGTAACATGGTGTACAGGTTTGTAGCCTGGGAGCAATAGGCTGTACCATATAGCCTAGGTGTGTACTGGCATACCATCTAGGTTTGTGGTAAGTACACTTGATGATGTTCACACAATAATAAAATTGCCCAGTGATGCTTTTCTCAGAATGTATTCTCCATGTTAATACATGACTGTGGATATATATATATATATTCATATGTCTTAAGAAACTGAAAGTTCTGCCGGGCGCGGTGGCTCAAGCCTGTAATCCCAGCACTTTGGGAGGCCGAGGCGGGTGGATCACGAGGTCAAGAGATCGAGACCATCCTGGTCAACATGGTGAAACCCCGTCTCT
>NW_016107811.1:183472-185502 GCF_001604975.1 Cebus imitator | reverse complement strand
TTTTTTTTTTTTTTTTGAGACAGAGTCTTGCTCTATTGCCCAGGCTAGAGTGCGGTGGCAGTATCTCAGTACACTACAATCTCCACTTCTGGGTTCAAGCAATTTTCCTGCATCAGCCTCCCAAGTAGCTGGGAGTACAGATGCCTGCCACCACGTCTGGCTAATTTTTGTATTTTTAGTTGCCGAGGAGAACATGAAGGGATAAACACGTTGGCCAAGGTGGTCTCGAACTTCTGACCTCAGGTGATCTGACCACCTTGGCCTCCCAAAGCGGTCAGATTTTCCTTTTGCCTGCCTTTCTGTTTTTTTTCTCTGATCTTTTAAAAATCGAGTTATTCACTGACAGCCTTGTTCTTTATAAACATTTAAATCTAATTATATGCTTAAGATCTACCTAACAAGTTTGAGTGGATTTGCTACATTTATTGTAACTACATTATGTTCACCTATTTGATAATTTTACTCCATTTTATTGGCTCTTGAGACTTTTCTTTTTAACTGTGCTTTTTTGGGAGTTTTCTTATTTATTGATTTAGTTTGCCTCTTTTTAAAAAAAAAACAATACAGAACATTACAAGAAGTAGTACAGCAGTGGGGCAGTTTTGCAGTTGGTTAACTCAGTGGTTCAGTGTTGTCAAGGACACAGATTCTTTCCATTTGTTCCCTGGTTATCCCAACCGAATTGGCTTTTGTCCTCCAGTTTGTCCCTCCGTGTTCTCCTCGGCAACTTCTCTTCCTGAGGATTATTCTTAGGTTTTTCCCTCTCCATAGCTCCCAGTGCCTACTCCTGTTTGCTTACATAAAGGAGTCTTGCCTCAGATCTGAGGTCTGGGGCTTTGAGCTTCTGGCCTGGCCTCCACCCTGCTTCTCCAGAAGGTTGTCTGATCTGACTCCAGCTGGCATAGCTCTGGGCCCCAAGGCCTCTCTCCTGGCCTGGTCTTGAGAATTAAATTAATTCACATCTTCTTTTTTTTTGAGACAGAGTTTCACCCTTGTTGCCCAGGCTGGAGTGCAATGGCACAATCTTGACTCACTGCAACCTCCACCTCCTGGGTTCAAACAGTTCTCCAACATGAGCCTCCCAAGTAGCTGAGATTACAGGCATATGCCACCACACCTGGCTAATTTTTGTATTTTTAGTAGAGACTGGGTTTCATCATGTTGGCCAAGCTGGTCTTGAACCCTTGACCTCTCGTGATCCACCTGCCTCAGCCTCCCAAAGTGTTGGGATTACAGGTATGCACCACAGCACTCAACCTAATTCACATCCTGAATTAAAAACCATAAGCAGCTCAGGGATAAAATTCATTGTCTTTTCCTCATTATCTGTGCACCCATTCCTTCCTTGCCTCCTAGGACACCCCACTCCCCTGGATTTTCTGGGTCTCCAGCATACCCTGCTGCTTCTCTTCTGGCCTGGAAGTCTCTCAACATTCGGACGGGTCCTTCTCACAAAATATTCTCTCCTCTGGGAAAAGTTACCCATTTGTGGCTTCCCCTCTTACTCTTTGTAGCTCCTTCTTTACCTTACCTAGGGAGAGATTCAGGTCTCATCTCCAACCACAGCTTGTCACCTGAATATTCAGTCATTACTGTGAGTTGAATGTGCCCTTAGCTGAATGCCCCCTGCCTTCCCTGCCTAGATCTGTCATTGTGCGTATGCTATTAACATTACCATTCTATTCAAATATTGTTTAAAGCTAAGAACTGAGAAATGGTGGGATTATATTCAATACAAGTCACTTCTTTTTTAAGTACATGGAACAAAAGTGAAGATATAAAATGACTGGGGCTTGCATTTAGCTGTGAGACCCACTGAAGTGGATATAAGTAATGGGAAAACAACAGCTCTAGCTCTGAAAAGGAAAGGGCTAAATTTCAGAAATTGACAAGATCAGACATGACAATTAAATATGTGATTTTGTTTTTCTTTTTTCTTCTGGATCTTGGGTTTTAGAAATCTACAAAGGATATTGTTGGAATAACTGGGAAATTCTGAATATGAACTGTATTTTCTTTTTTTTTTTTTT
>NW_016107811.1:180052-182957 GCF_001604975.1 Cebus imitator | reverse complement strand
CAGTAATGGGATTGCTGGGTCAAATGGAATTTCTATTTCTAGGTCCTTGAGGAATCGCCACACTGTCTTCCACAATGGTTGAACTAATTTACACTCCCACCAACAGTGCAAAAGTGATCCTGTTTCTCAACATCCTCTCCAGCATCTGCTGTCTCTAGATTTTTTAATGTTTGCCATTCTTACCGGCGTGAGATGGTATCTCAATGTAGTTTTGATTTGCATTTCTCTTATGACCAATGATGTATTTTCAATACAATAAAATTTCCCGAGTGAGATACTTATTTTATAGTTACATAGGATGAATATTTTTATTCTTAGGAGATACATGCCAAAGTATTTTTGGATGAAGTGTCACAGTGTCTATAATTAACTCTTAAATGGTTCAGCAAATGATTTTTTTAAAATAGAACGTTCAATTCTAAATCTTCAAAAAAAATAGAACATAAATGCAGTAAAATTTAATTGATAAGTCTACATGAACATCTGGTGACATATGGTGTTCATCGTACTACTTGCAACTTTTCCATCTTTGAAATTTTTCAAAATAAAAAAATTGTGAAAAAACTGTGACAGGTGGACAGTCACTACTCTGACTTGAGGACTATGTGTCTGTGTGTGCATGCAGGGGGTATCACAGTTTAAGTTTATATTTAGAAACTTTAGCGGTATTATCATTCAAGAAAGAAGATCACATCATTTTCTATTTAAAACCTCCATTAACAGTCTAATGGGTGAAAAGCTTGGTGAGTGACGCTGCTTCCTGAAGGCAGGGCCTGCCTCTTTCCCCTCTCTGAAGCCTCCACCACTCGCAAAGAACCCTGCTTGCAGGGTACAGGCCCCACAGAATAAGTTGGCTGTGTCTCTCACTGCTGTAACTGTTCAGATACAGGCACAGTTGGCTTGCTTCTCTCTCTTGGGTTGGGTCATCATAGGAGGTAGGGAGTAGTAACATGTGGGTCCTGCCAGTGTCAGGCTCTGGTCTAGACTTTCACATATGTTCTCTCATTCCATCTGCACAGCCTCCTGGTGAGGGAGGAATGATCATCCCCATCTACAAATGAGAAAACGAAGCCCAGGAGTGGTCTTCAGCTAAAGTCACACAGCTGGTAAGTGGTAGAGCTGGGATTCCAGTGGAGTCTTTCCACCAGAGAAAACCTAACAAATACGGTTACAAAGCTGGTCTGTCTCACTCCATGTGACCCTGACGGGAACACGAAATGTCAATCCCAGATAGTTTACAAAGTTATCAACCGGGTTTCAGAACAAATTTGCCAATTTGCTATGGAGAAGCTGAGGTCCTCTAAGTCCATGTTCATCAACTAGAGGGTTTGTCCAGATCCCACTGCCGCCCACTGTGATTTTGACACAAGTTAAATCAGTTTGGCTACATTGTTTCCTGCTCATTGTGGCCTTATTAAGATTTGTGAGGGGCAAGGCTATTGCAGCTGAGCTGCACTTCAGTGTATGAATCCTTCAGTGTTTGCTTCCTCCCCTTTCTTCAGGCTGGCCATACCAGGTGTTTGTTGTTGTTGTTGTTTGGGTTTATTTTTAGAAAGCCACTCAGGAATTCATTTCCTGAATGTCAATTACCTTGCTTCCTACAGTTTGTCCTCCAGGTCCAGTAGTTTCATATTCTGGGTATTTTTTCTTTTTGAAAATATCATTGAAATTGGATATGAACTTTATTTTCATTTTTTTCCTTTTCCAAGGAAAGGTTGTTTTAAAATTTTAAGGTAATACATTTGTTTGTTTGTTTATTATTTGAGATGGAGTCTTGTTCTGTGGCCCAGGCTGGAGTGCAGTGGGGCAATCTCAGCTCGCTGCAAGCTCTGCCTTCTGGGTTCAAGCAATTCTCCTGCATCAGCCTCCTGGGTAGCTGGGATTACAGGCGCGTGCCACCACACCCAGCTAATTTCTGTATTTTTAGTAGAGATGAAGTTTCTGCATGTTGGTCAGGCTGGTCTCAAACTCTTGACCTGGTGATCTGCCCACCTTGGTCTCCCAATGTGCTGGGATCACCGGCGTGAGCCACCATGCCCGGCAAATTTCTTACCAAAAATGTGTAACCTGAAGCTAAGCAGTTATTTAGATCAAACTACCAGCTTACAGGAAATACAAGAAATAGAGGAACAGGGGCAGGCCATCACAAAGAAACCATTAGACAAATCCAGAAGGTAGGACATTCTACAGGACAAACTGACTTAGTTTCTTCATCAAGTCAATGGCATCAAGAAAAAGTGAGGAGCCGGAGGTATTTAAGATTGTTCTAGATTATAAGAGACTTAAGAATAAAAATCTGTGTGTGGACTTTGTTAGACCTTGGTTTGAACATATAAACTATAAAAGGACATTATGGAGACAATTGGGAAATTTTGAATATAGATTAAGTATTAGATTATATTAAGAAATTGTTAATTTTGCTGGAAGTAATAATGGTCTCTCTCCGATGCACAGCCAGGGCTCAGAATCTCTGGTCTAGATCTAGTAGGCCTTGGGCAGTAGAACTGGGTGTTTGCAAGACCAAAAGTAGTCATAATCTTGCGAGATTTATCTCTGCAATGGGAAGAAAACCTCTGTTACAGAAATATCTCTGGATAAGAAGTGGCTGCTAAAGGTCTGATGCCTGAAAATTATGATTGGCAGATTTGGAATTCATAAAAATTCCAGCAAGACCAATAGCTTCTTGTAAGCATATGGATTTCATGGGAGTGAAAGTTGTTCTGGGTACCCCAAGGATCTAAAGTTAGGGTTGATTCTTTTCAAAAGTCAGTGAAAAGTAATGTGCTGCCATACTTTTCACCTGTTCAATATCATTGTCCAGAAAGAAATTGACCCTTTCTGTTGGTGTTTTTTTTTTTTTTTTTTTTTTTTTTTTTTTTTTTTTTTTTTTTTTTTTTTTTTTTTT
>NW_016107811.1:171540-179912 GCF_001604975.1 Cebus imitator | reverse complement strand
GACGGGGTTTCACCGTGTTGACCAGGATGGTCTCGATCTCTTGACCTCGTGATCCACCCGCCTCGGCCTCCCAAAGTGCTGGGATTACAGGCTTGAGCCACCGCGCCCGGCCTCTGTTGGTGTTTTGGTAAAACTGCAGCACTGGTCAGTTCACTTACGCAGTTCCTTCCTTATGTCCAGGCACTCCGTAGGGGGAATGTGAAAAAGTCTGCATTAGTAAATGAGATTTTAAATTTTGCTTTACAATAGGTTTGTTTGCATGTTGTGTGAGCTGAAGTTCCTGCTGCCTTGAAATGAAAAACAGTTGTGATGGTTTGAACTCTTCCTGCACCCCACTCTGCCACCTGGTAATTTAACTATTCATAGAATATATTTTGCTCTAATTATCTCACCTTAGTAAAATCAACAAGCAATTGAACCCCTGGATCATCAAGTTTGGATGGCGACTTTACCAGTTCCACTGACCTTGAGGTTTATGAATCTGATTCAGTTTTCACTTCTCTTACCTGGATATAGAGCTTGCAGCTCCAAATCCTACATTTCTAAATATTGAGAAAAAGAGGGGAGGAGGAAATTTACATTTCTGAGTAGCCATTATTGGCCAAGCATTATACTATTTTACCTGTGATCACTCATTTAATTGGGGAAAAATGTAATTTAGTAGGTAAGAGTGCTGGCTTTAAAAAATGAAATCAGAGAGAGAAACAGGGATGTGACTCTGAAAAAAATGTCAATAATTATTGACTCTAAATGGAGAGATACAGGTACTCTGTACTATTCTCTCAGCTTTTGAAAATTTTCACAATAAAAATAATGTCTGCAAACAGTTAAACAGGCCAGGCACAGGGGCTCACACGTGTAATCCCAGCACTTGGGGAGGTCGAGGTGGAAATCTCGCTGAGCTTAGGAGCTGGAGGCTACAGGGAGCTGTGTTTGTACCACTGCACTAAAGCCTGGGTGAGAGAGCAAGACCCTGTCTCTTAAACAAACAAAAAAAAAACACATAATTATCATGTTACTAGCATATGACAGCTAGGTACTTATGTTTTTAAGATAAATGAAAACATAAAACCACACACACAAACTGGTACACATTCATAACAGCATTGTGCACATATATGTATTTATTTACTTTTTGAGATGAAGTTTCGCTCTTGTTGCCCAGACTAGAGTGCAATGGCGTGATCTTGGCTCACCACAACCTCTGCCTCCTGGTTCAAGCGATTCTCCTGCTTCAGTCTCCCAAGTAGCTGGGATCACAGGTGTGCGACACCATGCCCAGCTAATTTTGTATTTTCTTCTCCATGTGGGTCACACTGGTCTCAAACTCCCCACCTCAGGTGATCTGCCTGCCTCAGCTTCCCAAAGTGCTGGGATTACAGGAACCACCTCGCTTCGCCCCCCCCCCCCGCCTTTTTTTTTCCTGCGACAGAGTCTTGCACTGTTGCCTGGGCTGAATGGCACGATCTCGGCTCACTGCGGCCTCTGCCTCCTGATTCATGTGATTCTCCTGCCTCAGCCTCCCAAGTAGCTGGGATTACAGGCGCACACCACCACATCCAGCTAATTTTTTGTATTTTTAGTAGAGTCGGGGTTTCACTATGTTGGCCAGACTGGTCTTGAACTCCTGACCTTATGATCCGCCTGCCTGGGCCTCCCAAAGGGCTGGGATTACAGAAGTGATCGTACTTCAGCCTCCCAAGGTGCCCGTAATCCCAGCCCTTTGGGAGGCTGAGGTGGGTGGATCACCTGCAGTCAGGAGTTTGAGACCAGCCTAAACAACATGGTGAAACCGCATCTTTACTAAAAATACTAAAATTATTCAGGTGTGGTACCGCACACCTATAGTCCCAGCTACTTGGGAGGCTGAGGCATGAAAATTACTTGAACCTGGGAGGCAGAGGTTGCAGTGAGCTGAGATCATGCCACTGCACTCCAGCCTGGGTGACAGAGCAAGACTCTATTTCAAAAATAAACAAACAAATAAATAAATAGAGACAATGATTATGCTGTAGCACAACTTTCACAGTAATCCTCAAGGAAAAAATGTTTGAGACCAAGCATCTCTGTCTTACTCTAGAATGGAGTTAGACAGAGATTGTTATGTATCAAATGCTTTAAGCAGGGGAAACAAAACAGCATTAGTTATAACAGTGAAAAAGTGGAAACAATCCAAAAGCTCATCAGCTAATGATTGGGTAAACAAAATGTAGTACATTCTTACAACAGAATATTATTTGGCAATAAAAAGGAATGACATTCTGATACAGCTACAACATGGATGAACTTTGAAAACATGGTAAGTAATGATTTCATTTATAGAAATGAATTGCATTTATATAAAATGTCCACAATAGGCAAATTTATAGAACAGAAAGTAGATTAGTAGTTGGGAGTGAGGAGGTAGGGATGGAGCAACTGCTAATGGGTATGGGATTTCTTTTAGGGAGAACAATAATGTTCTAAAAGTAAATTGTAGTGATAGTTGCACAATCCTATAAATATACTAAAAAACCATTGGATTGTATTAATATATTGTCTTTTTATTTTTCAGACAGGGTCTTGCTCTGTCCCCCAGGCTGGAGTACAGTGGCATGATCATAGCTCACTATAGCCTTGATCTCTTGGGCTCAAGCGATCCTCCCACCTCAGCCTCCTGAGTAGTTGGGAGTGCAGGTACAGGCCACCACACCTAGCTACATATATATATGGTGTATTTTTTTTTTTTCTTTTTTTTTTAGTAGAGACAGTCTCACCATGTTGTCCAGGCTGGTCTTGAGCTCCTCAACTCAAGCAATCCTCCTTCCTCAGCCTCCCAAAGTCTGGAATTACAGGCATGAAACACTGCATCTAGCCTGTTTGTTTGTTTTAATTTTTTTTTTTTTTTTTTTTAGACAGAGTCTTAGTTTGTTGCCTAGGCTGGAGGGTAGTGTTGCAATCTCAGCTCGCTGCAACCTCTGCCTCCAGGGTTCAAACCACTCTCCTGCCTCAGCCTCCTGAGTAGCTGGGATTACAGGTGCCCGCCACCATGCTTGGCTAATTTTAGTATTTTTAATAGAGATGGAGTTTCACCATGTTGGCCAGGCTGGTGCCTGACTTCAAGCAATCTGCCTGGCCCTGCCTGTAATCAAAGTGTTAGGATTACAGGCGTGAGCCACCACGCTTGGCCTGGCCTGTTTTTTAATAGCCATTCTGACTGGCCTGAAATAATATCTCATTTTGTTTTTGATTTGCATTTCTCTGATGATTAGTGACAAGCATTTTTTCATGTTTGTTGGCTGCTTGCATGCCTTCTTTTGAAAAGTGTTTGTTCACGTCGTTCACCTACATTTTCATGGGCTTATTTTGTTTTTTGCTTGTTGAGTTGTGAAGTTTCTTGTAGATTCTGGATATTAGACCTTTGTTGGATGCATAGTTTGTGAATGTTTTCTCCCATTCTCTAGGTTGTCTGCTTACTCTGTTGATTGTTTCTTTTGCTGTGCAAGAGCTCTTTAGTTTAATTAGGCCCTACTTATCACTTTTTGTTTTTGTCAAAATTGCTTTTGAGGCTGGCTGTGGTGGCTCAGACCTGTAATCCCAGCACTCTGGGAGGCCAAGGCAGGCGGATCACGAGGTCAAGAGAACGAGACCATCCTGGGCAACATGGTGAAACCCCATCTTTATTAAATATACAAAAATTAGCTGGGCGTGGTGGTGCACACCTGTAGTTCCAGCTACTCAGGAAGCTAAGGCAGGAGAATTGCTTGAACCCGGGAGGTGGAGGTTGTGGTAAGCTAAGATCATGCCATTGTGCTCCAGCCTGGGCAACAAGAGTGAAACTCCATCTCAAAAAAAATTGCTTTTGAAGGCTTAGTCATAAATTGTTTCCCAAGATTGATGTGCAGAATGGTGTTTCCTAGGTTTTCTTCTAGGATTCTTATAGTTTGAGGTCTTACATTTAAATTGTTAATCCTTCTTGAGTTAATTTTTCCATATACTGAAAGGTAGTGGTCCAGTTTCATTCTTCTGAACGTAGCTAGCCAGCTATCCTAGCACCATTTATTGAATAGGGAGTCCTTTCCTCATTGCTTACTTTTGTCAATTTTGTCCAAGATCAGAAGGCAGCTGTGTTTCTGAGTTCTCTATTCTATTCCATTGGTCTATGTGTCTGTTTTTGTACCAGTGCTATGCTGTTTTGCTTACTGCAGTCTTATAGTTTGAAGTCAGTCAAGGTGATGCCTCCAGCTTTATTTTGCTTAGAATTGTTTTGGCTAGTCAGGTTCTTTTTTGGTTCCATATGAATTTTAGAATTTTTTTTTTCTAATTCTGTGAAAAATAACATAGATAATTTGACAGGAGTAGCATTGAATCTGTAGTTGCTTTGGATAGAATGGCCATTTTGATGATATTGATTCTTCTAATCCATGAGCATAGAAGGTTTTTCTGGTTAACTTTTAAATTTTTCATAGAGATGGGTCTCACTATGTTACTCAGGATGGTCTGGAACTCCTGACTTCAAGTGATCTTCCTGCCTTGGCTTCCCAAAGTACTGGGATTACAGGCATGAGCCTCTGTGCCTGGCACTGGATTATATATTTTAAATGGGTGAAGTGTATGGCATGTGAATTATATCTTAATAAGACGGTTTAAAAAAAGAAAAAGAGAGGCTGGGGGCAGTGGCTCATGCCTGTAATCCCAGCACTTTGGGAGGCTGAGACAGGAGGATCACCTGAGGTCAGGAGTTTGAGACCAGCCTGGCCAACATGGTGAAACCCCATCTCTACTAAAAATAAAAAATTAGCCAGGTGTGGTGGCATGCACCTGTAATCCCAGCTACTCGGGAGGCTGAGGCAGGAGAATTGCTTGAGCCTGGGAGGTGGAAGTTGCAGTGAGCTGAGACGGCACCACTGCACTCTAGTCTGGGTGACAGAGTGAGACTGTTTCAAAAAAAAAAAAGAAAAAGAAAAAGAAAGAAAGAGAGAGAGAAAGAAAGAAGAAAGAAAAAGAAGTTGGATGTGATGCACCTGTAATCCTAGCACTTTGGAAGGCTGAGGCAGGTAGATCTCTTGAGCCCAGGAATTTGAGACCAGCCTGGGCAACAGTGTGAGGCCCCATCTCTACAAAAAATACAAAAAATTAGCTGTGCATGGTGGCATGTGTCTGTACTTCCAGCTACTCAGGAGGCTGAGGTAGGAGGATCCAGTGAGCTGTGATCGTGCCCCTGCACTACAACCTGGGCAACAGAATAAGACCCTGACTCAAAAAAAAAGAATCACTGGAGCCACAACTGCCTGGGTTTGGATTCTGTCTCATTCTTTTGCTAGTCGTGTAATTTAACCTCTAAGCTAGTTTCTATTCTGTAAATAGAGTAAGTAGTAGCACTACTACTAACTTATTTTAGGGAAAAAATGAGATAATGTATAAGAAATACCCATAGTAAGTGCTCAATAAAAGTTAACTCTTATTAGCCAATATATGAGGTCAACCTAAGCATCCAACAATGAATGGACGGATAAAGAAAACCTGGCATGGCCGGGCGCCGTGGCTCACGCCTGTAATCCCAGCACTTTGGGAAGCCAAGGTGGGCACATCACAAGGTCAAGAGATGGAGACCATCCTGGCCAACATGGTGAAACCCTGTCTCTTCTAAAAAAAAAAAATTAGCTGGGTGTGGTGGTGCACACCTGTACTCCCAGCTACTCGGGAGGCTGAGGCAGGAGAATTGCTTGAACCCGGGAGGCAGAGGTTGCAGTGAGCCGAGATCATGCCACTGCACTCCAGCCTGGTGCCTGGCAACAGAGTGAGACTCTGTTAATAAAAAAAAAAGAAAAGAAAACGTGGCATATGTACACAATGGAATACTATTCAGCCATAAAAAAAGCCCCCCAAATTCTGTCATTTTCAACATGGATGAAACTGGAAGACATCATGTCAAGTGAAATAAGCCAGGCACAGAAAAAATACTGTATGTTCAGGCCAGGATGGTAGCTCATGCCTGTAATCCCAGCACTTTGGGATTGCCTGAACCCAGGGGTTCGAGACCAGCCTGGTGACATGGCAAAACCCCGTCTCTACCAAAATTACAAAAAATTAGTGAGGCATGGTGGCTTGCACCTGTGGTCCTAGCTACTTGGGAGGCTGAGGTAAGGAGATTGCTTGAGCCTGGGAGGTGGAGGTTGCAGTAAGCTTGCAGAAGGAAATTACAGCAATAGTAGTAAAACAAAACCTTACAATTTACAGCTGCTATATAATAAAGTATATTTTGCTGTGTTGTGTAATATAATATCCCCCAGCTCTGTTTAAGGCAGAATGTTAAACTGCCTTCCTGCAGAACATTCAACCCTTATTTATCATCCCCACATTCTTAGCAAAGTTCCCAGGCATCTAGAAATTCCTGTTTTTCTTGCTGACCAGCTGCAAGGTCACAGGCAGGAGCAGAAACATGGAATGCCAGACGCTGGGGATGCTGGTACAAGTTGTGGGACTGCATGCTACTGTCTAGAGCTTGTCTCAATAGATCTAGAACTTCATCGCCATCTGATCGCCGATCACCTCTGAGACCCACCTTGCTCATAACCAAAACTGCCCATGTTGGTCCTTTGCCCTGGACCTGTGACATTCTGGACTATTTCTGTGTTTATTTGTGGCCGAGTGTAACAACCATAAAATAAATCACCTCTTCCGCTGTCTTAGCTGAAGAATTAAAAAAAAAGAAACTGCGGAATGTATTTCTCAAAATGTTACTTTTCAAATGTATAGTATATCACAAGACATGTCACAAATTGATTAACTGTTCTTTGTTCTGGCTTCTGTACCTGCTGTGTCATTCTAGATGCATAAAAAGTACCCCATTTTCTTTGTCCTTTGCTCAGAATTAGGAAGCGATTCGGCTGAGCCCGTGATCATGTTAAATAAAATCCCCCTGCAACCCATTTGTCTCTCCAAATCTCTAATTTCCCGTTACAAGCTGAGATCGCATCACTGCACTCCAATCTGGGTAACAGAGTGAGACCCATCAAAAAAAAAAAAAAAGAATGACATGTTCTTGCTCATATGTGGAATCTAAAACAGTTGATCTTGGTCGGGCATGGTGGCTCACGCCTGGAATCCCAACACTTTGGATGCCAAGGCAGGCAGATCACCTGAGGTCAGGAGTTCAAGACTAGCCTGGCCAACATGGTGAAATCCCATCTCTACTAAAATACAAAAATTAGCCAGGTGTGGTGGCAGCGGCCTGCAATCACAGTTACTTGGGAGGCTAAGAGAGGGAGAACTGCTTGAACCTGAGAGGTGGAGGTTGCAGTGAGCTGAGATGGTACCATTGCACTCCAGCTTGGGCAATAGAGAGAGACTCCATCTCAAAACAAAAACAAAAACTAAAACAGTGTATCTTACAGAAGTAGTGAATAGAATAATGTTTACCAGAGACTGGTGAGGGTAGGGGAAGGGGCAATGAGGACAGCATGTTAATCAGATACAAAGTTGTATTTAGAAAGGAAGACTAAGTGCTAGTACCCCATTGCACAGTAAGGTGACCGTAGACAACAATAAGATATTGCATATTTCAAAGCAGATGGAAGAGACAATTTTATGTTCCAACCACAAAGAAATGATAAATGTTCGAGATGATGGATATGTTTGTAAGGTCTTTTAGGCCGACTGACCGTGCCATGAATGCTATGACGACCCCTGTGACCAGCATGTACACCTCTGGAGGGCCTTCCAGAATTAGAAAACCTGAAGTAGCTGGAAGATCATGAAAAACAGAGGAACGGTCATCCTCTGCGGCGTCTAACTAACCTGGTACGTTCTTCTAGTGTTTCTTATTCCGGCCTCAATTGACAAGGCCATTGGACTTTTGAAACTGACCTTGGTCAACCTTGTGACTCCAAACCCCATGACTCCCTCCCAGCTTGCAAACCTATGACCCCCTACCAGCTTGCAAAAAGTGCCCTAAACTGTAACTTCTGTAACATTCCACTGCCTACCCCAAACCTATTAAACCAACTCCGATCCCTCTGCCCTCTGCTGACTCTCTTTTCAGACTCAGCCTGCCTGTACCTGGGTGAAAAGACGGCCTTCTTGCTCACACAAAGCCTGTCTGGGGGCAGGGGGTGGGGGAGGGGTCTTCATTTAGAGTTCGTGTTTTAACATTTGGTGCCGAGGCCGGGCGCGGTGGCTTACGCTTGTAATCCCAGCACTTTGGGAGGCCGAGGCGGGTGGATCAAGAGGTCAAGGATCGAGACCATCCTGGTCAACATGGTGAAACCCCGTCTCTACTAAAAATACAAACATTAGCTGGGCATGGTGGCGCGTGCCTGTAATCCCAGCTACTCAGGAGGCTGAGGCAGGAGAATTGCCTGAACCCAGGAGGCGGAGGTTGCGGTGAGCTG
>NW_016107811.1:155904-170015 GCF_001604975.1 Cebus imitator | reverse complement strand
ACTTAAATGTCATCCTTACTTCTCTTACTCCTGAAAAACGCTTAATATGCATTTTATCACTCAATCAGCCCCTGACATGACAAAAAAGCTACAGAAATTAGAATCTGGCCCTCAAACCCCTCAACAGGAATTAATCAACTTTGCCTTCAAGGTGTTCAATATAGGGAAGAAGCTGCCGGGAGGCAGTGCATCTCAGAACTACAGATGCTTGCCTCTGCCGTAAGACACATCCCAGCCACACCACTGGTTCACAAATACTTCAAAATGCCCAGGCTGCAGCGTCCAGCTGCCTCTCCCAGACCTGCTTCCAGTGTCGGAAACCTGGCCACTGGGCCAAGGAACGCTCGCAGCCCAGGATTTCTCCTAAGCCGTGTCCCATCTGTGCAGGACCCCACTGGAAGTCAGACAGCCCGGCTCAAAATGCTGTCTCTTTCCCAGATCTGCTTGGCTTAGGGGCAGAAGATTGACGCTGTCTGATCACCTCGGAAGCCCCCTGGACCATCACAGACGCAGAGCTTCAGGTAACTCTCACAGTGGAGGGTAAGTCCGTCCCCTTCTTGATTGACACGGTGACCACCCACTCCACCTTGCCTTCTTTTGAAGGGCCTGTTTCCCTTGCCCCCATCACCGTTGTGGGTACTGACGGCCAAGCCTCTAAACTTCTTAAAGCTCCCCAACTTTGGTGCCAACTTGGACAGCATTCTTTTACACACTCCTTCTTAGTTATTCCTACCTGTCCAGTTCCCCTACTAGGCCAAGACATTTTAACTAGATTATCTGCCTCTCTGACTATTCCTGGACTACAGTCACATTTTATAGCTGCCCTTTTGCCTGATTCACAGCCTCTCTGACAACCTCCTCTCACATCTCCCTACCTCGACCCACGTGTATGGGACACCTTTACTCCTTCCTCAGCAACCAGTCACATGCCTCTTAGTATCCCATTAAAACCTAATCACCCTTACCCTGCTCAGCATCAGTACCCCAACCCACAACAGGTGTTAAAGGGATTAAAGCCTGTTACCACCCACCTAATACAACATGGACTTTTAAAGCCTACAAATTCTCCTTACAACTCCCCTTCCCTACCTGTCCAAACCGAGACAAATTCTACAGACTAATCCAAGACCTCTGCCTCATCAACCAGATAGTACTTCCCATCTACCTGGTTGTACCAAATCCCTGTACCCTCCTATCTTCCATATTCCCTTCCACAACTCACTATTCTGTTCTTGACCTCAAAAACGCTTTTTTTTCCCAAAGCCCAAATTTCTTCCCCATCCATCACCTGTCTTGGCATAGTCCTCTAACAGAACACATGTGCTCTCCCCGCTGACTGTGTCCGGTTGCTATCCCAGACCCCAACTCCTTTTACTAAACAGCAGCTCCTCTCCTTCCTAGGCGTTGTAGGGTACTTTCACCTCTGGATACCAGGTTTTGCCCCCCTAACCAAACCACTCTGTAAACTTACAAAAGGAAACTTAGCTGAACCCATAAACCCCAAATCCTTCTCCCACTCTTCCTTTCGCTCTTTAAAGAAGGCCTTAGAAACAGCCCCTATACTAGTGCTCCCCAACTCCTCCCAACCCTTCTCTCTCTACACAGCAGAAAGAAAAGGCTGTGCAGTCAGAATTCTTACACAGGAGCCGGGCCCACAGCCCAGCCTGTAGCCTTTTTATCCAAACAACTTAACCTCGCAGTCCTGGGCTGGCCCTCATGCCTACGCGCAGCAGCAGCTGCTGCCCTGATAATAGCCACAGCCCTTGCTGCTTCCCTCGGCATTTGGGTCCAAGGCCCCAGCCCGCTCAGAACACTTTCTCACCTTTTCAGTTTACACTTCCAGTTCTGTCCAAGCCAAAGACTTTTTTTCCTCTGTGGTTCTTCTACTTACATCTGCCTTCCTACCAACTGGACAGGCACTTGTACCCTAGATTTCCTTACTCCCAAAATTCAGTTTGCCAATGGAAACAAAAGCCTCCCTGTTCCCCATGTGGTCCCGACACCCACAAGCGGGTCATTGCATTGATCCCCTTACTTGTAGGGTTAGGAATTACTACTGCACTTGGCACAGGCATAGTAGGCCTTACCACTTAAAGCCTCACCTTCCGTAGCTTCTCTAATTTCTCTGCTAGCATTGTGGAATTAATCAATCACCATCCCTTCTTCAAGCTCAAGTAAATTCTCTAGCTGCAGTTGTCCTCCAAAACTGCAGAGGTCTTGATTTACTGACTGGAGGTCTTTGCCTATTCCTAAATGAAGAATGTTGTTTTATGTAAACCATATAACGACTTAAAGCTTGTATCATATACAAGGCCCGACTGGTTTACATAAAAACAATAATTATTTATTTATATGATAGATAATTTAATCAATTAATAAACAATTGAATAAACAATTATTCAATTATTTATTGATTAAAAATAAATGTTTATTTATATGATAAATAATGGTATAAATTATTTATTTATATGATAAATAATTTATTTAATCAGTAAATTAAAAGACAGGGCCCAAAGGCTCACCAATCAGGCAAACGGCTATTCTGGACCTGGCTGGACTGGCTGGATACTCTCTAACTGTGAGTTATGGCTTCTTCCAATCCTTAGTCCTCTGATACCTATCTTTCTCCTTCTCTTATTTGGACCCTGTGTTTTCTGATTAATCTCTCTCAATTCCTACAAAATCATATATAAGCGATACCCAATTGGTCAATATGGCAAATGCTTCTTCTATCAATCCCACAATATCACTGTTGCCCCGAGATCTCCCAGCAGTCTAAATTCTTTCCCATTTTTAGGTTTCCGCCCCGCCCCCAATCCCGCTCGAAGAAGCCCTGAGAAACATCACCCCATCATCCCTCTGTGCTGACCTTCCTAATATTCCACTGCTCTCCACTCTTCTTTTTCCTTTATATTACTAATATAAAAAGACAGGAATATAAGGTCTTTTAGCCGACGGCGCCATTAATGCTATGATGACCCCTGTGACCCACACGTACATCTCTGGAGGGACTTCTGCAATTAGAAAACCTGAAGTAGCTGGAAGATCATGAAAAATGGAAGAGAGATCAACCTCTGTGGTGCCTAACTAACCTGACACATTCTTCCATTTTTTCTTATTTCGGCCTCAATTGACAAAGCCACTGGACTTTGTAACTGACCTTGGTCAACGTCGTGACTCTAGGCCCTACGACTCCCTCTCAGCTTGCAAAAAACTGCCCTAAACTGTAACTTCTGTAACTTTCCACTGCCTATCCCAAACCTATAAAACCAACTCCTATCCCTCTGCCTCTGCTCTCTTTTTTGGACTCAGCCTACCCACACCTGCATAAATAAACAGCCTTGTTGCTCACACAAAGCCTGTTTGGGGGGGTCTCCTCATTCAAAGCGTGCATTTTAACAATGTTAATTACCCTGATTTGATCACTGCACAATATACAAATATCAAAACATCACGTTGCACCCCATAAATATGTACAATTATTACATGTTGATTTTTTTTTTTTTTTTTTTTGAGAAAAGATCTTGCTTTGCTGCCCAGGCTGGAGTGTAGTGGCATGTTCATAGCTCATTGGAGCCTTGATCTCCCAAGCTCAAGTGATCTTCCTTCCTCAGCCCCCTGAGTAGGTAGGAATCCAGGTATGCATCACCATGCCCGGTTAATTTTTATTATTTTTGAGACAGGGTCTTGCTCTGTCACCCAGGTTGGAGCACAGTGGTGCAATCTCAGCTCACTGCAGCCTCAACGTCCTGGCCTCAAACAATCCCCCACTTCAGCCTCTCCAAGTAGCTTGGTCTACAGGTGCACACCACCATGCCTAGCTAACTTTCTAACTTTTTGTGGAGACAGGATCTTTCTATGTTCCCTAGGCTGATCTCAAACTCCTGGGTTCAAATGATTCTGTAGACTTTGCCTCCTGAATTGCTGGGATTACAGGTGTAAGCTGCTGCACTCAGCCAATGTAATAACTAGCTTTTTAAAAAAAGCTTACAGCTTATACCTGTAAGCTTTTTTTTAAAAAGCTAGCTATTATTGATTATCCAACAACTCTAGAGGTAGTACTATTTCTGTTTTCAGATGAGGATCTAACATTCAGAAAAGCTGACACTTTTCCCAAGGGCATGCACCTAGTATAAAGCAGGAGCATGCATTCTAATAACACATCTGACTGCAAAAGCCAGGCTTTTCTACCAGGTAATTTTGCCTGCCAGTGTAGACATGTTTTTTGTGGTACGATAAGCATTCATAGAAGGTGCTCTAAGAATTATGTAACTGCACCTGAGAAAGAAATATGCTACAAAAATACGCTTTTTTTTTTTTTTTTTTGAGATGGAGTCTCACTGTCGCCCAGGCTGGAGTACAGTCATCGTGGCTGACTGTAAACTCTCCACCTCCTGGGTTCAAGTGATTCTCCTGCCTCAGTCTCCCGAGTAGCTGGGACTACAGGCACATTCCCCCACAGCCAGCTAATTTTTGTATTACAAAAAAACATTTCTAATGTGACATAGCCTTTTATGACAAAGTGATATTTATTTAATATTCCCCAATTTCTCTAGCTTGATCATTTGGTACAAAGGGGATCAACAAGATCCCAATTGTCTTTGTGAAAAATAAATAAAATGGACTTTTCCTCTATTCATGTTGTATTTCTAAATGGCCTTGAGCATATTGCTAAATGGCCTTGAGCGATTTACAGTCAAGTTAATGGAATTAATAATATACTATCAAAAACCATGTAACGGATTAACTAAAGTGCAGCACAAACACTTTCCTCTGCGTGGTGGCCACTGACATACGGATGCTGCTCCATTTACGATGGTGTCATGTTCAGGTAAATCCGCTGTAAACTGAAAATATCGAAAGTTGAAAACTTTCAATTTATGATGGATTTATCTGGATGCAATACCATCATAAATCTAGAAGGGTTCTGAATGCATGTCACTTTCACCATTGTAAAAGTTGAAAAATCGTTTAGTCAAACCATGGTTAAACTGGGACCATTTGCATTTCTCTTCTCCAAAAGCTTCTTTAGGGCAGTTAAGGATACTACACAGAAAATGTATTCACTAAATTGTTTTTAAATGAATGGACAAATATACGAACACCACACACTTCAATAATCATCACCTCTAATGTGGCAATATATTTTCCTACAGATTAAGTACTTCCCCACTCCCCACCCAGATGGAGTCTTGCTCTGTCGCCCAGGCTAGAGTGCAGTGGCGTGACCTCCACTCACTGCAACCTCCACCTCCTGGGTTTAAGCGATTCTCCTGCCTCAGCCTTCGGAGTAGCTGGGATCACAGGTGTGCATTACCACTCCTGGCTACTTTTTGTATTTTTAGCAGAGATGGGATTTCACCATATTGGTCAGGCTGGTCTCAAACTCCTGACCTCATGATCCGCCTGCCTCGGCCTCCCAAAGTGCTGAGATTACAGGCATGAGCCACTGTACCCAGCCCAGATTAAGTAATTTATGCTAAGGACCAGATGCAGAGTAAGGGTTGAGGTCTTCCTTACCCCAGAACAGGGCAAAAAAGCAAAAAAAAAAATACCCTTATTGATTAAGCCATAAATTCAACCACCACTTATTTCCAAAAAGTCTGAAAGTTACCATTCAATCACCTTTCCCCACCCCTTTCCCCAAACACACACACCCCACAGGGATTTTTCTGTTTTCCTGCTTCTTCTTTAAACCTGTTAAACAATATCTGTTTAAGGTTAACACTCTACTATAGGATGTGCTTTAGCTATGTAAGTGGTAGACACTGCAAAAAGCCTTCCAGTTGCTTTGATTGAAAAAGTCTGGATAGTTTTATGTGTCCCTGGAGGGAAACTAAACATCTGGAGTCAGTGCTGTATTTGGTACATACTAAGCATTTAACAAATGTTTGCTGAATCAGTGACTGAAATTATCCACTTTTCTTTGACTCCTGATCATGTTGCCCACCTTGTATTTATGTATGTAAGTCTGTATGTACTTACTTGAGGCAGGGTCTCACTCTGTTGCCCCAATTTTTGTATTTATTGTAGAGATGGAATTTCACCATGTTGCCCAGGCTGGTTTCAAACGCTTGAGCTCAGGCAATCCACCACTTCAGCCTCCCAAAGTGCTAGGATTGCAGGCATGAGCCACCATGTCCAACCATTGCCCACATTTTATATCAGCATTCTCATTTTTTTCAGGGACAGATTTGAGTTCCACTGTTTGGGCTAGGGGCAATGCTTTAGATGAGAAAACATGAGGGATATTTGAAAATCAGTCCAGTTAGAGAAAGAAGAAAGTGAAAAGATTTATGAACTACCAGAGTTCTTTTATGCTAAAATATTATCTTAAGGTTTGAGCTCTGTGCAGGTCAATTCTCTTTCTTCTGTTGTCATGGTGATATGCAAGGGGAGTGCTGGGAAGGGAAGGGCGTGGTCCCTTTATATGACACACAAGAGTCCATGTTCGGTGGCTCATGCCTGTAATCCCAGCACTTTGGGAGGCCGAGGTGGGTGGATCATGAGGTCAAGAGATTGAGACCAACCTGGCTAATAAGGTGAAACTCCGACTCTACTAAAAATAAAAAAATTAACCGGGCTTGGTGGCGCACACCTGTATGCCCAGCTACTCGAGAGGCTGAGGCAGGAGAATCGCTGGCACCCGGAGGCGGAGGTTGCAGTGAGCTGAGATTGTGCCACTGCACTCTAGCCAGGGCGACAGAGCAAGACTCCATCTCAAAAAAAGACACGAAAGAAGGGAAGGGAAGTGCTGGGGAGAGGAGGGCGTGGTCTCTGGCTAGGGCTCCACCCCTAGGGGCCTAGGTGAGGACAGGTGTTTCCCAAGACGACCCTGGCCTGTCATACCCCCATCCTGTGCCTATAAAGACCCGAGACCCTAGCAAGGCAGAGACAGAAGCAGCAGCTGGACCTCGAGAGGAGCAAATCAGTGTAGGAACACATAGGTAGCTAGACTTCGAGAGGAAGGTACAGACAGGCACCAGCACGCAGGCAGGCCACTGACCAGCAAAATGAAGTGGACTTTGGAGTTTGGCTGGGGCAGTAGGAGGAGCACTGGGGCCGCTGCCCAACTCCAGGGGAAAACCATCTCCCTTCTGGCTCCCCCATCTGCTGAGAGCTACTTCCACTCAATAAAACCTGATACTCATTCTCCAAGCCCACCAGTGATCCGATTCTTCCGGTACACCGGGATACAGAAAGCCCTCTGTCCTTGAGATAAGGTAGAGGGTCTAATTGACCTGATTAACACAAGCTGTCTGTAGATGGCAAAACTAAAAAAGAACCCTGTAACACATGCCCACTGGAGCTTCTGGAGCTGTAAACATTCACCCCTAGACACTGCCGTGGGGTCGAGCCCCACAGCCTGCCCGTCTGTATGCTCCCCTAGAAGTTTGAGCATCGGGGCACTGAAAAGGCAAGTCACACCCTCTGCACGCCCTTCGAGGGGGCACAAGAAAACTTCCCGTTTCAATGGCATGGTCCCAAACCTGTCCCGTCCTTTGTTAATGTATGCCCTTGAAGAGGGAAAGGAAGGTAAACCAAGAGGCATCCGTTACCAAGATCCTATCTCAAACCAAAAAAAAGAAATCTCTGACATATTTATGTTATGTTATGTTGTTACAGAATATCTCCAAGTATTATTTACGTTCATCTACATATTAACTATAGTAATCAGACTGCCAGTAAATATTATGTAATTTGTTAAAGAAATATACATATTGTGGTATTGCAAGTTTTATATATTAATATAAAAAATGTATATTAGTTCAAAAACATATTCTGAAGAGGGGTTCATAGTCTTTACCGGAGGGCCAGAGGATCTTTGAAAAAAGGTTAGGAAGGCCTGTAGAAACTCAGGGCTCCATGACAATACCCAGGAGGAACATGGAGTTCCCAATTGGTTTTTACTTTGACCCTAGGCCTTCTCCCAAATGATTTAATGGAGGTGGTGATTAAAAGGCCCTTTTTGTTCTTGATGTTAAAGAGATTCTTAGTAAAGAAAGCCTGTTGGAACGTTTCAAATAACAATTCGAGGCTGGGCTCAGTGGCTCATGCCTGTTGTCCCAGCACTTTGGGAAGCAAATGTGGGTGGATCACTTGAGGCCAGGAGTTCAAGACCAGCTGGCCAACATGGCAAAACTCTGTCTCTATTAAAAATACAAAAATCAGCTGAGCGTGGTGGTGCACACCTGTGGGCCCAGCTACTTGGGACAGTGAGGCACGAGGATCGCTTGAATCTGGGGGGCAGATGTTGCAATGAACCAAGATGTAGCCACTGCACTACAGCCTGGGAGACAAAGCAATTCTCTGTCTCAATAAATAAATAAATAAATAAGCTATATTTGAAGGGAAATGTCATTTATTCCCTCTAAGTGCTGTTTAACACTCACTTCTAGGCTGGGTGTGGTGGCTCATGCCTATAATCCCAGCACTTTGGGAGGCTGAGGTAGGAGGATTGCTTGAGCCCAGGAGTTCAAGACCAGCCTGAGCAACAAATCGAGACCCCATCTCTAAAAAAATAAAATATAAAATTAGCCAGGCATAGTGGTGCACTTATAGTCCTAGCTACTCAGGAGGCTGAGGTGAGAGGATCATTTGAGCCCAGTTTTAGGTTGCAGTGAGCTGTGATGGCACAATCACACTCCAGCCTGGGTGAGAGAGCAAAACTCTGTTTCAAAATGAATGAATGAATGAATAAAACTCAGTTCCAGAAAATCTGTTCTCTTTTGGATCCTTCTTTTTTTTTCTCGCATTCCCTTGATGCTTATTCAATTGCTTATCACTGTATACTTATTAGTTTACAGGTCTATTTTGTCTTTGCAACTGGATTATAAAAGTGCCCTTGAGAAGTTTATTTCTCAGGATGACCAGAACAGTGTTCTACAAATAGACACTCAGTAAATGCTTCCTGATGAGTGCAAGGCCTCTCAGAAAAATGAGCTTATTTACCATAAAAGCAAGATGAAAAAACAATATAGTTGTTTTACTGCAAGGAGGTGAAAAAAGAGGAACCTTTGATTCTGGATGGTACTAGTAAAAGGAATTGTGTATTTATAAACATTGTGTTTATAAATAACTTGTACTTACTAGTAAAAATTAAAACCTTAATAGAAAGTGATGTTTCAGATGACCTGAAAATTCCATTTTCTATCACCAGCAAAGAGGAGGCCAGGTTTTCTCTAATGAACAGATTATATGATAAAAGAACATTGCTAAATTAAGTTATTTATAAAATATTTGATACAGGGGCTGGGCACGGTGGCTCACGCCTTTAATCTCAGCACTTTGGGAGGCCAAGGTGGGTGGATTACTTAAGGTTAGGAGTGCAAGACGAGCCTGGTCAATATGGTGAAACCCTGTCTCTACTAAAAATACAAAAATTAGCTGGGTATCTTGGGGGGTGCCTGTAATCCCAGCTACTTGAAAGGCTGAGGCAGAAGAATTGCTTGAATCTGGGAGATGGAGGTTGCAGTGATCCGTGAGTGGGCTGCTGCCCTCCAGCCTGGGTGACAGAGCACAACTCCATCTCAAAAAAAAAAAAAAAATCGACATCTGAAAATGTCACCAGATGGGGAAATGCTGACAATAATATGCTAGTTAAATTCAGTATTAATCTCAATGCAAAACCTGTATTAATCTCTATGATGTTAAAAATTCATAAAAACAAATACTTGATAGAGGAATTCGGCCATGGCTTATATGTGGACAGACAAGTTTTACAGTAAAAGGAAAAACATAGAATAACAGAAAATATAACCATGATTTTTTAAACTATAGGATATTCCATTTCAAAGATCTTATAGCTATGATTGTTTTAAAAAATTCTTATCTATTGAAACCATTATTACATGCTGCTGCAAATCAGGCTTACAAATCTAAATTCAGATACAACACATGATTTTCTTGGCCAATGATTTATTTCATGCTATCAAAATGTTATCTTCATTAAAAATGTTTTAAATATATTTTTATTGGCCAGGCGCGGTGGCTCAAGCCTGTAATCCCAGCACTTTGGGAGGCCGAGGCGGGTGGATCACGAGGTCAAGAGATCGAGACCATCCTGGTCAACATGGTGAAACCCCGTCTCTACTAAAACTACAAAAAATTAGCTGGGCATGGTGGCGCGTGCCTGTAGTCCCAGCTACTCAGGAGGCTGAGGCAGGAGAATTGCTTGAACCCGGGAGGCGGAGGTTGCGGTGAGCCGAGATCGCGCCATTGCACTCCAGCCTGGGTAACAAGAGCGAAACTCCGTCTCCAAAAAAAAAGAAAAAAAAAAATATATATATATACATATATATATATATTTTTATTTCCACATTTATGAATTTCCTGAGCCAATTCTAAAACTTAAATAATCTTAAGTGTCGACAATACTAAAAGTATAGTCAATATCTTCCAAATACACCTAGTGCTCGACTTATGACCACGATTGGTTCCGACACACCGGTCGTAACACGATTTGGTCGTAAGTTGAGTAGGCTATATGCATGCGGAGATGGTAGTGCTGCCGGAAGCTGGTCTGCACTGTCGTACGCCCAGCTGGGCAACATTTGCACTGCCAGACGCGGAGCAGTCGTGGCTAGCGATTGTGGTCGTAAAGTCGAATGGTCGTAAGTTGCATAGGTCATACGTCGATCAATACCTGTAACTATTAAAGCTCGGCATCCTTTCATTTAATTATGAAATTAATCAAGTCTTGTCATTTCTCCTACATACCTCTCAAATCCACCCACTCCAAATGAATTTACCATTGCCTTGATTCAGGCCTCTTAATCGCCTTCAATTTCTTTTCTCCTTACCCACATTCTTATCATGGTCACAAAACAATCAGATTTGTATTTCAGAAAGATCATACCATTTACTTGCTTAAAACCCTGAACCAGCTCCTTAGCACACAATTTCACATGGTATCCATGGCCCTCAATGATCTAGCGCATACCCAAGTCTCCTGCACTCCTGTCATCACAGTACTTTATGCTTGACCCAGCAGCAGCTGTAATGAACCATTTGCAAGGCATCTGCAGTTTTTCTTTCTCTAGGAAAATCCTTTATACTGACTTCTCTATCATCCTTCACAACCCAGCTCAAACATTACTTCTGGAAAGCCTTCTCCAAGCCCATATCAACTCCAAAGTTAAGCATTCCCTCTTCTAAATCTAGTAGTAACATATGGTTGTATTTATCACATTGTATTATATCATAATTATTTGTTTATATGCTTGCTTGCCTTCCCTATATCATGGAAAGCTTTTTGAAACCAAGAAAGGTGTTTCATGTTTGTTGAACTGAATTTGATCTAATGATCTGAGCTGAGTAATTGGGAAACAGATGGGATGTTTCCAGAGTGATTCATAGTAGCCAGGATGATCATGTTTCTCCACAGCAAACATAAATCATGTTTCTTTAATCACAGGGATTACCAGACTTTCTTGGAATAGCACACAAAATGCAAACTCTTAGTTAAATTAAAACTAAATATCCACGAGGCAATTAGTCAATATATAATCTGTGTAATTTGAGCCAAATTAGTAACTATCACTTTTTAATCAAATATAATTGAGTGCTTCTGGCTTAGTGCAAAATATATACATTATGTTTTATCTTACATCTTTATATGAAAGGGACAAAGTAGATTAGAGGGTGGATTATTTACACTGAGCACCAGGAACTAGCAACTATTAAACTTTATCATACCAATAGAAGGGGAAAAGTAGAATCCTGATATATTGGATTTATTTTGTAAAATAATTCCTTTGGGGAACAGTACAAATTATGCATGGGGTGCCTATTATCAATTCCCAACATAACAAAAGCAGGTGGCACAAGAAACAGAAGAAAATTTTTTGGTTTCAGATATTTATGGTAGATGGCATTAAGTCATGCATCGAGCATTCAGGAAGGTGCAATGCATAATTTTCAAGATTCAAATCTGGGATGAAAAATCCTAAGGAATCTGCACAAACAGTATTTCAGTAAAGTTTCCATCTTACCAACATATACTGAGAACTTAAAACCAGTTTAACTACAGGAGTCTTCCTATTAGTTATAATTGCTTAACACAGTAATTTGTAGTGTTTAAAAGCAATTCATGATTTAGCTTTATTTGTTCTTTTCTACATTTTGCAGAGGTTCCTCACCAAACATGTGTTATTTTTGAAATAAAAATAAATACAATTTTCTGAGAGTTAGCCAGAATATCATTCATATTACTCAATGATATTAATCATATAAATCAGCCCATTTTTAGGATGTTCTTATGAGAATGTCATTAGGCTTTCTTTTTTTTTTTTTGAGATGAAGTCTTGCTCTGCCGCCCAGGCTGGAGTGCAATGGTATAATCTCGGCTCACTGCTACCTCCGCCTCCTGGGTTCAAGCGATTCTTCCGATTTAGCCTCCTGAGTAGTTGGGATTACCGGTGTTCACTACCATGCCCAGCTAATTTTTGTACTGTTAGTAGAGATGGGGTTTCGCCATGTTGGCCAAGCTCGACTCAATCTCCTGGCTTCAGGTGATCCACCTGCCTCGGCCTCCCAAAGTGCTTGGATTATAGGCATGAGCCACCACGCCTGGCCAGGATATAAGACATCTTTCATATCATTTTATTTCTTGTGTGGTGTAGCTAAGTTTTATGATTTCTAGAACAAAATACTCTGCTGCCATTTCTACCTTATTTATTTATTTTTGAGACAAAGTCTTGCTCTGCCGTCCAGGCTGGAGTGCAGTGGTATAATCTCAGTTCCCTGCAACCTCCACTTCCTAGGATTAAGTGATTTCCTGCCTCAGCCTCCCCAGTAGCCGGGATTACAGACATGGACCACTATACCCAGCTAATTTTTGTATTTTTGTAGAAATGGGGTTTCACCATATTCACCAGGCTGGTGTCTAACTCCTAACATCAGGTGACCCACCTGGCTCCTGAGTAGCTGGAATTACAGGTGTGAGCCACTGCGCCTGGCCCATTTCTACCTTTTATAAAACTAGGTCTAAGCCAGGTGTGGTGGCTCATGCTTGTAATTCCAGGACTTTGGGAGGCTGGGGCAGGTGGATCAACTGAGGTCAGGAGTGGTGGCACAGGCCTGTTGTCCCAGCTAATTGGGAGGCTGAGGCAAGAGAATCACTTGAACCTGGGAGGCAGAGGTTGCAGTGAGCTTAGATCGCACCATTGCACTCCAACATGCGCGACTGACAAGAGTGAAACTCCGTCTCAAATAAACAAATAAACAAGGTCTAATTATGCCAATTTGGGAACTGCCTTTCTCTTTGGTGATTTAGTTTGCAGTTAAAAAAAAAAAAAAGTCCCCATCAGCTCACAGAAACACGTATTAAGGAGGCTTTGGGCTATATGCCCAAGAATTTTGTAATTCAGTAACTATCAACTTTCCAAGGGAAATACTTGAAATTCCACTATTAAGAACACATGAGAGAAAACATGCCCCAATAATATACCATTAACATAAGTGCTTTTTCACATGTTAGAGAAAAATGACTACTCATTTGAACAAAAATCTGTTTCAAAGTTTTCTGTAATCCCAGATAAACTACTAAATTGCTATCTATGCAGAATCAAATCAGCTGTCAGAAGTCAAGGGTAAATGAAAAGTGTCTAGATTACATGTCTAGAGTACATGCACGAAAATCTAGCCCGGGTGCCGGGGCTCACACTGGAATCCCAGCACTTTGGGAGGCCAAGGTGAGCGGATCACTTGAGGTCAGGAGTTCCAGACCAGCCTGGCCAACATGGTGAAACCCTGTCTCCACTAAAAATACAAAAATTAGCTTGGTGTAGTGGTGGATGCCTGTAATCCCAGCTACTTGGCAGGCCGAGGCAGGAGAATCAGGCGGAGATTGCGGTGAGCCAAGATGGCGCCACTGCACGCCAGCCTGGGTAATAAAGCGAGACTCGGTCTTAAAAACAAACAAACAAACAGAAAACAAATAAATAAAAATACAGAAATTAGCGGGCATGGTGGCACACACTTGTATTTCCAGCTACTCTAGAGGCTGAGATGTGAGAGTCTCTTGAACCCGGGAGGTGGAGGTGGCAATGATCCGAGACTGCACCACTGTACTCGAATCTGGGCGACAGGACGAAATTATCTCAAAAAAA
>NW_016107811.1:136516-155009 GCF_001604975.1 Cebus imitator | reverse complement strand
CTGAGGGAGGAGAATCACTTGAACCTGGGAGGTGGAGGTTGCAGTGAGCTGAGATCACGCCACTGCACTCCAGCCTGGGTAACACAGCGACTCCAGTCTCAAAAAAAAAAAAAAGGGAAAAAATTCTAAATTTATTTGTGGGCCTTTAATGATACAGGTACAGTCAACGGAGGTATGATTTCCTTAAATACTACTAATACTGCAGATGCTTCCCTGGGATACAGTAATGCCTCTTTTATTTACAGTTCAGCTCTCTTTTTTAAATTAAAAAAAAAAAATCCCAAACCCAGAAAGTACACTACAAAATTATTTAAACAGCCCAAACAAATAAGGTTCATGTGTTCGGCCATTTTTCTCTCAAGCTTTCACTCTGGGTCTATTTATTTGCTTATACGCAATTATAACAAACCTGGTTTTCCAAATCCACGAGATGAAAAGCAACAATTAGCAGAAGCTGCTAGAGATAAAACATACTGGTAGTAGCGAAATATAATATCTGACAGTTTACAAGTATGAAAGTCAAAAGAAAAGCTCTTAAAAAGGCAAATTTGATCTTTCCGAGGTTTACTTAATACTCATATACTTCATGAGATCCTCAAGTCAGTATGCTAATACTTTATATAATTAAAATAAATGATCTTGAGTCTTTATAGTTCATTCTATTTTTTTGAGACACAGTCTTGCTCTGTTGCCAGGCTGGAGTGCAGTGGCATGATCTCCACTCACTGCAACCTCTGCCTCCCGGATTCAAGCAATTCTCTGCCTCAGCCTCCCGAGTATCTGGTATTAACAAGTGCCTGGCACCAAACCCAGCTAATTTTTGTAATTTTAGTAGAAGCGGGGTTTCACCATGTTGGCCAGGCTGGTCTTGAACTCCTGATCTCGTGATCCACTGCCTCGGCCTCCCAAAGTGCTGGGATTACAAGTGTGAGCCACTGTGCCTGGCCAGTTCATTCTATTTGAGTATTACATTTTAATACTAGCCTATACTTCTGAACCACACCTCCTGGTTTGCTTGAGATTGGCTTATCTCAAGCCTGTTGTCTTGGCATAATTAATAGCTCTCTCTTTCATTCTCAAAAAGTGTTCTGGTTTGGACTGTAAATCTTAGGATCATCCTACTGAGCACTTACTATGTGCTAGGAACTATTCCAAGTACTTTCAGTTATCCTCACAATCCTATGAGATGGAGTACAATTATCCACATTTTGCAGATGTAAGCTTCCGAGAGGCTATATGATTTATCTAACACCATCCAATTACTAAGTGTTAAAGGGCTCTATGTGAAAAAACAGGCAATCTAATGCCAAAGTCCTAGGACTTAAATATTATAACATAAAGTACTATCTCTTCTTAAAAAGATGGGTAGGGGAGGGAAACATCCAAGTTTCTGGAAAAAAAAGTAAGAGACACCAGCTTTCTGTAAATGTGTCTAAACAATCCTTGTTTCCCACAGATTCCATAAGTTGACAGTACTGAAATATTTCAGAACATCTTTGAGATATAAAACTTTTTAGATTTTTATGATCACGAGCTTTTTCAGAAAAAAACTTAAGACTGTTTTTCAAATATTCTTGAAAGATGCTACTTTAAAAATATACTAAATAGGGCTGGCCTAATAGCTCATGCCTGTTATCCCAGCACTTTGAGAGGCCAAGGTGGGCATATCTCCTGAGGTCAGGAGTTCAAGACCAGCCTGGCCAACATAGTGAAACCCCATCTCTATATATACTAAATAGGCTCAGCCCAGTGGCTCACACCTATAATCCCAGTGCTTTGGGAGGCTGAGATGGGAGGATTGCTTAAGGCCAGAAATCCAAGACTAGCCGAGGCAACACCATCAGACCCCGTCTTGGCAAAATTTTTTTTTAAAAATTAGCTGTGCAGGCCATGTGTGGTGGCTCATGCCTGTAATCTCAGCACTTTGGGAGGCTGAGGCAGGCAGATCACCTGAAGTCAGGCATTTGAGACCAGCTGGTCAACATGGCAAAACCCCATCTCTACTAAAAATACAAAAATTAGGTGTGGTAGCTTGTGCCTCTAGTCCCAGCTATCCAGGAGGCTGAGGCAGAATTGCTTGAACCCAGGAGGCGGAGGTTGCAGTGAGCTGAGGTCACGACACTGTACTCTAGCCTGGTTGATAGAGTGAGACTCTGTGTCAAAAAAAAAAAAAAAAAAAAATTAACTGGGCATGGTGGTGCATGTCTATAATCCCGGCAGGATTGAGATGAGTGGTCACTTGAGCCCAGGAGTTCAAGGTTATAGTGAGCTATGATTGTGCCACTGCACTCTAGCCTGGGCAACAGAGTGAGACCCTGTCCAAAATACACACACACACAAACACACACACACACACACACACACACGGAAGTTACAAAAATAGAGGTTCAATGATTTATAATACATCCTTTAACGAAAACATTTAATATTTATCTACTTACATACAGTTATTAGGAATGAGTAGTTTAAACAGATTATATTTACATAGCATTTTCCTGTTTTCAAAAACCATTTCCATATTTAGTGCTCAGGAAACATATGGTAGGCAAATATTATCATTCCCATACTATGGGTTAAGAAACTGATGCTCAGAGATTTAATTTGCCCAACTGCATTATGACAGGAAATTTAAGTGGAGGGATAATTCTTCCAATTCTACATGGAAAAAGCAATTAGTTGGATGCTCCAGAGCAGAAGAGAAGCCTCAGACTTCTTTATGGGCTGAGAGGAGACAGAGAACATCAATAAACTCATGCTATCTTCAAAAGCAGTATTTGGGCAGAGTGCGGTGGCTCACACATGCAATCCTAGCACTTTTGGGAGGCTGAGGTGGGGGCAGGGCTTGAGCCCAGGAGTTGGAGATCGGCCTGGGCAACATGGCAAAACTGAGTCTCTACAAAAGAGACACAAAAATAAAACAAAGTAAAATAAAATAATTAGGCATGGCGGTACATGTCTATAGTTTCAGCTACTTGGGAGGCTGAGGTGGTAGAATCATCTGAGCTGGGGAGGTTGAGGTTGAAGTGAGCTGAAATTGCACCACAGCACTCCAGCCTGGGCAATAGGGTGAGACCCTGTCTCAAACAAACAAACAAAACCAACCAACAACAACAAAAAAAGGCAACATTCACTGGCACCTGCCTGCAAATCCCTAGTAGGTTTAATACTATTCATAGAAAAATGAACATTCATGTTGTTTTGCATCTCCTACTATTAAATTTGCAAGCAAAACAGGACCTATGAAGAGCAGAATGAGATTGTTTTTTGAGTGGCAAACCTAATGAAGTGTTCTCAACCTCTCGATGATTTACCATTGTTGCGATTATTCCTTAACAAGAAAACAATTTTAAAAGAATTTCCTCCCAAAGTTTATTTGCCAGATTCCATAGATTAGCTGCTACAAATGTTCTGTATCACAGAAACTCAAACCCAGTAAAAAGCCTTCTCTTCGAATCTACGAAAAAGGCATATTTCAATACACAATGCTGGCCACACTATTTTAGATAATGATGGAAGATGACAGCTGACAGCCAGTTTGGGCCACATGCCAGCTATTCCCATTTGTCTGAAAATGCTAAAATTAATTGCTGTAATACTCAGTTTTCAAGGAAAATTGGTATTGATAAATGACAAAGTATTATCAACTAAAATCCTAAAAAACTGAAGATAATAATGCCTTTTTGATCTGAAATACCAGTTTTTAAACTTTTAATGTTCTGCAGTATAAGTAAACACATCTCAACAGCTTTAAATATTTTCATATATTTTATTTTTTAAACTCATAACTTTGCAAGCTAGCAGTAAAATATTGCCTTCAATATTTTACTAATTAGCACCGTATACCTTTTAAAGCTAACTGGAACATTGATTCATTATAAATGATTGTAAAAGAAAATAATCATTTCAAATGCCAAATTATTCTCAATAAGTGAACTATTATTATCATTTTTTTTGCCTCTATGCACAAAGATGTATTTCAAAGATGAAATTAACTATTAATATCAGTTTTGTCAATCTAACAAATCAAAGTATCACAGTTTAAAGCAATATTTAATCTCTGAAATTACTAATGAGGCATACAAGAAAGTTAAGGAATCAGCTACAAGAACAAAAGATACCACATAACTGATTTATAGTCCCTTACTTTTTAAAAGTATGAGGAAATAAATGAAATTCCATGGTGCAAGTATCGGTTACGCATATTGTTTAGTATATGTCATTATTCTCTTTTTGCTTATTAGAGTTTGGCCTTACCAAAAACGGTCGAAATGTCCAGGAAAACTCACAGGGACAGCTGGAAGCCTGAAATAAAATTGCTCAGTGCAAAAAGATCCCAAACCATTCATATAAGTGGAAGCCTAGACATTTCAACCCTATTTTTAATGTTCACGTCTGAAAAATCTTTCAAAAATATGGAAAAAACCTAATCATTCTCAAATTATTTCCACACATTCAAAAAAAAATTTTAAGGGATATTTTCTTTCCTGTTTTCTCATAAAAGCATTCCTCAGAACTACGGGGTTAAGTTCTGAGCCATGACTGACTGCTTACTAGCATGCCTGTTTTGCATACCAGTAGAATCAAGTCCAGTTTTGCCATTTGTGGATAACTATGACAAGATACAAAAGCATGTGTTTGCCATAAATAGCCCTGGCTAACAGCAAACTGCTCACACTGAACAGATCAAATTCTCTATAAGGAGCGCAGCCTGGACCACAGCCAAATCCCACTACAAATGTTTAAGACTGCTTTATCAATTCCTACTTCAATTCAATTTGCAAAATATATTCAGAAATAGGTGAAACGACTGTTCCAAAACATCAGAAATATTAAAGTGTTGAAGGACAACATTTTACAAATATTTTCCTTATGACCAAATAAGCAATGAGAGCTTCCTGCTACTATACAACCACTAAGAAATGTAAATGTAAATAAAAAAATAACTATGCTAATTTATCCAGAGAACAAATCAGATATTGAAAAGTATTTATGCCAAAGTGAAAAAAATAATTTCTGATCTTCATATTAACACATAAGGAAATAAATACACTAATGTTTATAAAAGTACCATTCTTTAACAATGGTATTTTATATTAGTTGGCTTTAAGATAGAATCTTTTTTAAACCAAATAAATCCAACAAATCTGGAAAATATCACACATGAATGTTATACAAAAAAATTCTCAAATGACCAGTGCAGAGATTAATAGCTGTTCTTACCCTAGAAGTTGTTTCACATAACATTTTGCAAAATTTCCAAGGAAAACAAGGCAACGTTCTGTAATATGCCACAATTTTTATTGCAACGTGGCCATTTTTGTGAGGGTGGGGAGTTTGATCTCAAAACAATGTTCCATTTAAGGCTCTTTTATACAGAAATTGCCATCATGACTGATAATCAAAATATCTTTAGTGTTGCAGGACTCACATGGTAAACATAAAACTCCTACACTTATTCAGTAGTGTACACTCAATGGAAAACAAATAGGCATTAATAACAGCTATTTAAGATATGCAGGTAACAGGAATGAACACTGAGGTACTAGGATAAGTTGATGACACAGTTAACAAAACTTAATTGGCATTCCTTTTAGGGTATTAAACTTGTTACAAAAAGTGCTTTTAATGCATAGTGTTATATCCGTGCTGCCATGTCACAAAAATAGGCTTGCCAAGGCAGGTGAGGTGTATGAATGCTCAAGCCTCACAGAACTGCAATCAAGTGCAACTATAAATAATACTGAAAAAAGTTGACCATCTGACCAGTGGATAATACTTTCAAGGCATTCAGTTAGCTTATCCTTTGTAGTATTCTAAGCTATTCACATTGACGATCACATTCATTGTAGTGTCTGCTGCAAGGGAGGCATATAACCAGTTGTTTTGGCTAAAATATGACAGGAAGGCATTCCTTGGGTTCTACATAAAAGTAACAGTATTAAACAGTCTAATGGCAATCACTGATAGGCTGCTTAAATAAATGATATTTCCTTCATTGTGTTGGAAGGGCCCAGTGGAAAAAAAAAAACAAAACAAAACCAAAAACCAAAACCTAATACTATTCCAATGGTCTGAGCTAGAGAAATGGAAGCTCCTTAAGATCCAGATGGCACTTGACTGTCATTTTATAATGGTTTTCCTTCAAGTGAAACTACTACATTGCCTCCCAATTTCTCTCCAAGTGTCGAACGGTCCTTAATATCGTCCAAGCCATTTACTTGCCACTCATGTTTAATACCTAAAAGAAAAAACATTATCCTATTACTTTATTATAATTAATAAAGAGTAATTTCTCTGCACAAAATATTCAAGTTTGTACCTGTAAATTTCTTTTTAATGGCATCTTTAGAGCTAGCGTAAATCATCTTGCTTTTTAAAGGTGCACTTTCAGGAGCCCTACGGAAAAAAAAAATTGCTTAATCCCACTTATAAGAAAAACAAAGGTATGACCGACTATGATAACAACAATCCTTGCATTTTAAAAGTACTTTTTTCTTTTGTTTTTACACACCAGAATATAAATACTAGGTCTTCTTTCTTAGACTCTTTTGTTTCGTATGTGGCATCGTACAAAGCATATCGGCAATCATTCAGAGGTAGCAACTTCACAAAAGATGTGTAGGGGTCCTCTACAGTATCACCAATGTCACCCACCAAGATCTGCTTTGCTTCCTCTACAATTATTTGTCTTTTGTCATCGCTTAAACAGAAGAGAACTGCTTTCTTTCTCTTTTTGATCTCCTCTTGTGTAGAAGATTTCCTTACTTTCATATCATTAAAAACTTTGATGACTTCATCATTCACTGTAACTCCAGAAGCCTGAAAATAAACACAGAACAGTAATTCAGAACATGTATTTTGGTTTTAACCAAAATTACTGTTTGCCTACAGAAGACTCACTTTAGTCTGGACATCAAAAATTGAACCGTACCATGTAAGTCGTCCAATCAGATTTGTCACATTTTAAGAATAAGTAGACGATACAGCGAAGGAGTCTAACTCACCCTGCCCATTCATCCTTCTTAAAGGGGTTTGGACGTGGAAGCGAACGGGACAAATACAAGTTGTCCCATCCCTGAAATGTTTCCTATTTCACTGGGTGATGTCAGAGCTTCAGGAGCTGCAGCAAAAATACCTTCTGTATTGTGTCAACTCGGCTGGCCTTAAAAAATCACTTTTGGATTTCAGTTAATGCTTCTACTATTTTTTTCTTTAAAGTCATCCTAGCCACTAACGTTTCCTCATAAGGAAAGAGAATCAAGTATAAACTCCAAACCGCCCACGGCCCCACAGCTCACATGCAGACACTCCAAAACTAACGGGTCCAGTGTAAAAGCTTTTACCGCGAGAAAGCATTTTAAAAAGTGTTTTCCCTCTTCCTTAATCTCCCGGTAAGGGTTTTATTACAGGCCGTCCAGACCCTGACCCACACAGCCTTCGCAGCACATACCAATTTTAAAGCCCCGCGTGTTAGATAAAATTAGGAAGCGAAAGCCAAAGGCGGCGCGAGCAGCTGCAGCCCGAAGACCCTCTCGCGCCTCCGGCCGCCCGGCCTTTACCGCTGAACCCGCGCCGGCGCCCGAGCCCGAGCCCTCCCCGCCCCCCAAAATCCAAAGAGCAGCAGGGCCGGGCCTCACGGCGAGAGGGCAGGCCGGTAGGCTGGAGAGCAGCGGGGCCGCAGCGCAGAAGCCCCCACCTTGGAGGCCAAAATCAGGTTAAAATGGCGGCCTCACTCCCGGGGCCGTGCGGGGGGCTTTTCTCGCCACGCCGCGGCCTCCAGGCCGGCGCGCCCCTCTTACCATAGTGCCCTCGGCTGTGGCTGCGGCGGCAGCTCGGGCTCCGGCTCTGTGGCACTGGGAGGAGAAGGAGGGGCAGGCGGGTGGGCAGCGGCGAGTGCGGGGCACGCCGGGAGCTGCAGCCCGAGGGAGGCGGCGGGGCTCGGCGGGCCGCAGGCGGCGGGCGGGGCAGTCACGTGGGCACGCCCGGTTCCCCGCCGGCGCCGCCCGCTCCCAGGCAGGCCCTTCTGTCTCGCGGCCCCGGCCCCCCAGCTGTCCGCATCCTCGACGTGACCCCAGAGCGCGAGTCCTGCAGGCCGGGGGAGCGGCGCGGCGCGGCGGTAGCAGAGCCTGGGGACCTGGCAGAGCCGCCTTCAGCCCCCGGGCACCACCCGTCAGCCGGCGGGAGAATATGCTGGACTCCCAGAGGGGCGTTTCCACCGCCTCCGTGGGGCCCTGCGCCAGGGTGAGTGCGTGTGAGGGGAACTCCTGCGAAGGTGTCTTTCCTTATTTACCTGTGGTTTCCCCGAAAGAGGATGGATTTCGACATTTTGAGCCTTTTTGGAAAACCCCCAGTTGTTCAGAGTTAAATGAGAATAAACACTACAAGGGATTGCCCCAGTTGCTAGTACTTAGCAAAAACAAAATGATACGCAGTGTTGGAAAATCACTTTTTCAAACTCCAGTTGAAATAATAATGATGATTTTAAAAAATTAGGTGGTAGCATTCTTTAGTAATACTCTTTTACATTTTAGACTTCATAAGAAATAGATTGTACTCTCTCTTAGTCATTTCATGAAGCTCCAGCTATGACAGACATCAAATAAGCCGACGCAGCCTCTTCTAGTAAAGCCCATTAAACTCCGCCAAGGCAGCTTCTCTTTTTTTTAAACCTTAACTCCTCCATGCTTCAGGGTTCTTCATCTGTAAAAGAAACTTATTAAATTAATTGTTAAGGCCCTTTCCAGCTTTAGATTTCAGTTTCTGAGTGTATCAGTGTTCAGTAGGAAATGGTGTGTTTGTGGTGGTCTCAGGATTAAGATTAGGCCTGGAGAATCATGAGATGGCGTTTGTCCTAGATTGTGTGATAACTTCTTTCAGCCAAAATTTGCTGTATTTTAAATGGAACATGTTAGGCATTGAAACATAGACCTACTTTTCTGTCTTATATCTTGGGTTTGTTTACTTAATTGGAAGGTAGACTTCACTTAGAGACAAAAATTGAGAAGGAATTTCCCAGTGTCTAAGCATGAATCCCAAGCAAGTGGATAATACTTCATGTCTAGCTGGCACATTATAATTCATGAAACCTTTCACTTTCTTTATCTGTTGAACTTCCAAGAAGTTATGGAGAATGGATCTCCAGAGTTCTGATCATCTGCTATGTGTAGGTATCAGCAAATTACTGTCCACTTCATTTTGGGGTCTCCTTCCTTTCCCAACCTCAAAGTTTTGCACCAGCCCCAGCAGAAACTAGGTCTGATGACACTGGGACCTAGAGTGGTTGTCAGAACCTCTCCCACCAAAGCTGGGGATTCCAAACATGTTAGTCAGCCCCAAGCTCGGACATCAACCCCTTTCCAAGCCTCCCATTCCCTCTTACCTTCCCCAGAGATTGTAATTCTCATGCTCTAGGATTCTTTTCCTGAAGATATTTTTGTCTTGCATACATTTTGTTACATTGTAATAATTTGTTTATGTCTTCTGCCACCCTACTGAGCTGTAAGCTCCTTAAGGATCTGAGTCCTAGTTACCTTTGAATTTCTGGAACCTGTATGTATTAAACAACAGTGGTGCTTAACAGATGCTGAAATAATAAATTTAAAATACTTTAGTGGTATAAAGACAACTTAAAGGAAGCTTCTGAAGATTTCGAGGCCTTTCTACATGCCCTTGTGAGGATGGTGCTGAGAACCTCAGGGTCAGTAGCAGCCTTCTGTCTTCACCCCTGTGAGTAATAACCAGAACTTACCACCACTTGGTAAAGGTGCAGCATTGCCAATCATTGCTGCGTGAATTTTGGTCCCTGTGTAATGGAGGGATCTGAGTGCCAGATACCATATGTATTAGTGTTCAATTTTTGCTATAACAAATTACCACAAAACTACTTGCTTAAAACGACACAAATATGCTGGGCATGACGGCTCACACTTGTAATTCCAGCTCTGGGAGGCCAAGCTGGGGGGATCACCTGAGGTCAGGTTTTGACACCAGCCTGGCCAACATGGAGAAACCCCATCTCTACTAAAAATACAAAAAAATTAGCCGGGCATTGTGGCGGTTGCCTGTAATCCCAGCTACTGGGGAGGCTGAGGCAAGAGAATCACATGAACCCATAAGTCAGAGTCAGAGGTTGCAGTGAGCTGAGATTGTGCCACTGGGCTCCAACCTGGGCAACAGAGCAGGACCCTGTCTCAAAAAAAAACCCAAAAACCAGAAAACAAAAAACACAAATTTATCATTTATTGTCTCACAGAGTCCGAGAAATAAGTCTGTTTTTTTAAAAAGAGATAGTCTCTGATTCTGTTGCCCACCTAGGCTGCTGGAGTGCAGGGTGTGATCAGAGCTCACTGCAGCCTCAAACTCCTGGCCTCAAGTGATCCTCCTGCCTCAGCCTCCCGAATAGTTGGGATTATAGGCATGAGCCACTGCAACTGGCAGAAATAAGCCTGATGGGGCTAAAGTCAAAATGTCAGCAAGACTTCATTGCTTTTGGAGACTGTAGAGGGAGACTCTCTTTGCCTTTTCCAACTTCTAGAGGCTGCCCATAATCTTTGGTCTGTGGCTCCAGGCAGCAATCGCATCACTCTGTCCTTTGCTTCAGTCACCACATTTCCTCTGACTCTGTCTTTCCTGCCTCCATCTTTCACTTATAAGGACCATCATGGTTACTTTGGGCCCTACTTGTTGGTTTAGGATAATCCCCCTTCTCAAGAGCCTTAACTTAATCACATCTGCAAAATCCCTTTTGTCATATAAGATAACATTCAAAGACTTTGGAGCTTAGGACAGGAACATCTTGGTGAGGAGGGGATGCGTTATTCTGCCTACCACACCGCAACTGTTCTGAGGAATTTCAGGCTCAAGCAAACGGTTAACAGGTGTGACAGAAAAACACAGTCTGGTACTAGATGCTTTTGTACTGTAAACATCTAAGCTATAATTATCCATTTACTAGATCACACTGTGGATGGCAGTAACAACTATTAGAAACTTAGTGAGAGTAACCACTGAATGTAATCTCAGCTCAGATACTAGTAGTGGTGCAATCTCAGGCCATTGATTTAGCTGCTGTAAGGCTCTGTTTCCAAATCATGTGTAAAATAGGGATTATATGGCCTCCTCCCTCTCAGGATTATGGGGAGGATCAAGAGAGATAATACATGTAAAGCCCTTGTCCAGCAAACAAATAGGAACCCTGGAGCTATTATTACCCCCAGTGCAGAGTAAAGTTGATAGCACTAAATTATCAACTCATAGGCAATAGTCTTGAAGCCATCCCAATCCTCATTGATTCTGAAAGCTCAGCTAAAATTTTACTCAAGATTCTTAAAAAAATTGGAAAGGTGATCATCCCTTAATATACATGATATATTCCCCCAGAAAACAATCTATTTTTATTATGTATCTTTTTATTTATTACTTACAGAGACGGGGGTCGTACTATGTTGGCCAGGCTGGCCTCAACTCCTGGGCTTAAGCAATCCTCCCCGCTTGGCGTCCTAAAGTGTTGGAATTACAGGTATGAGCCACTATACCTGAGAAACAGTGTAGCTGGAGATTCTGTGGCGTGTAAAAGTTTGAAAGAACTATCTAAAACAGTGAATCTGGAAGCTTATGCAGACAACTTCTGCGTAAGCCCTATTCCCTGTCAGCAGATATCACATTCTCAGCTCCCACAGCCACTTCCTGACAAAGACAAATGTGAGCATTTGTCTACCACTTCAAAATGTACCTTTCTACACACATGCCGTCTTCACTCTGACATAGCCTTCCTAACCCACACCTGAGCTAAAAGACTGATGAGGAGTCAAGTCATATATTCTTCTAAATCCAAGTTTGAACTTAGAACTAGAAAATAGACATAGTGGGAGGTATTTTTTGGAGTCTGATCTCTGTGACTCACTATCTGATCCACAAACTCACTTTGGGTCTTACGTGTCTCATCTCTGGTTCTTTCTAATTTAGGAGAATGACCTCACAGTAGAGGAATTTATTAGTAATCTGTGTCACATGAAGCGGTAATGAAGAGGTAGCAGTATTGAAATGCAATAATTAGTGAAATGTAGTTCAAAGTGGTCTCAAACTCTGTAATTACCAACTTCAATGGTGTAAATACATACCAGCTTCAACTTATTAACTCAGATACAATTTATCAGATTCACTCACCAGTTATTTGTAAAACTTCAGTCACAATGTTAATTAATAGTAATTGAATTGTGATAGTAAATAGCAACTGGTTACCTAAATTATACAAACCTTATAAAACATCACCTGAGAAAAGAAACTTACTTGTAATTTATTAAACACTCCTGTGTTTAACTTACTTTATTACAAATCAGTGGATTTTCACTGGGCATGATGGCTCATGCCTGTTATCCTAGCACTTTGAGAGGCCAAGGTGGGCGGATTGCTTGAGCTTAGGAGTTCGAGACCAGCCTGGGCAACATGATGAGACCCTCATCTTTACAAAAAATACAAAAATTAGCTGGGTATGGTGGTGCGCACCGGTAATCCTAGCTACTTGAGGGGTTGAGGCAGAAGGATGGCTTGAACCCAGGATGTCGAGGCTGCGGAGAGCTGAGATCAAGTCACTGCACTCTAGCCTGAGTGACAAAGACTCTCTCTCAAAAAACAAAAACCCAGTATATTTTATTTTTGTTTTTATTTTAAAAATATTTATTTATTTGAGACAGGGTCTCACTATTACCCATGTTGGAGTGCAGTAGCGTGATCATGGCTCACTGCAGGGTCAGCCTCCTGAGTACCTGGGACTACAGGTGTGTGCTACCATGCCCAGCTAATTTTTGTATTTTTTGTAGAGATGGAGTCTCTCTATGTTGCCTAGTCTAGTCTTGAACTTCCGGGCTCAATGGATCCTCCTGCCTCAGCCTCCCAAGTACTGGAATTACAGGCATGAGCCACCACACCTAGCCAAAAGCTGTAGATTTTAAAACAATAGGCTAATCATACAGACATGAAAAATGTAACATATAAAAACTGTATGTTAAGAGATCATAAAACAAATACAAGCATGAAGAATTTATAGATTCAATCCATTAATTCCTTTATTTCATTTATTGAGCACCTCTGCTGTGTGTTGGGAATGCAAAGATAAACATAGTTCCTGCCTTGAAGAAAGTCAGTCCTGTAGGAGCACAACAAGGAAGCTGACATTTATGAAACAATTTCAGGCATGCTACAATGGCATATGCACAGGATGTCAGGTGAGCACAGAAGAGGGCCACCAGCACAGTGTGCAATGAGTTGGGCCTTTAGGGACAAGTGGGCATTTACTAGGCAGATAAAGGAAGGTCACTCAAAGCAAAGGGAACCAAATGTACAAAGCTGCAGTGCATGAGTGAAGCAGAAGAAACCCCAGGTAGTTTATTGGAGCCTCTGGGATTGGAGGAAATAAAGAAGGAGTGGTAGGAAGTATCAGATCTTAGGAGCCTTGTAGACAGTCTTACAGTCAGAACTTTATTCTGCAGATGATGGAGACATGATTTTTCAAATGTTTTTAAAATAATAGTTATATTGAGATATCCACAGACCAAGATTTTTGCCCCTTTAAGTGTACCATTTCATGTTTTTTTTAGTATATTTAGTTTTGCAACCATCACAACTATCTAATTTTGAACCTTTTTATCACCCTGAAAGAGAAAACCCCATACCTATTAACAGTCACTTTACATCCTGTCTTCCTCTCAGCCCCTGGCAACCATTAATCTACTATCTTTGTAGATTTCCCTGTTCTAGACATTTTATATGAGTGGAATTTTATAATATATGGTTTTTGTGACTGGCTTCTCTGACTTAGCCTAATGTTTTGAAAATGTCTAGTTTGTAGCATGTATCACTATTTATTTTTATGATCAAATCATATTCTGTTGCATAGCACTGTCACACTTCCTTTATTCATCAGTTGATGGACATTTCAGTTGTTTGTACTTTTTGGTTATTATGAATAATGCTGCTGTAAACATTCATGTACAAACTTTTGTGTGAACATAAATTTTCATTTCTTTTGGGTATGTACCTGTGAGTAGAATTGCTGGGTCATGGCTGGGCTCAGTGGCTCACGCCTGTAATCCCAGCACTTTGGGAGACTGAGGTGGGTGGATTACAAGGTCACAAGTTCAAGACCAGGCTGGCCAACATGGTGAAACCTCGTCTCTATTAAAAACTACAAAAATTAGCCAGGCGCTTTGCTAAAAACTACAAAAATTAGCCAGGTACAGTGGTGGGTGCCTGTAATCTCAACTACTTGGGAGGCTGAGGCAGAAGAATCGCTTCAACCCAGGTGGCAGAGGTTGCGGTCAGCTGAGATTGCACCACTGCAATCTAGCCTAAGTGACAGAGTGAGACACTATCTCAAAAAAAAAAAAAATTACTGGGCCATATGGTAACTTTATGTTTAACATTTTGGAGGGCTCTCAAACTGTTTCCAAAGTGGCTGCCCCATTTTATAATCCCATTCATACCTTGTATAATCTCAATGTTTGAAGATTTCACTTTCTCCACATCCTTGTTGACCCTTTTTATTGTCTGTCTTTTTAATTTTAGCCATCCTAATGGCTGTGAAGTGGTATCTCTTGGTGGTTTTGATTTGCATTCCCTAATGTCTAATGATGCTGGGCATCTTTTCATGTGCTTCTTGCATCTTCTTTGGAGAAATTCTTATCTTTGCTCCATTTTTAAATTGGATTGTCTTTTTATTCAGTTGTAAGAGTTCTTCAAATATGCTGAATACAAGTCCCTTATTGGGTATATGATTTGCAAAAAATTTTTCCCATTTTTTAGGCTCTTTTCACTTTCTTAATGGTGTCCTTTGAAACCAAAAAGTTTTAAATTTTGATGAAGTTTATCTAATTTTTCTTCTGTTGCTTGTGCTTTTAGTGTTATATCAAAGAAATTATTGCCTAATCTAAGGTTATAAAAATTTACTCTTATAAGAGTTTTATAGTTTTAGCTCTTACATTTAAGTCTATAACATATTTTGCATTAATTTTTTAATATGGTCAGGTAGTGGGACAACTTCATTCTTTTTTTTTTTAGGCAAGAAGTGGCCTGAAAGAACAACTTCATCCATTTGCATATGGACATCCAGTTGTTCTAGCACCATTCATTGAAAAGACTATTTTTTCTCTAGTTTTTGTTTTTTTTTTTTTTTTTTGAGAAGGAGCCTCACTGTGTTGCCCAGGTAGAATGCAGTGGTAGGATCTTAGCCCACTGCATCCTCCACTTCCTGGGCTCAAGTGATTCTCCTGCCTCAGCCTCCTGAGTAGCTGGAACTACAGGCACATGCCACCATGTCTGGCTAATTTTTATATTTTTAGTTGAGATGGGTTTTGCCATGTTGGCCAGGTTGGTATTGAACTCCTGGCCTCAAGTGATCCACACACCTCGGCCTCTCAAAGGGCTAGGATTACAGGCGTGAGTCACTGCACCTGGCCTCTAATTTGTTTTTTAAAATGCCATTGTTGGGCGCGGTGGCTCATGCCTGTAATCCCAGCACTTGGGGAGGCAGAGGTGGGTGGATCACCTGAGGTCGGGAGTTCAAGACCAGCCTGACCAACATGGAGAAACCCCGTCTCATTAAAAAAAATAAATTAATTAATTAAAATGCCACTATAAGTATGCTAGCAGTCACATTCTAAGATGCCATCAATTTTTAGATGATGAACTGAACTGTTAACAAGAAAGGAATTTCTCTTGTATTTCACAACTGGATTACTTGTGTGTTTGAAGATTATTAATTAATGTCAAATAGAAACATATTTCAAATAGAAACATATCTTTTTATTTATTTATTTGGTTAGTTTAGTTTTGTTTTTTTTTGAGATGGAGTCTTGCTCTGTTGCCCAGGCTGGAGTGCAGTGGCATGATCTCCGCTCACTGTAATTTCAGCCTCCTGGGTTCAAGTGATTCTCCTGCCTCAGCCTCCTGAGTAGCTGGGATTACAGGTGCACACCACCATGCCCAGCTAATATTTTGGATTTTTAGTAGAGATGGGGTTTCACTATGTTGACCAGGCTGGTCTCAAACTCCTGACCTCAGGTGATCCACCTGCCTTGGCCTCCCAAAGTGCTAGGATTACAGGCATAAGCCACCTTGCCTGGCCAGAAACATATATTTTTAAACCACTTGAGTTTCTACTGTGTGCTTGGAACTGTGCTAGACACTGAGTGTTAAGATGGTATAGAAAACAGACACGGTCCCTGCCTTCGTGGAGCCTGTAGGCTAGTGAGAGAGTAACAGGGGTCCCTGATATAACCTAGGAGAAGTAAAGAAGGCTTATCTAGTTGAAAAGTCCTCCAAACGAAGGCAAAGCATGAAAAAAGACTGAGGAGCTTGGCTTGTTTGGGAAAATAAAAGGCCAGTAGAACTGGAGTGTAGTAAACAAGGATAGCAGTAGCAGATGAGGCTGAAGAAATGGTCAGGGATCAGTTAATGCAAGGCTTTATAAAACATGTTCCAAACTGTGTTTTGAGGCTTCCTGGGGTGTACCAGCAAACTTACCAGGACACCTTGGATATTTTTAAAATTTGAGGGAAACACAGCGACATCTGTCGAACATCATGGGAACTACTACCTTGAGCTGGTTTCCATCTTAAATCCAGTTACGTTCCCTTGGATGTGTTTTTTCCTCCTTGCTGTGATAAAACAAGACCTATGGGAAAATCATCGTGGAGCAAGAGATGAGGATGGCTGTGTCCAATACAATTCTAAGGTTTCAGAAGTTATGGAGTGCCCAAAAGACACTAAGTAGTTAGGACGTGAATATTTATTGTTTGGATCTAACTACTTAGTAGACCAAAATGCTTCCTATTTCTTTTGGCCTGAGTGGGCCTTAAAAAAAACTGCTGAGACACTAAGGGCACCTTGAACCGTGAAAATGTAGAGTGTTTACTGTTAAGGAGTTTTGGGTTTTGTTCCAAGGATTATAGGATGCTATGGAAGGGTATGTATGTATGTATTTACTTGACAGGGTCTCACCCTGTCACCCAGGCTGGAATGCAGTGGTGTGATCTTGGCTCACTGCGTGCAACTTCTGCCTCCTGAACTTAAGCCATTCTCCTGCCTCAGCCTCCCGAGTAGCTAGAATTACAGGTGAGCGCCACCATGCCTGGCTAATTTTTGTGTTTTTAGTAGAAACAGGGTTTTGCTATGTTGCTCAGGCTGGTCTCAAGCTCCTGGACTCCAGTGATCTGCCCGCCCTGTCTCCCAAAGAACTGGGATTACAGGCATAAGCCACCATGTCTGGCCTGGAAAGTTTTTTTTTTTTTTTTTTTTTAGATGGAGCCTCACATTGTTGTGCGGGCTTGAGTGCAGTGGTGCAATCTCAGCTCACTGCAACATTTGTCTCCCAGGTTCAAGCGGTTCTTCTGTATCAGTATCCCAAGTAGCTGGGATTACAGGCATGTGCCACCATGCCTAGCTAATTTTTGTATTTAGTGGAGACAGGGTTTCACCATGTTCATCAAGCTGGTCTCGGACTGTTGACCTCAGGTGGTCCACCTGCCTCGGCCTCCCAGAGTGCTGGGATCATAGGTGTGAGCCATCATGTCCAGCTGGAAATTTCTTTATTTTTATTTTTTTTACTCCTTGTAGAATTTATAGTCTGTAAAAGAGAAATTTCTGTCTCATTCAAGACACTGTTACTTGACTACAACTACTCTTTGTTTTATGTAAGCAGCTCTGTCTTAATAGTTGTGATATGGCTCACACCTGTAATCCCAGCTCTTTGGGAGGCTGAGATGGGCAGATCACAAGGTCAGGAGGTCAAGACCATCCTGGCCAACATGGTAAAACCCCTGTCTCTACTAAAAAATAAAAAATTAGCTGGGCATGGTGGTGCACACCTGTAGTCCCAGCTGCTCGGGAAGCGGAGGCAGGAGAATCACTTGAACCCAGGAGGGGGAGGTTGCGGTGAGCCGGGATCGTGCCACTGCACTTCAGCCTGGCAACAGAGTAAGACTCCGTCTCAAAAAAACAAAAAACAAAAGTTGTGATATATGATTACCTGAAATAAGGTTCCAGCCATTGAGCTCTCTGTCCAGGGTGGGGACTGACACCTGAACAGATGATTTATTTAGTATTGAAGGATATTTTTTCCTTTTTTTTTTTTAATTGCATTTTAGGTTTTGGGGTACATTTGAAGAACGTTGCAAGATAGTTGCGTAGGTACACACATGGCAGTGTGATTTGCTGCCTTCCTCCCCTTCACCTATATCTGGCATTTCTCCCGATGCTCTCTCTCCCCAATTCTCCACCCCCCACTGTCCCTCCCCCATTTCCCAACAGACCCCAGTGTGTAGTGCTCCCCTCCCTGTGTCCATGTGTTCTCATTGTTCAACACCGGCCTATGAGTGAGAACATGCGGTGTTTGATTTTCTGCTCTTGTGTCAGTTTGCTGAGAATGATGGTTTCCAGGTTCATCCATGTCCCTACAAAGGACACAAACTCATCGTTTTTGATGGCTGCATAATATTCC
>NW_016107811.1:127446-134879 GCF_001604975.1 Cebus imitator | reverse complement strand
TTGTGCTGCTGCCTTTTTTTTTTATGGCTGCCCTGCCTAGCGAGGAGGCAGCCTAGTCACTGTCTGCCTGCAGAGGCTTTGCTGAGCTGCTGTGGGCTCTGCCCACTGCCAAGTGATCTTCCCTGCAGTCCTGTTTGTATGGGTGTAGTTAGAACTGCCTCGGCGATGGTGGCCCGCCTGTGTAATGGCGGATTCTCTCTGTAATGGCAGGTTGCCTCAGCTGCGGGTTGCCACGGCTACGGCAGGCTGTCCAGGTGATGGTGGACTACCTCCATAGTGGTGGAGTGTCTCGGTAGTGGCAGACACCCCTCCCACACAGAGCTGGACTGTCCTGGGTTCAGCTGTGTTGCTTTGAAACTCTCAACCCAGATCGTTTTCAATTGCTGTTTTTTTTGTTTTGTTTTGTTTTGTTTTGTTTTTGTGGGGGTGGGTCCAGCCGAGCCTGATCACCTTACTCCCTGACTCAGAGTCTTTTTTTTTGTTGTTGAACGGTCGACTCTCTCCTAGGTGCACCAGTCACCTATTTTAGGCGCCGGGATCTGTGTGATTTCCCTTGCGGCGACTCACTGCGCAGGCTGAAACAGCGGTGCTGAGATTTGTGGCGGTTTTTTTGCTCCGGAATCTTCTGACCTGGCTCCATGTTTCAGTTCCTTTTTAAATCAGATGAATGGGTGATCCGCCTTCCTGGCTCTCCAATCGCCAGCTAAAAGGGCACCCGGACCAGTGTATTTTGTACAGAGAACCGTCGCACCAGGGCAAGGCAAAGTAGCCACGCCAGCCGAAACAGCTGCCCTGGCCAAAACAGCTGTGCTGGCGACCCATTGGGCCCCTCCACCTGGGAATCTTCTGGTCTGTGGGCAATAAAAATCCATCTGGAAATGTGGTGTCCACTCACCCTCTGCGCTTTCACTGGGATCTGCAATCCTGAGCTGTTCCTAGTCGGCCATCTTGGGTCCTCCCCCAGATTTTTTTTTCCTTTGGGCACTATTTCAGTCCCAAATTTATTCTCAATGTTTTTAGCCCAGGCACTTCTTTGGCATTACTTAGGCAGTTTAGCAGAGTAATTTTTTTTTCTCTTTTCCCCACCCCCATTTACATATATCCTGACCATAGAAATAATTTCTCAATATATCAATTTTATAATCCATACTCAATAACAGTAATTCTGTAGCAATCTTGAACCAGAAATGGAATTATAAATTGTCATGAATAGGAGCCTTTCAGTATCANGAACAGTAAGGGTTGCTACCAGTTTTCTTCTTCTGCTATCTTTGTCCCAGAAGGATACCCGCCAAGTGTCAGTCTGATCTCTCCTTTATGAAGTGGCTCTTTGGATATACAGGGGTCAGGGAGCTGCTTTAGGAGACGGTGTGTTCCTTATAGGAGCTCAAATGGTGAGCTGTGAGCTCTGTTGTTTATTCAGAGCTGCTGGGCCGGTACGTTTAGGTCTACTGCAGCGGAACTCATAAACCGCTTTTTGTTCCCAGGTGCTCTGTCCCAGGGATTTAGGGCTTTATTTATGAGTTTCCGTTGTGCTGCTGCCTTCTTTTTTTTTTTCCTTCAGAGCTGCCCTTCCCAGCAAGGAGGCAGCCTAGTCACTGTCTGCCTGCAGAGGCTTTGCTGAGCTGCTGTGGGCTCCGCCCAGCTGCCGAGTGGACTTCCCTGCAGTCCTGTTTATATGAATGTAGTTAGAACTGCCTCGGCAATGGTGGCCTGCCTCTGTTATGGCGGACTCGAATGTAGTTAGAACTGCCTCGGCAATGGTGGCCTGCCTCTGTTATGGCGGACTCTCTCTGTAGTGATGGGTTGCCTTGGCAACGGCGGGCTGCCCCAGAATTGGCTTACTACCTCCGTAGTGTTGGAGTGCCTTGGTAATGGCGGACGCCCCTCCCCCACAGAGCTGGACTGCCCCGGGTTCAGCTGCACTTGCTGTGAAACTCTGAATCCAGAGAGTTTCTGATTGCTGTTCTTTTGTGGGGGTGGGCCAGCTGACCCTGATTGCCTGGCTCCCTGCCTCAGAGCCTTTTTTTTTTTTAAGTTGGTGTTCCAGTCGCCTGTTGAAGAGGCGCTGGGATCTGTGTGCTTTCCCCTGCGGCGACTCACTGCGCTGGCTTAAACAGTGGCACTGAGATTCTTGGCTCTTTTTTTGCCCTGGAATCTACTGTCCTGGTTCCCTGTTCAGTCCCCTTTTTAAACAGATGAATGGGCAACTTCCTGTGGCTCCAATCGCCAGCCAAAAGGGCACCCGGACCAGTGTATTTTGTATGGAGAACCGCTGTGCCGGGGCGCTGACAAAGCAGCCACTTGGGGCAAAGCAGCCGAGGCGGCTGACACAGCCACACTGGCGACCCATGGGGCTCCTCCGCCTAGGAATTTCCTAGTCTGTGGGCAATAAAAATGCGGCGTCCACTCACCCTCTGCGCTTTCACTGGGAGCTGCAATCCTGAGCTGTTCCTAAACGGCCATCTTGGATCGATCCAATGCCTCCAGTTTTTTTTTTTAAATTTTTCCCACTCAAGATTGCTTTGGCTGTTTGGGGTCTTTTGTGGTTCCGTTTGAATTTTAGAATTTTTTCTAATATTTCTGTAAATTGGCATTGGAATTTTGATAGAGATTACACTGAATCTGTAGATTTCTTGGGTAGTGTATACATTTTAACAATATTCTTCTAGTCCATGAACACTGGATATCATTACATTTATTTGTATCTTCAGTTTCTTTAATCAGTCTTTTATTCTCAGTATACAGGTCTTTTATCTCTTTGGTTAAATTTACTCCTAAATTTGTTTTGGGTGCTATTGTAAATGGGATTGTTTTCTTAATTTCTCTTTCCGATAGTTTTTAGTGTATAGCTACTGACATTGTTTTTTTGTTGTTGTTGTTGTTGAGACAAGAGTCTCGCTCTGTTGCCTGGGTTGGAGTTCCGTGGTGTGATCATGGCTCACTGCAACCTCCACCTCGTGGGTTCAAGCAATCCTCCTGCCTCAGCCCCCTGAGTAGCTGGAATTACAGGTGCCCATCATCACACTGGGATAATTTTTGTATTTTTAGTAGAGATGGGGTTTTACCATGTTGGCCAGCCTTGTGTTGAACTCCAGACCTGGTGTTCCACCTGCCTTGGCCTCCCAAAGTGCCGGGATTAGAGGCGTGAGCCACTGTGCCCGGCTGAGTGTCATACATTTTTAGCTCTGCTAAGAAGGAGTTCAAACTAAGAGTCTTTGATCTGCTAGAATTTCTAACACATGTGAACTCCACGTGCTTTCTGTAATTCTACCCGATGTAGCTAAATTGTTCATAGTGAGTCTAACAACTTATAACTTGCTTTAGTTACAGATCTCTTGCCTTCTATTATTAGACAGAATGGATTTTCAGATCCAGATGTTCTTTTGATTTGTGGTTTGCCTATTTCCCTCCAAGAAATTGTCAAAAATGGCCTGGACTGGTAGAACCTTTACCACAGTTTGTGCTGAGACAGCATTATTGTGCCAGTCAGTAAGTTAAACAAATGCAAACTAGTTTAGACTAGAGGGAAAACAGCTGAAATGAAATAGAGGAGGAGTATTAAGGAAGAAACATATAGCTTGGGGAAAAATATATCTATTTTTTTCATTCTGTTTACTGTATTGTCTTTTTTTCCTCAATTTTTTTTTTACCTCCTCTTTTACCTGTGGATTATCTAAAAGTATTTTGTTTAGTTTGGAGAGGTTCCTGTTGTGTTACCATTATTGATTTTCTAGTTTGGTTTTATTGTGGCCACAGATTACACTCTACATAATTTCAGTTCTTTTAAATTTGAGGTTTGTTTTATGGCCCAGGATATGATATATCTTGGTGTACGTTCTGCGGTTACTTGAAAAGAAAGTGTATTCTGTTGTTGGGTGCAGTGTTTCTAAACCTGTACATTACTGGTTGATGTTATTGTTTAGTTATTTTATATCATTGCTGATTTTCTGCCTAGTTGTTCCAGTAATTGTTAAGTGTTGAAGTCTCTATCTGTAATTGTGGGTTTGTCTCTTTCTCTTTTCAGTTCTGTCAGCTTTTGCATCATATGTTTTGCAGTCCTAAATGCATACACACTTAAGATTAACATTCTTGGCTGGACACCATCATCACTCACACCTGTAATTCTAGAACTGCGGGAGGCTGAGGTGAGTGGATCACTTGAGCTCAAGATTTGGAGACCAGCCTGGGTAACATGGTGAAAACCCATCTCTATCAAAAATACAAAAATTAGCCAGGTGTGGTGGCGTGTGCATGTGGTCCTAGCTACTCAGGAAGCTGAGGTGGAGAGTCACCTAAATCTGGGGAGGTTGAGGCTGCAGTGAGTGGAGATTATGCCACTGCATTACAGCCTGGTGACAGAGTGAGACCCTGTATTAAAAAAAAAAAATTCCCCCACACTCTGTTTCTTCAGCTCTACCTCCCCACAACTCATAGTCCTTGACCAATCTCTATTTTTTTTTAGACAGGGTCTCTGTCTAGTGCCCAGGTTGGAGTGCTTATTTCAGCTTATTGCAACGTCTACTTCCTGGGTTCAGGTGATCCTTCTACCTCAGCCTCCCGAGTAGCTGAGACCATAGGCGCTAGCCACCACTCCTGGCCAATTTTTGTATTTTTTGTAGAGACAGTGTTTCACCATATTGCCCAGGCTGATCTTGAACTCCTGAGCTCAAATGATCCTCCCACCCCAGCCTCCCAAAGTGCTGGGATTAGAGGTGTGAGCCACTCCATCCAGTCTAGATAACTTCTTCATTTTTTTTTTTTTTTTTTTTNATGTAATATTTATGAGCCTTTCAGTATCATGTGGAAAGTGAAAAAGGAAAAGTAAGAACAGCTAATGTAATCTCAAAGTGAGCACATTCAATTCTAACAAGGTAGATGTTGTTATTTCCATTTTTACAGTTAAAGAAACAGGCTCTGAGAGTTAAGTAACTTGTCCATAAAATAAATGTCCATAAAAATTTTAAACTTAAGATTGTTTTTTCTAAAGCCTATGATCTTTTTAATGTGTTACTCATGTGTTTGTAAAAATATATTGAAAGATTTTGTCATTAATTTTGACCCCTCTGTAGAGGGCTACAGAGATTATTCGTGAGAATAAGATGTTGATTTCCTCACATGGTCGATTGGTGCACTTCCCAAATCTTATCCAGAGAGGCCCACCAGGGAACAGGAAGAGATAGTATCCTGGGGCTGGAGGGGATCAAAGACAGGAAAGAGCATATTTTATGTGGTACTGCGTGAAATCAGTTCTGTTTTCTCTTAGTCCACCCAAATTCAGAATGTGTCATAGGTAAGGTCTTTTAATAGGAATGCTGATGACGAAGCCTCTATAGGAATGACATTTAAAGAAAATTTGTGCGTGAGAGAAAAGGGGAAACCTATTTCCCCACCTAAAACATGCCAAAATGGCGATTTGTCTGTTCTCATCCTGCTGATAAAAGCATACCTGAGACTGGGTAACTTATAAAGGAGAGAAGTTCAATTGACTACCATTCCACGTGGCTGGGGAGGCCTCACAATCATTGCTGAAGGCAAATGAGGAGCCAAGTGATGCCTTACATTGTCGCAGGCAAGAGAGCTTGTGCAGGGGAACTCCCTTTATAAAACCATCAGATTTCGTGACGCTTATTCACTGAGTATGGGGGAAACCACCCCCCATGATTCAGTTATCTCCACCTGGCCCTGCTTTGACACATGGGAGTTAACTACAATTCAAGATGAGATTTGGATGGAGACACAGCCAAACCATGGCAGCAATCAGGTGTTGGTCCAATGTTTACTATGAAAAACAGACACTTGCTCTGAATCATGGAGTACTTGACATTGTATTGTATTTCCTCAGAAAGGAAGTATCTTTTCCCGTAACGCATTATTTATTTATTTAATTTTTTTTTCATAATGCATTTTTATCTCTGAAAGAATAATTTCAGTCCTAGAGATAGTTTTCACCTGAGACACACAGGCCACTGTTGAATTCCTGAGGTCTTTATATTAACTTCCATGTTTACTGATTGTAGTATAAATATTCAATACATAATATTTTTAAAAACAGGGTCTTGCTATTTTATTTTGCCCAGGCTGGAATGAAACTCCCAGACTGAAGTGATCCTTTTGCCTCAGCCTCCTGAGTAGCTGAGACTATGGCCAACTCACTGTGCTCAGCTTCAATATTATTATTGTTGTTAATTTAATGAAGAACATTCTACGTACTATCTTCTAGGCGATGGCAGTTCATATGGTTTAAAAATTTCTGGCTTGGCACAGTGGCTCACACCTATAATCCCAGCACTTTGGGAGGCTGAGGTGGGTGGATCACTTGAGGTCAGGAGTTTGAGACCAGCCTGGCCAACAGGGTGAAACCCGTCTCTACTAAAAATACAAAAATTAGCCAGGCGTGGTGGCCTGAGCCTGTAATCGTAGCTATTTGGGAGGCTGAGGCAGGAGAATTGCATGAACTCAGGAGGCAGAGGTTGCAGTGAGCTGAGATCACACCACTGCACTCCAGCCTAGGCAACAGGGTGAGATTCCATCTCAAAAAAAAAAAAATTCTTCGTAAATATTTGAATCTTTTAAAATTAGAAAATGAACATGTAATACTTTTATGAGAGTAATATAATCCATATCACTAAACCATATCCTTCCAGTCTAACTGAAACTTTGTTTTTTTGTTTATTTATTTATTTTTAAGATGGGGTTTCACCATGATGGCCAGGCTGGTCTTGAACTCCTGACCTCAGGTGATCCACCCACCTCGGCCTCCCAAAGTGCTAGGATTACAGGCGTGAACCACCTCGCCCAGCCCTAACTGAAACTTTGTACCCTTTGATCATCATCTCCTCTATCCCCATTCCCTTCACCCACCCATCCCACCTCTGGTCATTTTTTAATCTGTTTTTATGAGATCAACTTTTTTAGATTCTACATGTAAATGAGATCATACAATATTTGTCTTTCTGTGTCTGGCTTATTTTACTTAACATAATGCCTTCCAGGTTCATCTATATTGTTGCAAATGACAGAATTTCCTTCTCTTTTGAGGCTAAATAGTTCTTTTATGTATGTACACACCACATTTGATTTATCCACTCATCTGTTGGTAGACATATGTTGGCTTCCATATCTATATAGCTATTGTGAATAATGCTGAAATGAACATGGAAGTGCAGATACATCTTCAACATACTGATTTCAACTCTACTGGATATATACCCAGAAGTGGGATTGCTGGATAATAAGATATTTCTATTTTTATTTTTTTGAGGAACCTCCATATAGCCCTTCTAACAGGTGCGAGGTGATATCTCATGATTTTATTTGCATTTCCCTATGCTTAGAGATGTTGAGTATTTTACCCATTTATTAATTGGGTTATTTGTTTTCTTGTTACTGAATTGAGTTCCTTATATATTTTAGATATTGGCCCCCCCTTA
>NW_016107811.1:124665-127412 GCF_001604975.1 Cebus imitator | reverse complement strand
ACAGGGTCTCACCATGTTGGCTAGGCTGGTCTCAAACTCCTGAGCTCAAGTGATCAGCCTGCCTCGGTCTCCCAAAGTGCTGGGATTACAGGCATGAGCCACCTGGTTGACAGTTTTGTTCTTGAATAAAATTTGAATAGTTTGTACCTAAAAAGTATTGTGCCTCTTCTTTCTCCCACCATTTTCTACTGTATTCTAATTGATTTCCCCTCATAGGTAAAATACCATTCATTTTCCACTGGCTATTTTCAGGAATTTTTGTCTTTAGTTTTCAGAAAATTAATTCTGATGTGTCTTGGTATGGATTTCTTTGAATTTATCCTTTTCGGAGTTTGCTCAGCTTCTTGAATCTGTGTGTTGTCTCTTGGGGAATTTTGAGTCATTTCTTTGAGGACTTTTTTAGCCCCACCTTTTTTCTCCTCTCCTTTGCAACTCTGATGACATGAATGTTAGTTTTTTTTGTTATAGTTCCCTAAGGTCCTGTTCAATTTTGTTCTGTTTTCTCTCTGTTGCTCAGATTGGGTAATATGTATTGTTCTAGTTTACAGATTGTTTCCTCTCTCCCATGTGTTCTGCTGCTGAGTTCATCCATTGAGAATTTTATTTTGGTTATTGTGCCCTAAATTTTCCATTTGGTTCTTTTTTATATCTTCTGCATTCTGCGACTTTGTATTTCTTTGCTGAGTGTGGTAGGCAGAATGGCCCTCCAAAGATGTCCATGTCATAATCCCTGGAACTGTGGCAAAAGAAACTTTAAAAATGTGCTGAGGATTTGAATGGGGAGATGGATTATCATGAATTGCCTGGTGGGTGCAATCTAATTACATGAGTCCTTAAAATCAGAGAACCTTTCCTGGTTGTGATTAGAGGAAGATATGGCAAAAAGGCGCACAGATGTAATGTTGCTGGCTTTGAAGATGGAGGAAGAGAGCCACATGCCAAGGAACATAGAAGCTGGAAGGAGCGAGGAAATGGATTCTCCCTTAGGATATCTAGAAAGTAACACAGCCTTGTGGACCACTTTAGCCCAGTTGTGACCCATGTCAGACTTCTAACCTGCAGCTAACAAATCTGCATTGAGCTAGTGAATTTGTGTGATTTGTTATGGCAGCAATAAAAAACTAGTATGCTGAAGCTACTTTGTTATTTGTTTCAGGGATGTTCATAATTGCTCATTGAAGCATTTTTATATGGCTTCTTTAAAATCTTTGTCAAATTATTCTAACATGTCATTTTGGTGTTGGCATCTTTTTTCTCATTCAGTTTGAGATCTTGGTTATTGGTATGAATGATTTTTGATTGAAATGCAGAAATTTTCATATTGTTTTGAGACTTGTTTTGTCACAAAAAGATAAAGTCTCATAACAATACGAAAATGTCTGCATTTCAATCTGTCATTCAGGCTGTGGAGTACACAGTGGCTTGATCTTGGCTCAGTGCAACCCCTACCTCCCATGCTCCAGTGATTCTTCCACCTCAGCCTCGTGAGTAGCTGGGACCACAGCTGTGTGCCACCATGCCCCGCTAATTTTTGTATTTTTCGTAGAGACAGGATTTTGCCATATTGTCCAGGCTGGTCTTGAACTCCTGGGTTCAAGTGATCTGCCCACTTTGGCCTCCCAAAATGCTGGGATTACAGGCATGAACCACTATGCCCAGCCTATGATGAGACTTTATTTATATCTTATTTAAACCTAGTGTTAGCTGGCTTTCTCTGACACCATTCTGGCAAAGAAATCTGGGTTGCTTCCTTGTAACTGCCAGATACAGATAGAAGTCCAAGATCTTCTGTAAGCCTCTGTTGACACTAGAAAGGGGGTGCTCTTTGGTATTGATGGGCAATTGTGAGAACCAGCCCTCGAGATGGTCTGTACTGACACTGGGAGGGATTGGGGGTATCTCATGTCTGCCAGCAAGGATAAAAGGCCAGGTTCCTTACTTGGTCTTCCCTGACACTCCTCCGGGTGCACTGTACCACCTCATTTTATCCTTCTGAGGATGGAAGTATAGACCCCCTACTTGTTCTTCATTGGTGTAGATGTGGGTAGGGCCAGTCTTTTTTTGTGGGGTTTGGCTGGGACAGTGGTTATTTTCTAGGTTTTCTGTCTTATTAGGCTGCCCCTGTCCTCGTTCTTTGGCTAGGGAGGCTTTTGTTGTAGCTTTACACTTTGTGCCACTTGGCACTTCTAAGTTGCTTGCTTCTTCAGCATCAAGTCTGGATATATGAGTCAAAAAGAAAACCTAGGGAACTTACCACTGTCTTTATTCTGGTCCTGAGGTCCCTTAGACAATCTGCCTTATTGCCACTTTTCAGTCTTATTTTTGTTTTATATAGAACGTCCAGGGTTTTTAGTTATATTGAATGGGAGGAATAGGAGAAAAGATGCCTACTTTGTCTTCCCAGAAGTGGAAGTCTGTCTAAAGACCACTTTTTTTTTGAGACGGAGTCTTGCTTGCTTTGTCACCCAGGCTGGAGTACAGTGATATGATCTCGGCTTACTGCAGCCTCTCCCTCCTGGGTTCAAATGATTCTCCTGCCTCCACCTCCCAAGTAGCTGGGATTACACAGGCATGCACCACCACAGCTGGCTAATTTTGTATTTTTAGTAGAGATGGAGTTTTGCCATGTTGGCCAGGCTGGTCTTGAACTCCTGACCTCAGGTCATCTGCCTGCCTTGGCCTCCTAGTGCTGGGATTACAGGCGTGAGCCACTATGCCCAGACCTGGGACACCCTTTTTTTTTTTTT
>NW_016107811.1:114192-121715 GCF_001604975.1 Cebus imitator | reverse complement strand
TCAATTTTTGATCTCTCCTTGCTTCTCCTGTGGGCACTTATTGCTGTATATTTTCCTCTAGAAACTGCTTTAATTGTATCCCAGAGATTCTGTTATGTTTTGTCTTCGTTCTCGTTGGTTTCAAAGAACATCTTTATTTCTGCCTTCATTTCATTGTTTATCCAGTCAACATTCAAGAGCCAGTTGTTCAGTTTCCATGAAGCTGTGCGGTTCTGAGTTAGTTTCTGCATTCTGAGTTCTAACTTTATTGCACTGTGGTCTGAGAGACTGTTTGTTATGATTTCCGTTCTTTTGCATTTGCTGAGTTGTGATTTATTTCCAATTATGTGGTCAATTTTAGAGTAGGTGTGGTGTTGTGCTGAGAAGAATGTATATTCTGTGGATTTGGGGTGGAGAGTTCTGTAAATGTCTATTAGGTTTGCTTGGTCCAGGTCTGAGTTCAGGTCCTGGATATCCTTGTTAATTTTCTGTCTGGTTGATCTGTCTAATATTGACAATGGGGTGCTAAAGTCTCCCAATATAATTTTGTGGGAATCTAAGTCTCTTTACAAAGTTCTAAGTCATTAAGAACTTGCCTTATGAATCTGGGTGCTCCTGTATTGGGTGCGTATATATTTAGGATCGTTAGCTCTTCTTGTTGCATTGATCCTTTTACCATTATGTAATGTCCTTCTTTGTCTCTTTTGATCTTTGTTGCTTTAAAGTCTAATTTATCAGAGACGAGAATTGCAACTCCTGCTTTTGTTTGCTCTCCATTTGCTTGGTAAATCTTCCTCCATCCCTTTATTTTGAGCCTTTGTGTATCCTTGCATGTGAGATGGGTTTCCTGGATACAGCACACTGACAGGTTTTGGCTTTTTATTCAATTTGCCAGTCTGTGTCTTTTGATTGGGACATTTAGTCCATTTACATTTAGGGATAATATTGTTATGTCTGAATTTGATACTGCCATTTGGATGCTAGCTGGCTGTTTTGTTTGTTAGTTGATGCAGATTCTTGATTGTGTTGATGCTCTTTACCATTTGGTATGTTTTTGGAGTGGCTGGTACTGGTTGTTCCTTTATATGTGTAGAGCCTCTTTCAGAAGCTCTTGTAAAGCAGGTCTGGTGGTGATGAATTCTCTGAGTACTTGCTTGTTCACAAAGGATTTTATTTTTCCTTCACTTATGAAGCTTAGTTTGGCTGGATAGAAGACTCTGGGTTGAAAGTTCTTTTCTTTAAGGATGTTGAATATTGGCCCCCACTCTCTTCTGGCTTGTAGGGTTTCTGCTGAGAGATCTGCTGTGAGTCTGATGGGCTTCCCTTTGTGGGTAACCTGACCTTTCTCTCTGGCTGCCCTTAGTATTTTCTCCTTCATTTCAACCCTGGTGAATCTGACGATTATGTGCCTTGGGGTTGCTCTTTTTGAGGAATATCTTTGTGATGTTCTCTGTATTTTCTGGACTTGAATATTGGCCTGCCTTGCTAGGTTGGGGAAGTTTTTCTGGATAATATCCTGAAGAGTATTTTCCGGCTTGGATTCCGGCTTGGATTCATTCTCTTCGTCACATTCAGGTACACCTATCAAACGTAGATTAGGTCTTTTCACATAGTCCCACATTTCTTGGAGACTTTGTTCATTCCTTTTTACCTTTTTTTCTCTATTCTTGCCTTCCCGTTTTATTTCATTGAGTTGATCTTCGACTTCTGATATCCTTTCTTCTGCTTGGTGAATTCGGCTGTTGAAACTTGTGCATGCTTCACGAAGTTCTCGTGTTGTGTTTTTCAGCTCCATCAATTCACTTATATTCCTCTCTATGTTGTCCATTCTCATTAGCATTTTGTCAAATCTTTTTCAAGGTTCTTAGTTTCTTTGCATTGGGTTAGAACATGTTCTTTTAGCTCAGTGTAGTTTCTTATTACCCACCTCCTGAAGTCTGATTCTGTCATTTCATCACACTCATTCTCCATCCAACCTTGTTCCCTTACTGGTGAGGAGTTGTGATCCCTTTTAGGAGGATAGGTGTTCTGGTTTCGGGTGTTTTCATCCTTTTTGCGCCGGTTTCTTCCCATCTTTGTGGGTTTATCCACCTGTTGTCTTTGTAATTACTGACTTTCAGATTGGGTCTCTGAGTGAACTTCCAGTTTGTGGATGCTGAAGTTCCTTCTTTTTCTTAGCTTTCCTTCTAACAGTCTGGCCCCTCTGCTGTAGGATTGCTGAGGTCCATTCCACGCAGTGCTTGCTGGGGGATCACCTGCAGCAGCTGCCGAACAGTAAGGGTTGCTACCTGTTTCCTTTTCTGCTATCTTTGTCCCAGAAGGATGCCCGCCAAATGTCAGTCTGTTCTCTCCTTTATCAGGTGACTCTTTGGATATACAGGGGTCAGGGAGTTTCTTGAGGAGATAGTCTGTCCTTTATTGGAGCTCAAGTCCTGAGCTGTGAGCTCCGTTGTTCATTTAGGGTTGCTGGGCAGGTACATTTAGGTCTGCTGCAGCAGAACTCATAAACTCCCTTTTTTTTTTTTTCCCCAGGTGTCCCAGGGAGTTAGGGCTTTATTTATGAGTTTCCGTTGTGCTGCTGCCTTTTTTTTTTTTCGGGGCTGCCCTCCCCAGCAAGGAGGCACCCTAGTCACTGTATGCCTGCAGAGGCTTTGCTGAGCTGCTGTGGGCTCCACGCAGCTGCTGTGTGATCTTCCCTGCAGTCCTGTTTATATGGGTGTAGTTAGAACTGCCTTGGCAATGGTGGCCTGCCTCTCTCTGTAATGGCAGGTTGCCTTGGCAACGGTGGGTTGCCTCAGCAACGAAGGGCTGCCTCAGCGATGGTCAGACTGCCTCCGTAGTGGTGGAGTGTCTTAGTAATGGCAGACGCCCCTCGCCCACAGGGGCGGACCGTCCCGGGTTCAGCTGTGCTTGCTGTGAAACTGTCAACCCAGAGCGTTTTCAATTACTGTTTTTTTTTTTGTGGGGGGCAGGGTGGGTGGAATCAGCTGAGCCTGATCACCTGGCCCCCTGACTCAGAGTCTTTTGTTGTTGTTGTTGTTGTTGAACGGTCAATCTCTCCCAGTGTTCCAGTCGCCTGTTCAAAAGGCGCCGGGATCTCCCGCGCCCCGACTCACTGAGCTGGCTGAAACAGCAGCGCTGAGATTTCTGGCGGTTTTTTTGCCTAGGCATCTCCTGGCCTGGCTCACTATTTCAGATGAATGGGTGACTCTGCTGTCTCAGGGCTCCAGTCGCCAGCTAAGAGGACACCCGGACTAGTGTCTTTTGTATGGAGAACCGCTGTGCCAGGGCGTGGGCAAAGCAGCTGTGCGGGCCGAAACAGCCACGGTGGCCGAAACAGCGGCGCTGGGGGCTCCTGCGCCTGGGAATCTCCTGGTCTGTGGGCAATAAAAATCTGTCTGGAAATGCGGCGTCCACTCATCCTCTGCACTTTCACTGGGAGCTGCAATCCTGAGCTGTTCGTAATTGGCCATCTCCCTCCCCCGCTTTTTTTTTCCTTTTTTAAACTGCTCTTTGTAGAGCAGGGCTATCCCATAGGCAGTGAGCCCAGAGTAGCCAGATCCACTTTTTTTTTTTGGAGACAAAGTCTCTCACGCTGTTGCCAGGCTGGAGTGCAGTAGCACAATCTCGGTTCACTGCAACTTCCACCTCCTTGGTTCAAGTGATTCTGCTACCTCAACCTCCTAAGTAGTTGGGACTACAGGCACATGCCACCATGCCCAGCTAGTTTTTTGTATTTTAGCAGAGACTGGGTTTCACCATGTTGGCCAGGATGGTCACAATCTCCTGACTTCATGCTTCACCCACCTTGGCTTCCCACAGTGCTGGGATTACAGGCATGAGCCACTGTGCCCGGCCAGGACCACTTTTTAAAGCAGACTTTTTCTTCTTAGGTTTTTGGACTACATATTGGCAGATTTTTTTTTCCAGCCCACATTTTCAATAAAGGTATATTCCTATGTGAGTTCCGGGTTTATATGGGTTTTCAGTTTAGCCCTGATTTGAGTGATCCCACGGGCCTATCTCCTGTCTCCATATAGGTTTTAAAACCTAAGTCCCTGGAGTGTTGAGACTGACTGTCCTTTCGCAGGCTGGCAACTGCCACACCACAATGAGGAGAGCTGTAGCTTCAGCTCATGTGACTTCCAGAATGGCTTTCCAGTCTCTCAAGTGTACTTAGTGATGCATTTAGTCAGATCAAATGCTTGTAGTATTTTACTTAGCATTTCTAGGTATTTAAAAAATGTAAATCAGGCTGGGCATGGTGACTCATGCCTGTACTCCCAGCACTTTGGAAGACTGAGTTAGGAGGACAGCTTGAGGGGAGGAGTTCAAGACCAGCCTGGGCAACATAGCAAGACCCCATCTCTACAAAAATATCTTAAAATTAGCTGGGCGTGGTGGCATGCACTTTAGTCATAGATACTGAGGAGATTGAGGCAGGAAGATTGTTTGAGCCCAGGAGTTTTGAGGCTGTAGTGAGCTATAATTGAGCCACTGAACTCTAGCCTGGGCAATAGAGCTAGACCATGTCTCATAAATAAATCAATACATTTACCACTTTATATATTTTTTGAAATAGGGTCTCACTGTGTTGCCCAGGCTGGAGTACAGTGGCACTATCACGGCTCACTGCAGCTTCAACCTCCCAGGCTCAAGCGATTCTTCCACCTCTGCCTCCTGAGTAGCTTGGATCACAGGTGTGTGCCACACCCATGGTGTGTGCCAAACCCTAATTTTTTGCAAAGGTAGGGGTTCACCATATTGTCTCAAACTCTTGGCCCAAGCAATTTCCCTGCCTCAGCCTAACAAAATGCTTGGATTACAGGTGTGATTTAATCATCTTAAAGTGTACAATTCAGTGGCATTAAGTGTACATTGTTGTGCAACTGTCACCACTATCCATTTCCAGAACTGTCCATCATCTCAAACAAACTCTCTTCTGGATGTTTTTTAACAAGTGTTTAGGTAATTTGCTTCCTCCTGGTGAAGTGGAGGTAGAAAGGCATTTCAAGCAGAATGCACAGCAAGCGAGACGGCATAGTCTTACAAGACTCCCAATATCTGAGAAACAACAGAGTCCAGTGAGCAGAAACCAGTGCATAGCTGATATGGTGCAAGGTGATAGACGAGGCCTACAGAACAGTGTCAGATCATGCAGGCCAAGATAAATTCCTCTGTAGATAATGGGGAAAAGAATGAATTTTACAAATAAGAAGTTGAGGCCGGGTGTGGTGGCTCACACCTGTAATCCCAGCAATTTAGGAGGCCAAGGCAGGTGGATCACATGAGCTCAGGAGTTCAAGACCAGCCTGGCCAACATGGTGAAACCCTGTCTCTACTAAAAATACAAAAAATTAGCCGGGCGTGGTGGTGCACACCTCTAGTCCCAGCTACTCAGGAGGGTGAGGCAGAAGAATCACTTGAACTGGGAGGCGGAGGTTGCAGTGAGCTGAGATCTCGCCGCTGCATTCCAGGCTGGATGGCAGTGAGACTCCATCTCAAAAAAAAAGTTGAGTTGCTTGGTTTTATCATTTAGGAAGGTGAAAGGGAAATCTTGCAGTACTTAGTCTTGCTGCCAGAGTTAGTTATTTTGTCTAATTTTTAAATTGTTTACAGCAGGATATCAAATTCTATCCCAATTCCTCCTTCATGGGGAAGTTCATAGGATCAGATAAAAGAACAAATACAAGTCACAAAAAGCTAAGCCAAGGAAGTATTTACAATCAAATGCCTATTGCTACTCTTCAGATTATTGGATCAGAAACAGCTGTTATATACATGGAATGTATTACTAACATGAGTTAATTATAGTAGCCAAAATATCCCAAGGACATTATAATTTTGTATGATCTAAATGTCATATGACTTCACAGTGAAAAAAAGATGTCATTTGATAACTGGTTAAACAAATGTAAGACTGAGTTATCTGAGAGAAGGGTTCCAAATGAGGTGAGATCTAGATACACTGGAGTACTGGACAGCTCACAAACAAATATATTACCAAATGAAATGTCTAACGTAGGATTTGTATACCATGATCCCATTTTGTTGAAGAAAGGAATCTGGAAAATTATACACTAAGTTTATTTCTATTTTATATATTTGTTGTTTTCTATTTTTATGGACAATCACCATTTGTTAATTTTATAACTAGAAATAAAATTTTCATTTTATTGGGGGAAAAAGGAATATAGCTCTAATAATGGCCACAACAAAGCCTTAAGTCACAATATTAAATTTTAGAGATCTGTTCATCTATACTATTATTTTCTCAAAATTTTTTGATAGAAAGTTGCTAGCTCCTAAGACAAAATGTTCACAGAGAAAAGTAAGAAATAAAGATTAGGCTGGGTGCAGTGGCTCACACCTGTCATCTTAGAGCTGTGGGAGGCTGAGGTGAGAGGACTGCCTGAGCCTAGGAGTTTCAGGCTACAGAGTTACAGTGAGCTATGATAGTGTCACAGACTGTATGCCAGCACGGGCGACAGAGCAAGACCCTATCTCTAAATAAATAAATAATTGCTTGGTTATTTGCATACCAGTAAATAACATGTATACTGATGTTTCTGTATTTTTTCTGTATTTTTCCCCCAATCTAGAAGTTTGCTTTAATGCTTTTAAAACCATAAGCTTATTTATTTATTTATTTTTGAGGCGGAGTCTTGCTCTGTCACCAGGCTGTAGTACACAGGTGCGATCTCAGCTCACTGCAACCTCTGCCTCCTGGGTTCAAGCAATTCTCCTGCCTCAGCCTCCCGAGTAGCTGGGATTACAGTTGCCTGCCACCACTGTAGGGGGCACACGGCAACATATTCAAGCTTATGTACATGGCATTTGAGGTCGGGGCATGGAAAAATACTGAGGCACCGTTTGTTATTTGTGCATGGGAATGGAACTCCTTGACCCTGAAAACAGGACAGGGAGCGGAGTGTGTGGTGTGATAAGGAATGTTGAAAACAGCCTCCTGAGAATGCAGTTTGAGTGGTACAAGGTCACAGGTGCCTCAGCAACTCACCTCAAATGACCATCTAGTGGATGTTTGTAGTTAATACAAGCCCTTTCAATAAATACTTGCCAGATGGATGCTGGGGTGGACTGTTTTGGAACTATCCCCTAGCCCTGCTCAGCTGGAACTGTCTGAGTACTTAGTTCTTGGCATTCACTGCAAGCTATAAGCTCTGCAACCACACCTGGCTAAGTTTTGTATTTTTAGTAGGACAGGGTTTCACCATGTTGGTCAGGCTGGTCTCGAACTCCCGACCTCAGGTGATCTGCCCACCTCAGCCTCCCAAAATGCTGGGATTACAGGCATGAGCCGCCACGCCCAGCCTAAAATTTTTAACTACTGCAGATATGTATGGGAATAAATGATGAATTTGGCATGTAAAAGACAATTTGGCTGTGCAGATTGCAAGGTAATGTCTTGGCTGGGTGTGGTGGCTCATGCCTGTAATCCCAGCACTTTGGGAGGCTGAGGTGGGTGGATCACCTGAGGTCGGGAGTTCGAGACCAGCCTGGCCAACATGGTGAAACCCTGTCTC
>NW_016107811.1:109398-113897 GCF_001604975.1 Cebus imitator | reverse complement strand
CATTAAACAAACAATGAAGAATATTGATCGGGCACAGTGGCTCACACCTGTAATCCCAGCACCTTGGGAGTTCGAAGCAGGTGGATCACTTTGAGCTCAGGAGTTCAAGACTAGTCTTGGGCAATGCAGCAAGACCCTGTCTCTATTCTAAAAAATTAAAACATTAAAATTTTATTTTTTAAAAAAGTGAAGAATAGTAATCAGGTAACTTATTATTAAAATGTCATTGTATTTTCAGAAGTCTCGATATTTAAATGCTACTAAGTAAAATTATGGCATATAAAATTATATAAATTTGCCAAAAGTTACAGTTGTAGACGTATTCATGTAAAGCATCTAGAAAATTGATAATCTCAAATTATATGAGAAAGAAATGAAAGAGGGGTAAACTTCCAAGTAAATTAATTAAATAATAATGCAGTATCCTCAGGATTTTAAGATAGAGGGAAGGTTCTCTCCCACCTACCAGAGAGTCCCAGAGAATAGGGAAGACACCTGCCTTTTGCATCCTGGAAAGTATGTTACAAAACTAAAGCTCCTGTGTCTTCCATACCTAAGAAGTAGCTCCTTTTATGTTATATCTGCATGCAAACTTTATTCTAGAGTGTTTCTTAAAAAGGTAAGTGTACTCCAAACTTTCTCTCCTCTTTTTTAATGAGAATCCATGCACATAATGTTACTATTTTTGATTAAACAGATCTTACTCTTCAAGGGTTTGGGCAGAAAAATAAGCAAATTACTGCTATAGAGACTCAGGTACAATGAAACATTGGTTCCTATGGTCTGTTTGGATCACATGGAAAAGTCCAAATCTGATTGTAAAAACTACAGAATTCCAGATTACTTGAAAAAATGTTATTTTATTTGTACAGTTAAAAAGCTGTATATAGAAACTTATAATACAGTTCTGTAAAATTGAAAGACTGTCAGGGAAAAGGGAGGGTGTTACTTTTTTTGATTGTTCATTAAGGAAGTTAGAGAAATAAAAAAACACAGTAAAAAGTTTAAAACATTAAAGAACATTTTTCAGGTATGAATTTTATAAATACAAAAAAAATTCACAAATTACTTTCAATACTAAATAAATATCTAGTTAATAAACTCAGACTTAATACCTCCAGCTAGCACTGGTACAGCACTTCAAGGATATAAGATTGGATTCATTCATGTGTAGTGTTGAAAGAATGTCTTCATTAAACAAGACATAAACACATTTTTCTAAACTGTCCTATAGTAGAAGAATCATCCATGTAGATAACTCTCCCTTAATACCACAACTTTAAAAAAAATCATCAATAACAAAAAAAATCATAGGTGAAAAAATATTTTCCAAGACCTCTGGACACATGAATGATCTCAAAAATGTACAAAAACCTCTGTAAACCAGTACTGTATCCAATATATCTATTAAACTTATTAGATACTGAACAAAACTGTAGCAAAGGACATCATCTTTCCTACATTCTCCTGAGTGCTTAATATTAAAATTGAGAATATAGTGCAGGCCACACTTTCATGTGGTCAATCAGTTGTTATTGCTTTATAACATATATGTCTGCTTTAGAGAATGATTTAATGTTCCATTTTCATGAACAATTTGTTTTTCCTCATATACATCCTTTCAAAGGACAAAGTTAGATTCGTGACTTTTTCGTAGCCGGTGGTGTGCTAACTTGGTCCACATTACTGGGTGTGACATGGAGTCCAAGCTTTTGAGCTTGAATATGAAAAAATGCTTGAAGCCTAGTTCCAGCTTTTGCTTCACTTGTGTTACGAGGGTTGTATTCAAAGCAGTTCGAAAACATTAACTCAATATCATCAATAAACTCAGCTAGAAAGGGAAAAAGAGCAAACAAGATTAGAATGAAAGTATATAAATTATAATAAAATTCTTGTATCCTATCTGGAAATCTCATTAAGAAAAATGGATCCAGGGAATAGTAGCAGTTGAGGTTCCAAAAAAGAAAAAGAAAAACGGAAGCCCACATTTTCTTTAGAAAGAGAAGACTCTGCCTAGGCATGGTGGCTCACATCTGTAATCCCAGCACTTGGGAGGCTGAGGCAAGAAGATCACTTGAGCTCAGGAGTTTGGGACCATCCTGGGCAACACAGTGAAACCCCATGTCTACAAAAAATACAAAAATTAACCAGGCACGGTGGTTCATGCCTGTAATTCCAGGACTTTGGGAGGCCAAGGTGGGAGGATCATTTGAGGTCAGGAGTTCAAGACCTGCCTTGGCAACATGGTGAAACCGTGTCTTCACAAAAAAATATAAAAAATTAGCCAGGCATGCCAGGTGCAGTGCCTCATGCCTATAATCCCAGCACTTTGGGAGGCTGAGGCAGGCAGATCACCTGAGGTCAGGAGTTTGACACCAGCCTGGCCAACATGGTGAAACCCCGTCTCTACTAAAAATACAAAAAAAGCCCAGCGTGGTGACAGGCGTCTGTTGTCCCAGCTATTGGGGAAGCTGAGGCAGAAGAATCACTTGAACCTGGGAGGCGGAGGTTGCAGTGAGCTGAGATCATGCCACTGCGCTTCAGCCTGGCAACAGAGTAGACTCCGTCTCACAAAACAAAAAACGGCACAGTGTCCTCCACCGTGGTGGTCCTAGCTACTTGGGAGGCTGAGGTGGGAGTACAGCTTGAGCCTGTGAGGTCAAGCCTGCAGTGAACCGAAATTTCGCCACTGCACTTCCAGCCTGGGCAACAGAATGAGACCCTGTCTCAAAAAAAAAAAAGAAAAGAAAAAGAAAAAAGATTCTGAAAAAAGGTAGCAGAACTGAGGCTTAAAACTGTTTAATTGTAAATACTTTAAAACTGTTTTATTGAAACTATGCAATTCTGTGATCATATACATTATGTAATTATAAATAACTTCTTTGAGTAAGATCAGATCTATAAAATATCTTTAACTTACATCTTGATCCTAATCCATCGTTCATCTCCACAAACACTATTAAGTACTTGTGGAACCTCATGGCATGCCATCTACACAACTGCATTAACACATGCTTTCAAAAAGAGAAAAACAGCCTCTACCTTTTTAAACAAAAATAAATATCAAAGGTGATATAACAGAATGTCTTAGAAAAATAAGTATCAAAGAGAAACATAAATTACTTACATGCTAATTTATATTCACATTTATTCACTTTTTCACGAATTATATTTAAGGCAATGGGCTTTTTGATGATATCATAGTAGTCTGGGACCTGTAAAATAATTCAAGTATCTCTCTCCACACAGAAAACTTAATTGGAAAGAACTGTTCAAGTAACTAAAAGTTTTGGATTTAAAAAGCAACTCAATATTAACCTCTGAATACTAGTGGTCTGCTAAAATCATGCAATATGTTTTCAGTAAATATCATATAGAAGCCTAAGTGATACATTAAAAATGTTAATTTATTGTGAAAAGAAAAAAAAGTATGGTCTTGCTCATGGCTCTCTCCTCTATGTACCTATATATACACACACACCCCATTGTCACTTGTGACCAAAAGAAAAAAAAATTCCTTCAATCAGCATTATTGCATTTGTAATAAGGAATAAAATGTATATAACAAAGTGTAACTTAGGACAAAAATTACCCAGGCAAAATAAGTCAAACTGAGATTTAATTCTTTTCAACGCTATTCAATATTAATTAACCCTTCTCATTCTTGCTCTAGAAATCTCCAAGTAGAATTCTGATGATGTCACTTTGTCATTCAGAAACCTTTCCCTCACACTGGTGAGTGAGACCCTTTATCATACAGTTGTGTCTGAGACTTTCTAACTTAACCTCATTCAAACCATTCACCATTCACCATAGTCTAATTTCTGGGTGTCTACTTTATATTATATTCCTTTTTCCCTGAAACATCCTTACTCCATTTCTCACTGGTGAAATTCTTTCTTCAATGACCAGTTCCAAACAGTTGGAACTCCTTAAAAAACATCCTAATTATTATTTTTGTCTCTCTGAAATGCTCAAATCAATCTCTGTCTTCTCTACTTCTGTAACGCCATGTTAACTTCTATTACAGTGCCATAACACTGTTCTACCTTTGCTATATAACACATCACATTCTGCCATACATATATAACCTAACTACAACACCATTTCATATCTTTCAGTTAGGTTAGGGCATCACTGTTACCTAAGAATATCTTTTTTTTTTCCCTTTGGAGACAGGGTCTTGCTCTGTCATCCAGGCTGGAGTGCAGTGGTGTTACTCAGCTCATTGCAGCCTCCCTCCACCTCCCAAGCTCAAGTGATCCTCCTTCCTCAGAGTCCCGAATAGCTGAGACTAAAGGCATGCAACCACCACACTTGGCTCATTTTTTTTGTTTTTGTATTTTTTGTAGAGTCAAGGTTTTACCATGTTGCTTAGGCTTGTCTCAAACTCCTGGGCTCAAGCAATCCATCTGCCTCAGCCTCCCAAAACTGTTGGGATTACAGGTATGACACACTGCAACCAGCCAGAATACCTCTTTTTTTTTTTTTTTTTTTTT
>NW_016107811.1:95410-107541 GCF_001604975.1 Cebus imitator | reverse complement strand
AAAAAAAAAAAAAAAAAAAGTCCAATTGAATTAAACATTCATTGAGAACAGATTTTCAGAGTGTGATGCAAAAGAAAAATCTAGAACACAAAGTTTGTGGATTATTTTTACTCAAATTTATTACTTTTCAGCTACAGTTAACTGAAACTAAGCAATTCTCTAGTATTTCCTAAAGCATATTCTTTAGAAAGTAATTTCTTCAGATGTAGACACTAGGGTTATATGTAAATTACCTTGCATAATGGAAAAGCAATTCTCACTAGTAAATGATTATTCTTACAGAGCTTAATTTTATTTATTTATTTTAATTTTGAGACAGAGTCTTGCTTTGTCGCTCAGGCTGGAGTGCAGTGGTGTGATCTTAGTTCACTGCCACCTCTGCCTCTGGGTTTAAGAGATTCTCCTGCTTCAGCCTCCCAAGTAGCTGGGATTACAGGTGCCTGCTACCTTACCACACTCAGCTAATTGTTGTATTTTTAGTAGAGACAGGGTTTTACCATGTTAGTCAGGCTGGTCTAGAACTCCTGACCTCAAATGATCCACCTGCCTTGGCCTCCCAAAGTGCTGGGATTACAGGCGTGAGCAACCACATTTGGCCATAGATCTTAATTTTAATATCTAGAAAATGTTCTAAAGCAAATGCTTTCTCACAGACCTAGAAATGTATAGTATAATGAAATCTAAAGTATATAATGGTAGAAAGGGTAGTATAGTCCATATATGTATCCAGATGTCTAAATTCTCTCCTGGCAGGGTAGGTCCACACATTTTCCCTTTTATTTGTCCTTAGTACAGGCTTAGCAATTTCACAAATCAGTAACAACAAGAAATTTTTCTTCCATAGTTTTTTGAATAAAAACATTTCAATTATATTATTTCTCCAAAATAGCTTGGAGAATTGGAGAAAAGCAAAACAGTTAAGGGGATAGGAAAAGCTAAATTAGGTCTTTACTGGTGCAGAATTATGTGACACTTCCCCTAAAAAACGTTACAATCTCATGACTGCATAAACAGATTACATGCCATTCTTTCACCAATTATGTCCTTAATCCTGCTGTGTATATGAATAATGCAATATAACATATCTAAAATTCTATAAAGAACAGTGGCTTTTTTTGAGAAATAGTGGCATTTTTTATGTTTAAGTTCATTAAAAAACAACAACAACAACAAAAATAGGCCTGGGTGTGGTGGCTCACACCTGTAATCCCAACATTTGGGACACTGAGGTGGGATAGCTTTGAGCTCACAAGTGCAAGACCAGCCTCGGCAACATGGCGAGACCCCGTCTCTACAAAAAATACAAAAGTTAGCCAGGCTTGATGGTGCATCCCTGTAGTCCCAGCTACTTGGGAGGCTGGGGCTGGAGGATAGCTTGAGCCCGGGAAGCAGAGGTTGTAGTGAACTCAACTGTGCCACTGCATACCAGCCTGAGCGACTGGTATAATAGTTAACAATAAACTTAAAAAACCAAAATTTTACTACTAACATTTAAAACAAGGGATAGGATTGAAGAGATTATGAATCTATGAGTAAAGAGATTTGTCTATGAATAATGATTACTATAAACAAAAATGAGAATTAAAAAGACAGCTGAGGCCAGGAGTTCAAGACCAGCCAGGCCAACAGGGAGAAACCCCGTCTCTACTAAAAATACAAAAATTAGCCAGGTGTGATGGTGCATCTCTGTAATCCTGCTACTCAGGAGGCTGAGGCAGGAGAATCACTTGAACCCAGGTGGCAGAGGTTGCAGTGAGCCAAGATCACACCACTGTACTCCAGCCTGGTCAACAGAGTGAGACTCTGTCTCTAAATAAACAAATAAAATAAAAAATATAAAGACAGCTTGTCATCAGTTCCTAAAAATATTATTGCTTCTAACTCTCCCTTTCCCCCAAATTCAGTATTAGAGATGAGAACCTTACTAAATAACCTGATGCAGCTTGTCTAGGTGATGATGAATATGTGCATTTTGAGGGAGGAAAAGGTAGGAGAGAGTGAAATATGTTATAATGTAGTATGCTGACACTCTTCAAATACTGGCCAAATATCTCCATTAAAAACAGAACACCATTTTCAAGTTTATCACCCTGCTTCACTAGTAGAAAGGCTAGTAATATAATTTACCTTTATTCATTAAATAGCTGCCCCTTCGACGACTATTATGTTTCAGGTCAGACTATTCCCTAATAACTTTGTGTATCTTAGTGACAGACTTTGAAAAATGATCCAAAACATCTTAACATGCAATATGTCCAAATTATTCAATTTTCCTAGGGAAGGAAGAGTTTAAATTAGATTTCTTCATACCTGGAGATTGTCTTTTTCTGCATCTTCTTTTGGATTCACTCTCTTGGAGAGAAAGTTTTGAAGCAACATTTAAAGATCTTGATTGTTCACTTGACTTTGTGGCAATGACTCTGAAGTTAGGGAAGTTGGGGCTATTTTCTGGTGTATTATTAGCACTTCTCCTGCCTCTGCGTTTTCTACGAGGACTAAGTAATTCCACAAATACATCTGCTTGCAGTGGGCCATGACTGTGGCGAGTAGAACGACTGGCAATTCTTACAGATTTCGTTTCTGTAGGAGGAGCAGAGTTTATCTTTCTTAGGCTTCTACCAGTTTTAGAAGAAACAGTTGTTTTGGGTGTATTCTGCTGACTCCTTGAAGGGTATCTTCCAGGTTCTTGTTGTTGGCCACGACTTGAGAAAGAAGAACTAAGTCTCCCTCTTGTTTTAACTGGCAATCTAACTTGTGGTCTTCCTCGTTTGGGTAGGCTATAAATATTGTTAGAAAACACAATTATTGTACAGAGCAATGATGAACATATGATTAACTCTATTCTCCTTGTTGTATTTAGCCAATGAGTTTATATACATTTTCTATTTAACTGAGACTTACTCCTAGACTCAATTCCTTAGAGTCAACAAGTTTTCAAGGAAATCTTAAATGTGCTTTCATGTATTTCTTTGAAATGCAAAGAGAATATCTGCAAAGAGAAAATTTCATATTTTCTTTCTTTTTTTGGGAGGGGCAGAGTATCACTGTCATCCAGGCTGGAGTGCAGCAGCACGATCACGGCTCACTGCAGCCTGACCTCCCTGTGATCAGGTGATCCTCCCATCTCAGACTCCTGAGTAGCTGGGTGTGTACCACTACGCCTGGCTAATTTTTGTAGTTTTTTTTTTAGAGACGGAGTTTTGCCATGTTGCCCGGGGTGGTCTAAAACTCCTGGACTCAAGTGGTCTGCCCACCTCGGCCTCCCAAAATGCTGGGATTACGGGCACAAGCCACAGTGCCCAGTCAGTATTTTCTTGGTAACTTCAGGACATCATCATGAAAATCAAGTCCTAACTTCTGATAAATTGTAGTAATATGCTCAGGAGAACCAACAAATAGACTTAGTCAATCATGTTGGAAAACTTAAGGGTAATGAACTAATCTTAAAATGAAATTCTTTTGTTTCCTTTTGCTACAGGAGACTGCCACTTTTCATTATCATTGATACTGAGGTAACCTACAGTTTTAGCCAATGGCTGCCAATGAAGTGGGCCTTGAACCCATGGTTCCTAAATACCATACCAAGAACCTCTCTGTTGTCTTCTGACTATAAAATACAAAACTATATTTAATCTTTTAACTGTTTTTAATTAAAAGGATGCAACACCTCCATTAAACCTCATTATCCATCTCCCCATATACCTGGACTTCGAGTTTATCCTGCGTACTTGCAAGAATTTTTCACATTCTTTATCATCTTTATGCTGAACATAATACTGCCCTCACAAGCTACAGGGAAGATGGCTCTTCTAGCTGTTATTTCTTAAAACCTCGTTTAAAACAGATGTGGTGGTTCTACATTAACTTCTCTGACTGTGGTCCTTTTGTACTCTGACAGTTCTAGGTTACCCTTACTTCATACTCATTTTCCTGCTTCTCTAAGAAAAGGGTGGGGAGGGGAATGATAAGAACAAGGAGCACAATGACTTCCCTGGTGTGATGGCTCAGGCCTGCTGACAGAACACCCCTAGTAGATCTGTGTAGCTTACAGCTACCAGTTAGACACAAGCACACCTCATTTTATAGTGTTTTACGCATCACTGCATGCTATAATTACAAAGTTTTCTTCTTTTTTTTTTTTTTAAACAAACTGAAGGTTTGTGGCAACTCTGCATCAAGCAAGTTTATTGGCATAATTTTTCCAACAGTATGAGCTAACTTTTTGTCTCTATGTCAGATGATTGTTAGCATTTTTTAGCAATAAATTATTTTTAAAGTATAAAAATGTACTTTTTTTTTTAAGACATAATGCTACTGCACACTTAGGACACTATAATGTAAACATAATTTTTATATGCCCTGGGAGACCAAAAAAATTTGGGACTTGCTTTATTGCTGTCATCTGGAATTGAACTGGCAATATCTGTGAGGTATGCCTGTATATCTACCTTGTGGATATAAATGTCCCTTTATTTCAGCCTCAACCAGAGGTTCAAGTAAGGGGAGATTGCCCCAGTGCTGTCACAGAAGGAAATACCCAGGCTCCATACTCATTCATTAGGCCTGAATGACACAGCATGCCAAGTTGCAGAATACTTAGTTATATGGTAGTATAGAAGCTGTTTCCAGGTGCTGATGTGGCAGGAGTATAAACATATAGTGCACTTCCTGGCATTTATCTATCACTCTGAGATTCCCCAAATTATCAATACTACCTTGGGAATAGTTTTGAATGTTTATAATATATAGAAAGCAAGGGTAACTTCAGGCCATTACATATTAGTTTTGTTTTGTTTTGTTTTGTTTTTGAGATGGAGTCTCGTTCTTGTCACCGAGGCTGAAGTGCAATGGTGTGATCCGTTATCTTGGCTCACTGCACCTCTGCCTCCTGGGTTCAAGCAATTCTCCTACGTCACCTTCTCTGCTAGCTGGGATTACAGGCGCCCACCACCACCTTGGCTATTTTTTGTATTTTTAGTAGAGACAGGATTTCACTATGTTGGCCAGGATGGTCTCAAGCTCCTGACCTCAGGTGATCCACCCACCTCAGCCTCCCAAAGTGCTGGGATTACAGGCGTGAGCCTCTGCGCCTGGCCTTTATATTAGTTTTAAACCAAGTTACACACCCTAAGTATTCCATTTGTATTTGAATAATGGAGAAATTGCCTAAGACTTCCTGACTTATTTTATTGCATATTAGGACTTACCTGACTTCTTCCTCTTCTTGAGAGTCATCTTCATCGTGTTCCATCTCATACTCTTCCTCCTCACTTTGACCCTCTTCTTCATCACCATCAACTTCATCATCCTCACCTCCCATACTGTCTTCCACATCTTCATCACTTTCCAAGGATGGTCTCTGTCTAGAGGAGAGTCTTCTAGAACGTTGCTTTGGTCGACATTCTGGACAAAACCAATCTCCTTCAGGCACAGTCTGAATAAATCAAATAAATGATCCTTAATCATCTCTTACTCAAAATCTTAATGTCTCAATTCTAATCTGACGAGAAAAAAAAAATACCTTGAGCTTTGGTCGAACACAGTAGGTATGATGACCCCTATCACAGCCATCACAAAGAACCATGTTTTCAGCATCGCCTTTCTTTCGACATATCTTGCAACGAGCATTCAGTATAGATTTGGACCACATCACACTACGATCCAAGGTGGATAGGTGAAGAAAAACTTGGGATAGACTAGCAGAAGAAAGGAGAGATTCTCTCCAACGGTCCAGAACTGTTTTATTAGAACGCCCACTGTCACTGGCATCTTAAATGAAAAGGGAGAGCGATTACAATTTTTAGGCAAACCTAGTAATCTTACTAGAAATAGTTTGTTGCTGTTTTAAATACAGATTAGATTTTACATTTCTTCTCTTGTGATACTTAACAAAAAGACCATGCTGATATTAAAAACAAAAATCTCATGGAGAATGTTTGCTGAGCCACATCTTGTTTGTGACATAAAGAATTACTTAAATCCACAAATCAAATGCTAAGGGATTTTAATAAAGACAAAAATAATTCAGACAATGTGTTCCCAATCTAGTCTGTGTATCAAATCTTAATCTAATTTTAAAAACTGGCTACCTATGATTCCAAGTTTAAGTTACTATTCATTTGAATGAAGTTATGTTATTTCCTTATTTCATATAAAAGATGGATTGTTCTCCAACTTAAATATCTTCTATCTCTAAGAAAATAGTTTTAAAATTGTGGTAAAAACAATGTTAATACTACCAAAAACAATTTTTTCAGCACTACCACTTACTTAGAAACATTTGAAACCTTCTGTCACTCAACATCACCATTCCTTTATCTTCTGAGCTAAAAAATTTAGTCATCTGATTAAATGCTATCAATCAATGGTCATTTTACATCGGTATGCGATTTCCACTTCAATCTTTAATATTGTTCCACTTAATCTTCCTAAAACATTATACTTAATTCTGCAAGGTATATGACTCCACACATAATCTGGTTCTATAATAACATTATTTCTTACTATTATCCTGAAATAAAACCTCTTGGGCAGTAGCATAATGGTTAAGAAAATGCAGGCTTTGGAGTCGGTTTGCTCTGAGCTAAGTACTGGCTCCCCTATATGAACTTGGGCAAGTTAACCTGTCTGTCTCTCAGGTTATACATGTATAACCTGAGAGACAACTGTAATACATGGAGAGTATCGACCTCTGAGGGTTGTTGGAAACATTAAATAATATGCATAAGTCATATAAAATGTCTGTCAGAGTAAATGCTAATATTACTATCGTTATTTGTGCACTGTATACCTCCTCCTGTATGTGGCACTTTATAAGATATGAAACTAGTCTATTCTGTGGTCCCTATCATAAAGGAATGTTTAGTACAGCTGGAAAAGTGAAGAAATACACAATGAATTTGTTTGTATTGAAACCATAAAGCAAGAGACCTCTCAAGTATCAATGGACCTTGAACTCCTGTTTATCAGTTGGGCAGGGTGAGAAAGACAGGACATGAAACCTGGGGCCCACGAAGGTAGCTAGTCCCTCTCTAAAAAGCTAGGACCCCAGAAGGCTACCCCTTCAAGTGTCAGGGTGGAAATGGGTGCTACATAAAAAATGGGGAGCAAGAAAATTGATTCATCTGAACTTTAGCATTGGGTAGAAAGGGGAAATAAGTCTCCCTGAGGATCAAGCAAAGCCTTGAATAGGTTTAAAACCGAAAAAGCACAGCTAAGATTTTAAAATACTCTAGGGTTGCTAGTGACCTCAAGTGAATGGCAGAAACAAGTACAAATCTTTGCAAATTCTCTCTGAAGACATTTCCACAGATCAAGTCTGAGGAATGAGAGTTAATGAAAACCACAGGGCACATGTGGAAAGAAAACACTAGGTGAAAGTCAGCAGAATCAAACTCATTTAAGACTTCAGATATTACAATAAGAAACAGAATATAATAACTGTGTTCAATATGCTTTAATAAGTAAAAGTTTAAAATATGAATAAATAACCAGGCAGTCTGAAAAAGAACCAGTTAGAACTTTTCAAAATAATTGAGATTAAAAACTGAGGCAAAAACACAATGGATGGGTCAAATGGCTCTTCAAAGCTGAAGAAATATTAATGAAGTTGGGAAAATACAATGATATTATTTAGACTGCAGCAACAATAGTACTTTTCCATCTTTATGTTGCTTTGTTTTAGGTGTGTCTTTTGTAGACAGTCTATAAACCAGCTAGATTTTATGTTAATACAGTCTTTTTTTTTTTTTTTTTATTCACTTTCCCTGCCAACTATCCATAACTGTCTCTAACTTTTAATTGGAGCTGGATGTAGTGGCTCACACCTGTAATCCCAGCAGTTTGGCAGGCTGAGGCGGGTGGATCACGTGAGGCCAGGAGTTTGAGACCAGCCTTTCCAACACGGTGAAACCCCATCTCTATTAAATATACAAAAATTAACCAGGCATGGTGGCGACTGCCTGTAATCCCAGCTTCTTGGGAGGCTGAGGCAGGAGAACTGCTTGAACCTGGGAGGCCGAAGTTGCAGATTGTGCACTGTACTCCAGCCTGGGTGATAAGAGCAAGACTCTGTCTTTAAAATATACATACATATATATATATACACACACACATATATATATATACACACACACACACATATATATATATATACATACACACACTATATATATATAAATTGGAAAGTACAGTCCACTTAAATGCATTTGATTTATTTCTCCCCTCTCATTGTGAGTTTTTAACTTGTCTTGGTTTTTAAAATGTAAGCCTTCATAAAAAGTTCTGGCCTGAGCAGGGCCTCCAAGGAATGAGGCAGCAACAATAGTTCAAAGATGACGATCTGTCTGGGTAAATCAGAGAATACTCTCATTGGTAATGGCAAGGAATAAGGTTGCAGAGGTCAATGAAGGAATGGGAAAAAAGACAAATTATGAAGAACTTTTGGAATCTTGGAAATTAGTTTAATGATTTTTAAATGCAAAGTTTGGTGAAATGCTATGGGATTTGATTAACAAGGTGGTTTAAGAAAACTAAACCAGCGGTAGCTCAAAGCTATTCTTATTCTAGTCCATAATGAATGTACCTATTTTTCTATTTTTGCATAGTACTGATATAAGTATCAGTACAAGTATAAAATACCGTATATACGATTCCATTTTTCTGTTGTTTCTTTATATTAAACTTTGCTTTTGCCCCAGATTACACAACTGTAAAGGGCAGAATATGTCTTGTTTCTCTTTTATCTTCTATTATGCTAGTACAGATAAATTCCTCAAGAAATTATTAAAAGGATCTTACTAGTATAAAATATTGGCGGTCACATCAAATATTAATTGGGAGACTTCATACTGTTCAAGGGCCAATACACAGTAATCCGTGTGACCAGGACAGGCTTCTTTAGGGGATGAAACATAAAAACTCTTGCCCTATGTCTCTCCAAGTTAGGAAAAGAAAAAAAATGCTATGAATAAAATACTTTATGTGAAACAAGTAAACATAAGTTCCACAGCCATTCATTCTTTTCACTAAGTATACGAAGATACACCAATGTCAACTTTGTATATGCTAATTTAGAAGAGTAATTAGCTGAGGTGTGAAATACAGAAAGGAAACGCTAGGAAGATAATATTTTTAGCTTACTCCCAAGTCCATTCCCTTCAAAAAAATCAAATCCAAAGTTTTCCTTCAAAAGCTAAATATGCAAATCATTATTCAGCCATAGAAAAGGTAAAATCATAATCCTTTAAAAAGACAACACACAAAATTTCTTTAAAAAGTTAAAAATTTACCATCTTTCACACTAGATTGATCTTCCTCTCTCTTTTTCTTGTCCTTTTTTTTTCTATCTCCCTTTTGATCCTTATTAATTTCTGTGTTACCTAATTTCAAATTGATAAAGTTAGTTGGGGATTTTTTTTTCCTAGCTTAAGGGTTTAACCATGACTTTAAAAATAATGGAATTATCAATCTTAAAAAATATCCTCATGTCTTACCTAAGACAATTAATTAAAACAAGATTTTCTCTTTCCCAAATGAAGTCTACTTTTATCACTATGATTAATCTCTAGAATAAAAGGGACATACTAGAGAAGGTAGAACATAAGTAGAATTTTTATTTTTTACATACTTCCTCAGGAAACTGAAATAATTTCTGAAGCTAGATTGGGAAAATGCCTACTATGGTTAATTTACTATGCTGAAATATTATCAGGTGAATGGAGAATTTCAATATATATTCCATCTCAAATATTCATAAAGTAAAACCTGCTTTTCCCTCCCCAATTCATGATATTCTTGATTACTTTATTTCAGACAGCCTAGCTCCATCTCCTGCTGTCCTGTGCAAAACAGATCTTTCAAAGGCTTAAGTTATTCCAATAACTTTTCATGGAACACCAACAGTAGACACTCATGTTATAAATGACCAACATTTGACTTTGACCAAAATTTAACTTTGACACTGCCAAAGTAACAAACTTTTCTTATTTCACTTATTTCTTAAGACCCTGAATTATAATTTTTTTTTGGGACAGAGTTTTGCTCTTGTTGCCCAAGCTGGAGTACAGTGGCGTGATCTCAGCTCACTACAGGGTTTTCAAGAGATTCTCCTGCCTCAGCCTCCCTAGTAGCTGGGATCACAGCTGTGGACCATCATGCCTGGCTAATTTTGTATTTTTAGTAGAGACAGTGTTTCTCTGTGTAGGTCAGGCTGGTCTCAAACTCCTGACCTCAGATGATCCACCCACCTCAGCCTCACAAAGTGCTGGGATTACAGGTGTGAGCCACTGTGCCTGGCCCTGAATTATAATTTTCTATCTTTTGGGATGAAATTAATGTTTGAAAAATGCTGTATACAAACCAGCATAAGGAACAGTATCTCTCATATAACCTACTAGAAAAGTTTAATACCTCTCAGTATTAATCTTTTTCTTTGTCTAAATATTTAATGAGATATGCAGATGAAAACACAGATACACTAAACTATCAATCTGATTTCCCCCCTTCGACTTATAAAAAACTTTAATGAAAATTTCAGATGTGGGAAAATAAGCAGTATTGCGTCTTATTCTTTTACTCTTTTGGAATCATAGTGTTAGTAGCAGTATCTTACATTTATAAAAGCTGCATGATTTACAAATAATTTTAAATTGAAATTTTAATTGATGTAATTGTGTATTAATATGTGATTGTAATAAATAGAATGATCCCTTGTACGCATAACTGGATTTAGACAAAGAAAATACTAAGGCACACTGAAGACTGGGAAATAAAAGTAACAGCAAATACCAACTCTAATACCTTTGGGAGCTGTAATTACACGTATTTTATTTCTTTTTTTTTTTTTAATTATTTATTTAACTTTAGGTGCATACTATATCTGGCTTTTCTCCCCATGTTATCCCCCCCACCCTCCCCTCCCTCCCCACCCCCTGCTGTCTCTCCCCTACCCCCGCAACTGCCCCCAGTATATGATGCTCCTCTCCCTGAGTGCACATGTTCTCATTGTTCAACACCTACCTATGAGTGAGAATATGTGGTGTTTGGGTTTCTGTTCTTGTGTCTGTTTGATTATACATATTTTATTTCTTATAATTGTTACTTTCAATGTGGTCAGTGCGTTATTAAGCTTATGGAAGGATTATCAATTTATAAAAGTGTGAACAGACTTAATGAGATACTGGCCACAAACTCTTCAATTGAAAAGTTTACAAATATATTCACATTTCAAAACCGCTCTGATTACATTGTCTATTTATGAAAGCTTTGTTCTAATACTTAATATTATTAAAAAATTATTTTTATTTTTTATTTTTTTTTTGAGATATAGTTTCGCTCTTATTGCCTAGGCTGGAGTACAGTGGTGCAGTCTTGGCTTACTGCAACCTCTGCCTCCTAGCTTTAAGTGATTCTCCTGCCTCAGCCTGCCAAGTAGCTGGGATTACAGGCATGTGCCACCACACCCAGCTGATTTTGTATTTTTAGCAGAGACAGGGTTTCACCATGTTGGTTAGGCTCGTCTTTAACTCCTGACCTCCAGTGATCCACCCGCCTCCGCCTCCCAAAGTGGAGCCACCACTCCCAGCCCAAAAAATTATTTAAGGATTTTAGTCAATTCAGGTAGTTCTTTCAATATGAACCAAAAAGATATGGTTTAAGAAGGTTACTTCTTCCATGATCCCTTTACAATATAAATATCTCAATATGATGAGTTATAAGTTAAACATCTCAAAAAGAATTTTAGAATTCTGAAACAGGTATTTTCCAAAAACATAATGATTAGGTTCCTCGATTAGTCCCTAAAAACCCAATAATTTCATAAATTGCCAAAAAGTGATACATATAGTATTATTCCTCACTATAAAGTATAGAGCATTTCCTATTTGCGTTTCTTTTAAAACTTGGTATTTCTAATATAGCACTTCTTATATAGCATGTGGGTCACAGTGACCCTTATCATTAAACTATGCCCCAAATGGTAATCTTTTCAGTCATTTATTTGGGGTTCTCTTTTAAATAACAGAAAAAAAAAGTTACACATAATCTTTGATTATTCAAGGTCTGACTAGTTATAGGTTTTGGTGGTCTTTTTTTTCTTTTGAAGAGTTAGGGTCTTTTTTTTTTTTTTTTTT
>NW_016107811.1:81776-95250 GCF_001604975.1 Cebus imitator | reverse complement strand
AGTAGAGACGGGGTTTCACCATGTTGACCAGGATGGTCTCGATCTCTTGACCTCGTGATCCACCCGCCTCGGCCTCCCAAAGTGCTGGGATTACAGGCTTGAGCCACCGCGCCCGGCCCTAAGAGATAGGGTCTTACACTGTCACCTAGGGCACAGTGCAATGGTGTAGTCATAGCTCATTGTAACCTCAAATTCCTGAGCTCATGCAATCCTCCCACATCAGACTCCTCCAGTGGCTGGGACTACAGGTGTATACCATGAGGCCTGGCTAATTTCTTTTTTTAATTTAGTAGAGATGGAGTTCTTGCTATATGTTGCCCAGGCTGGTCTAAATCTCTTGGGCTGAAGGAATTCCACTTCAGCCTTCCAAAGTGCTGGGATTACAGTTACGAGCCACTGTGCCTAGCTGGTAATCTTTCTTTTAATGAAACTCTTCACAAAAGACTGTATTATTTTAAAAATAAACCTCACTTAAAATAACTAATTTAAAAATGAAAACATAATCTCAAGTTTTTAAGATTAGTTTATCAATTTGATTATGTCAGCCAATAAAGTTCTATTAATTAAAGGGCAACTCAAAATTACTTATAACTTATATTTTGAAATAAAAACAGATACTTACCAAGTGGAGCTTTCAGAAAACGCCGCTCAATGCCCTGCTCTATTTGAAAGAGTGCCATTGCCAGATAATGAACCACACTGCTCACTGATTGTGGAGTACTGGCATTAGTTGATGCAGTACTTGGAGTTTCTGTTTTTATTCCCAAAAGTCTACAATTAAAACATTTAAGAGTTTATGGTACTTAAAAACAATATTAATTATAACTTGAGCCCATTCATTGATTCAAATGCTTATTTCCACCTTTGTAAAAAAATCACTTCCTCAATCTCAAGGAGCTACAGCCAACTAGTAGGGAAGGGAGATTCATTTAGAAGGACTAACGGTAAATATTTGAAGGAGAGAAAGTAGAAGAGGGAAGGCTTATGGGAAAGGTTTGAGAGAGGTGACATTGTAATAGGTCTTAAAGCCTAAGCATCTTGGGCAGCTTATCTCTATTTCTCTTGTTTCAACATTTTTTCTTGCTTCAAACTGCTGGGTAGATTTATTGCTACCTAACTAGTTCATTAACCTCCAATCTTGCTCCCTCTTCATTAAATCTCCACATTCCAGTGAAAATAATCACTTTTTTTTTTTTTTTTGAGATGGAGTCTGGCACTGTTGCCAGGCTGGAGGGCAGTGGCACGATCTCAGCTCCCTGCAACCTCTGCCTCCCAGATTCAAGCGATTCTCCAGCCTCAGCCTTGCAGGTAGCTAGGATCACAGGCGTCTGCCACCATGCCCAGCTAATTTTTTTGTATTTTTAGTAGAGATGAGGTTTCACTATGTTGGCCAGGCTGGTCTCGAATGCCTGACCTCGTGATCCACCTGCCCCAGCCTCCCAAAGTGCTGGGACTACAGGCATGAGCCCCAACACACCTGGCTTAAAATGATCATGTTGAAGTGCAAATTCATTCACTCAAAGCCTTTGTACATGGTTTTTCTTCCCAGTGTCCTATTTTCCTCAACTTTAGGGTTCAGCTTTGTGGTCACTGCCTCTCGTACTTCCTTTACTATCTCCCATGTTCCCCTAAGACAAGCAGCTCTCCCATGTACTTCATTTGCATGGGGTATAACCTTCTATCAGCACCCCGTTCTAGTAAATATAATGCTAGCCTCATGTATCTCCACTGTTCCCTTCTAGATGACAAACTGCTTAAAGGCACATAATATCCAAAATAATCTTGAAAAAAAAAAGTATCTATAGATATATGGATATAGGTTATCATTAATAATATTTAACACTTATATATATTTATTTAGAGAAGAGGTCTCATTGTTGCTCAGGCTGGAGTAGAGTGGCACAATCATTATTAGCTCACTGCAGCTTTGAAGTCCTGGGATACAAAGCTGGAGACGATGGGACTACCAGTGCATGCCAGCCAGTGGTGGTGGCTCATACCTGTAATCCCAGCACTTTGGGAGGCCGAGGTGGGTGGATCATGAGGTCAGGAGATTGAGACCATCCTGGCCAACATGGTGAAACCCTGTCTCTACTAAAAATACAAAAAATTAGCTGGGCATGGTGGTGCGTGCCTGTAATCCCAGCTACTCAGGAGGCTGAGGCAGGAGAATTACTTGAATCAGGGAGTTGGAGGTTGTAGTGAGCTGAGATTGAGCCACTGTACTCCAGCCTGGCAACAGAGCAAGACTCCGCCCCCCCCCCCAAACAAAAACAAAAACAAGTGCATGCCACCGTGCCCAGCTAATTTAAAAAAAAATTTTTTTTCTTTTTTTAAAAAGAGACAGGATCTCTCACTATGTTGCCCAGGCTGGTCTCCAACTCCTGGCTTCAAGCAGTCTTCCTGCTTCAGCCTCCGGAGTAGCTGAGACTATAGGCCCACGCCATCTTGCCTGGCTCAAACAATATTTAAGTCTACCAGAATTTACCAATTTACTAAGTTTCCCTACGGAAAAGAAAAAAGATAGTACAGGTACTTTCTGAAATTAATAAAACCTTAAGTTCAAATATTTAAAAAAATACTCTTGAGAAATTATCATTATTCTAATAAACTGTCTTTTGGTTGGATTAGTACAAAGTGGAGTAACAAAGATCCTGAGTTTTGGAAAATGATTATTCCAGTGGTCTTCATGACAAGTTTTAAAAATAAGAAAAGGCAACATACTTAAAAACAAAAAAAAAAACAAAAAAACAAAAACAAAAAAAACATGGCAAAGAAAAGTAATGGTTACTTTGGAAAAAATCCTTTTGTACCTGTCTTTTACTATGACCTTTGTTTGTTCATCAATTTCCATCTCTTCCACATCTTCATTCACAGTTTTAATTATCCCATTTTCCTTGTTTTCCTCACTTAACAGCTCATACCGTCCACTTTCTAATGCTGATCTCCAGATATGTCGATCTGTAACCTGTAACAAAATTCAAACTTACTAACCATGAAAAATGGAATATATTGTTTCTGAGAGGTATGACGTTCAATATACATATAAAATCAATTCATGGATATTTTAGAAATGATTATGAATTAAAAAGGGATCTAAAAATTAGGTTACTAAGTGGCCAAACTGGAATTCATATTCTTCATAGATGAAAACCTTACTTTCTGTATAAATACATCACAAACAGTTCTCAGATTGGTCACTTGATAGCAGCAAAAAAGTGGCCGATGAGGACAAAGGCATGAACAGAATACATTATCAGCCATGAATTACAGATTTTAAAAAGGTGACAAAGATACCAACAAATGAATGACTCAGCAGAGAAGGCAGGGGCTAGTCAAAGAAGAAGAAAATATCCTTATACATTTCAACATATGATGAAAATCTTATAAAAAATATTTTGATGCAGGGAAATAAAGTTAGTTTTCATAAAAAATTTATCACTCTCTGGTGTTTATTCAAAACACACATGCCTTATCTATGTCATGTAGACAACAAATATGACCAAAATTTTGGACCAAGCAGATTAGACAAATTAAAAAGGTGACCAGGTACAAACCTTGATTGCTCCTAATGTTCCTTGGTAGATTCTATCTTCAATATCTAAAAGAAAATCTCTCAGCCTCAATTCAAGTTGCTTTTCTGCAGACATCTGAGATGGATCATATGTACTGGAAGATCTTCCCTGACTATATGTTGGTTTGCTATCGGGCTGCGGTTTGTCTGAAACAGTAATCAAATACTTTTATCATGATTTTCTTATTAAAAAACTACAATTATTCCATGTAATTGTTATGATCTTGAAATAATGGATATAAAAGTGCTCTGTAAATCCCCAAGTGCCACAAATGAATGAATGAATGAATGAATATAATTTATCTTATAAAGCCCCTTGTACAGCTATTCAGGAGACTGAGGCAGGATTGCTTGAGCCCAGGAGTTTGAGTCTGCAGTGAAACTATGATTATGCCACTGTACTCCAGCCTGGGCAACACAGCGAGACCCTGTCTCTAAATAAATAAAGCCCTTGTATCCAGAATATATAAAGAACTTTTACAGCACAATAAAAGGACAACCCAATTTACAAATGGGCAAAGGATCTGAAAAGATATTTAAGAAAGATATACAAATGGCCAATGAACACATGAAAAGATGCTCAACAATGGCCAGGCACAGTGGCTCATGCCTGTAATCCCAGCACTTTGGGAGGCCAAGGCAGGTGGATCACTTGGGGTCAGCAGTTCAAGACCAGCCTGGCCAACATAATGAAACACAAAAGAAAGAAGAAAAAATACTTCCCAATTATCAAACCAATCTGACAACAACCGAAACAACAGAGAAATTTAATTCCAACATATCATCAAAGTCAAGGCAGATTATCAGGGGTCCAAGCTCTTTCTATCTTGTTGGTACTGCCATCCTTAGGGTTTTTCTGCCCTTCTCAGGTTCCAGAATGATTTATTTCTATGTCTGCATTCTAGCTAGTTGGAAGTGGGTAGGAAGAAAGGGAAGCGCAGCCCAGAGGGTATACACAATGCTTTGATCCTGTATCTTTCAACAAAGAAACCCCATCTCTACTAAAAATACAAAAAATTAGCTGGGCCTGGTGGTAGGCACCTGCTATCCCAGCTACTTGGGAGGCTGAGACAGGAGAAATACTTGAACCTGGGAGGCAGAGGTTGCAGTGAGCTGAGACCGTACCATTGCACTTAAGCATGGGCAACAAGAGTGAAATTCTGTCTCAAAAAAAATAAATGGCTGTGTGTGGTGGCTCACACCTGTAATCCCAGCACTTTGGGAGGCCAAGGTGGGCAGATCACCTGAGGTCGGGAGTTTGAGACCAGTCTGACCAACATGGAGAAACCCTGTCTCTACTAAAAATACAAAATTAGCCAGGCGTGGTGGCATGCACATGTAGTTTCAGCTACTCGGGAGGCTGAGGCAGGAGAACTTCTTGAACCCAGGAGGCGGAGATTGCGGTGAGCCAAGATCGCACCATTGCACTCCAGCCTGGGTAACAAGAGTGAAACTGTCTCAAAATAAATAAATAAATAAATAAATAAATAACCAAAAAAGAATTGTGATCTGTAGTTTTTCATCCTGAAAAAAAAAAAAAAAAAAAAACTAAAGTAGTCATAGTAACATACCCCTAAATTTAAGCAATTCTTTTTAAAAATTTATTTTAATTAAAATGTTTGTATCTCTATTTTCTCCCCCACAGGAAACAAGCAATTCTTTACCTAGAGACTCTCATTTATTAATACAAAAACTCACATCTAAAAATGCCTTACTGCTTTATCTTATTTGTCATCAACAGACGAACCATCAAACAGGAAATGCTGCTCTGCAACCTGCCCTTGCAGCCAAGCTCCAAAGAAGTGATCATTAGTGGAACTTCTCCCTGGACTCTCAGTCAAAACCCTTAATGAGTAACCTCAGTCTCCATAATCTGTCCAAAATTGATGGCAGCCTTAAAGTCTATTCTTGGCTTTCAGAGTCTGCTGACCAAGGAATAAGGAGATCAGGAAGAATATGTATCTTGTTATACCATAGATGTGTTCCTCATAATTCAAATATAAGCCAGTGGAATTTAGATAATCTTGTTTCTATAAAGAAATACATTCCTAAACTCTAACTTGCAAACTAAGAGGATAACCTAAATTAAAGATGAGGTGTTGTAAATGTATTTCTAATAGCTTGAAAAAATGCTTCATCTTGAATGACCAGAGATTAGAGGGAGGAAAAAAAAAAAATAATAATTTTCATTGAAAATTTACCTGAAAAATGAAATTTCTCTTCAGAAAAACGGGCTAGCTGTGCACATATTCTGCCTTTCTCTTGTAACAAAGTTTCTTTTAAGGCACTTTCTCTATGTCCTCTAGAATTAAGAGCTTCAATAAGCTGGTCTAGCTGTTCACAGGAACTGTAAAAGCACCATCGATTTGGCTTATGCACTGGTTTTGGCAGCTGCACAGAATGGTCACATGGACCTTGGTCAATGTTGGAGGTAGATTCAGATATCGAAGGCTCTCCAGTTTCAGTGGATACCTGAGGATCTTGAGACTGTACATTATTCTGAAATGATGAAGGTCTAGGCAACAGCATGTCTTCAGTAAGACCAGAATAATCTTCTTCAATAAAGAGTCCAGGAATAGAAGGGAAAATCCAGTATCGTCTATACATGCGGTCACGACCCAAGGGAAAGATATTGGTACAGGCTATGGCACTTTGGATTTTTTCTAAGAGCTCTTTCTCTTTTCGTTGGTGTTCCTGTTTTAATGCTTCTTCCTCATCAGCAGTAAGAGGATCTCTTGTTACACAGTTGATCTCTTCTTGCCTTGTAAATTCTTTAAATCCATTTTGTCCTCTTTTCCCTATAGTTAAAATGTTTCATAATCAGTATATTTCAAATTTCCATTAGAAAAATATGAGATACAAAGTTACCCCAAGTTATTAGGTTTTATGGACTAAACTGTGTGCCCTCCCCACTGAAGCCCTAACCTCCAATGTGACTGTATTTGGAGATAGAATCTTTAAGGAGGTAATTAAGGTCATAAAGGTGGGGCCCTAATCCAACATGACTGGTGTTACTAACACTCTGTTAGTAAAAAATCAATATAGTTATATCTAAAGGGGCATGCAAAATCTGTAATTTCCATGCTGGTAACTACAGTAGAGTATGTTAGTTATCCTTCAGTAGTCATCCCAGTCCTTCTTCTATGGCAGGTATCACAGCAAACTACTTCTGGAGAGGACTAGCTTATAAATATTTGTCTTTGTGGATCTTACGGTCTTCGCAGCTATTCAGTTCCACTATTGTGGCCCAAAGCAGTCACAGGCAACACGTAGACAATGAGCATGGCTTTGGTTCAATATTACTACTTATGGACAGTGAAATGTGAATTTCATATAATTTTCACTTATCACAAAGTAGCATTCTTCTTTTTTTTCCACCATTTAAAATGTAGAAATCCAGCTGAGTGTGGTGGCTCATGCCTGTAATCCCAGCACTTTGGGATTACAGCCGAGGTGGGTGGATCACCTGAGGTCAGGAGTTCGAGGCCAGCCTGGCCAACATGGTGAAATCCTATCTCTACTAAAAATACAGAAATTAGCTAGGTGCGGTAGCAAGCGCCTGTAATCCCAGCTACTTGGGAGGCTGAGGCATGAGAATCGCTTGAACCCAGGAGGTGGAGGTTGCAGTGAGCCAAGTCACACCAGTGCACTCCAGCCTGGGGGATAGAGTGACACTGTGTCTCCAAAAAAAAAAAAAAAGGTCCCATGATAGGCTGTCAAAACAAAAAAAAAAAAGGAAAAATCCTTTTTAGCTTATAGCAGGGTGGGGCTGGGCGAGGTAGCTGACACCTGTAATTCCAGCACTTTGGGAGGCCAAGGTAGGTGGATCATATGAGGCCAGGAGTTTGAAACTAGCCTGACCAACATGGTGAAACCCCATCTCTACTAAAGATACAAAACTCAGCCAGGTGTGGTAGCATGTGCCTGTAATGCCAGCTACTTGGGAGGCTGAGTGAGGCAGGAGAATTGCTTGAACCCAGAAAGCAGAGGTTGCAGTGAGCCAAGATGGCACCACTTCACCCCAGCCTGGGCAACACAGCAAGACGTCGTCTCAAAAAACAACAACAAGAAAAAAAAATGGGGCAGGCCAGATTTGGCATACAAACTGTTATTTACTAATTACTGGTGTAAGGTAATAGAACCACTTGTTTTTAGCTGGGCAATTAGCAACCCAAAAGGACGTTTCCCATAGTAGGCATGACTACATGAAAAACTTTTGTTCAAAGATACAGAATCAGAAGCATTGTGTGTAACCTCTGGGCTATGCTTCCCTTTCTTCCTACCCACTTCCAACTAGCTAGAATACAGACATAGTGATAAATCATTCTGGAACACGAGAAGGGCAGAAAAACCCTAAGGATGGCAGTACCAACAAGATAGAAAGAGCTTGGACCCCTGATAATCTGCCTTGACTTTGATAATATGTTGGAATTAAATTTCTCTGTTGTTTTGGTTGTTGTCAGATTGGTTTGATAGTTGGGAAGTGTTTTTTCCTTCTTTCTTTTGCTTGAAAGAGTCTGTGTAAGATTGGAATTATCTGCTTTTTAAAAAATGTGACAGGATTCACTTATAAAGTTGTCTAGCACTGATGTTTTCTCTGCAAAAAAATTTTAGCATTGATTCAAGTCCTTTAATGGTTTAAGACCATCCACATTAAAGAATTTCTTTATAAATCCATTTTGATAATTTGTATTTTTCTAGGATTTTATTTTTGCATATATTTTCAAATTTATTATCAAAAAATTATATATTATCTCCTTTAAATTCCTACTCTATCTACAGTTACGTTGCTCCCCTTTCAGCCCTGATTTTATTATGATCTCCCTCTTTATAAAAATCAATTTCAACAAACGTTTGTCTAGTTTGTGTCTTTCTTAAAATAACACACTTTTGGATTTTGTTCTCTATTATATTTTTATTTTATTTTTTTTGGGAAAGGGTCTTGCTCTCTTGCCCAGGCTGGAGTGTAGTGGCGCGATCGGGCCTCACTGTAGCCTTGACCTCCCAGGCTCAAGTGACCTTCTCACTTAGCCTGCTGAGTAGCTGGGACTACAGGTGCATGCCACCATGCCCAGCATATTTTTTGGGGTACTTTTTGTAGCGAGGGGGTTTCACCATGTAGCCAAGGCCAATTTTTGAACTCCTGAGCTTCAACAATCCGCCAGCCTTAGTCTCCCAGACAGCTGGGAATACAGGTGTGAGCCACTGCACCTGGCCCTACTATATTTTTATTTTCTATTTCTACTCTTATGTATTATTTCCTTCTAACTTGGTGGCATTATTCTTTTCCCCCACTATCTCCTTAAATGTCTAGCTCAATTTGTGTTTCACCTTTTCTAGTATGTATTAAAGCTATACATTTCCCCCTAAGTAGAGGGACTGTATCCAACAAGTGTTAATACGCAGTAATGATTAGTTTTAAATATTTTTTAGTTTCTGTTATGGTTTCTCCTTTGACCCAATATTTAGAAGTATGTTTTAAAGCTCTAATCATATTAGGTTTGCTTTAGAAATCAATTGCATTGTAATCAGACAATACAGGTTCCATGATACAGGAAATTTTCCATCTACTTAAGAGTAACCATTTAGAAAAAAATACAGAAAAAAAGATCCCATCCAAATTATAGGCACAGAATTAACTTAAGGATTTCCTTGGATAGTCATTAAATATGATTGGTTAAGGATCCTCAAAATAAATTTGTATCAACAGCTTTTAAAAGATGTATTTGCTTTGATCTGGCAATTTATAAAATAATTTTAAGGTAGGAGAGATTTCCATTTTCAGCAATATGATACCAATTATGAGCATTATTGATCTTTATATCTCTAGCACACAGGAGGCATCCAGAGCATGCTGAATACAAATTTCTATTTGGCCCAAATAAAGCAGTGAATGTAAATATTCAACAAAACTGCTGACTAGCCAAAAATTGAAGTTATGAGAAACTGTCTTATTAAAGACATAGGCATATTCTCTCTTCTTTCTAAAGTATAAATGACGTGTAAATAATGATCCAATCATGAATGTACTAACACTTCATAACACATTTTTACAACTTGGCACAGCTATGAGGTGGGCATTTAAAAATAAACACAGCCCAGAATCACAAATGAAAGCAATATATTTCAGAGGAGCTGAATTAATAAAATGCTTTATCAGTTAAAAACAAACAAACAAGAATGCTGTTAAGAAATTTCAGTATTACCCTTTCTGCCTCTTTTATGTGATCCTGGGTCATCTTCATCTTCAGTGACCATATGTTGATCTAATTCCTTTTGCTCTATGTCTTTGCTCTCAGTGCTAGTATCAAAATCTTCCCTTTCTTCCTCCCTTTAAAATAAAAACAAAGATGACATTTACTAATGAATATATGATTTCATTTATGAAATATTTACTGCTTATGAGGTACCAGGCATTATAGACTTAGGAAGTAATGAACAACATGACACAGTTTATGATCTTGCAGAGAAAACAGATAATTACACAAATCATTTAAAAAATATGTAATAAGTACTAAAACAAGAGAAGTTCAAGGTACTGTGAAAACATTTCAAGGAGAATGAAACTGACCCTTAGCGGTCAACAGGGTTGGCTTGAAGAAGTGACATTTTACACTGTGAGACCAGGGAGATGGGGAGGTGTGTGCTGCAGAGGAATAACATATGCAATGGCACAGAGCTCAAGAGGATAGGGAGGAGCTTATAATTTTAAGAAAACTGTAAAGGAGAAAGCAGTAATTCAAGAGATAGATGAGAAAAAAAGGAAGGGTCAGATTAGGCTGGGCCTTGTAAGGCCTTATCCAAAAAACAATAAGAAAAAACCGGAAGAGTTTAGAAAAGGGAAATAATATTAGAAAGTGCTATAGCCACTGTGTGAAAAATCTTCCTAGGAAAGAAAGTAGAAGAGGGGAGATCAGTAAAGAAACCAGCAATAGTAACAGATCAGTAGTGGTCTAGGTGGCTGGCTAGGCCATGATGGTGGCTTAGAGTAGGAAGGAGAGAAAATGACAAATAGTGGAGGAGAGAAATTCAGAAATACTGAACAGCCAGAATGAACACAATATGTATATTTAATTCATTATGTTATTCAAATTAAAACTAAAATTATATACTCCGGTTTCTCTTCAGATGGTATAAATCTTTCACCTTTTACTAAAAACAAAACAAAATTATATAAACCTTGAAATGAATTCCACCATTATGTTCTAAATCCAAAGTCAGGTTTTGCAAGCTCTAATGTAGGAGAGCCAGGGATAATGTAAATAAGTGGGGCTGAATGAATACTTTAAAAATATGAAGACATGAAATCCATACGATGTTACTTTTTAAAAAAAAAATTGAGCTTGTATACTATAACAATCACCATTTTAAAGTGTACAATTTGGTGGTTGTTAGTGTATTCACAAGTTTGCCCAATCATTACCACTGTCCAATTCCAGAACATTTTCATCATACCAAAGGAAAAACTCCATACTCATTAGTAGTCATTTCCCATTTCCTCTTTCCTGCCGCCCCTGGCAAATATGCATCCAACTCTCTACTGATTTGCTTTCTTCTGGACATTTCATATAAATGGAATCATACAACATGTGGTCTTTTGTGACTAGCGTCTTTTTTGTTTTATTTTTATTTTTTGAGATGGAGTCTCATGTTGCCCAGGCTGGAGCACGATCTCGGCTCAGGGCAACCTCCACCTCCAGGGCTCAAGGAATTCTCCTGCCTCTACAGGCGTTCACCACCATGCTCAGCTATTTTTTTTTTTTTTTTAGACAGAGTTTCGCTCTTGTTGCCCAGGCTGGAGTGCAATGGTGTGATCTCGGCTCACTGCAACCTCTACCTCCCCGGGTTCAAGCAATTCTCACGCCTCAGCCTCTGAGTAGCTGGGATTATAGGCATGTGCCATCATGCCTGGCTAATTTTGTATTTTTAGTAAAGACGGGGTTTCTCCATGTTGGTCTGGCTGGTCTCTATCTCCTGACCTCAGATGATCCACCCACCTTGGCTTCCCAAAGTGCTGGGATTATAGGCATGAGCTATCATGACTGACAATTTTTTGTATTTTCAGTAGAGATGGGGTTTCACCATGTTGACCAGGTTGGTCTTGAACCCTGACCTCAGGTGATCTGCCCATCTCAGCCTCCCAAAATGCTGGCATGAGCCACCGCACCTGGCGGTGACCAGCTTCTTTAACTAGAATGTTTTCAAAGTTCATTCACATTATAGCCTGCATTAGAACTTCATTCCTTTTTATTGTTGAATAATAGTCTCCTGTTTGGACAGCCCATGGAAGAGATACATCATTTATTTATCCATTCATCAACTGATGGACATTTGGGTTGTTATCACTTCTGGCTATTAAGAATAATGCTGCTATGAACATTTGTGTCTAAGTTTTTGGGTGAAGGTACGCTCTTAATTCTTTCGCTACATACCTAGGAGTGCAATTGCTGGGTCATACAGTAACAAATGGTTTAATTGTTTGAAGAACTGCCGAACTGTTTTCCAAACTAGCTGCATCATTTACATTCCCACCAACAATGTATGAGAGTTCTGATTTTTCAAGTCCTCACCAAAACTTGTTATTCTTTGTTAACTTGATTATAGCCAGCCTACTGGGTATGAAGTAGTATTTTACTGTGGTTTTGATGTGCATTTCCCTGATGATTAATGATGTTGAGCATCTTCTCATGTACTTATTGTATCTCTTCTTTGGAGAAATGTCTATTCAAATCTATTGCTTATTATTATTATTTTTGAAACACAGTTTCACTCTTGTTGCCCAGGCTGGAGTGCGATGGCACGATCTTGGCTCATTGCAACTTCCGCCTCCCAGGTTCAAGCAATTCTCCTGCCTCTGCCTCCCAAGTGGCTGGGAGTACAGGCACATGCCACCATGCCCAGCTAATTTTTGTATTTTTAGTAGTGACGGGGCTTCACCACGTTGACCAGGATGGTCTCAATCTCTTAACCTTGTGATCCGCCCGCCTTGGCCTCCCAAAGTGCTGGGATTACAGGTGTGAGCCACTGTGCTCAGCCTATTGCTCACTTTTCAATTGGGTTGTTTTTAAAAATTTTTATTATTATTATTTCTTCCTTATTTTTTGACATTTAAAAAATTAACTCCCTATTCTGAATCTTTCAGATTTTTATTGTTGAGTTTTAAGAATTCTATTACATTCTGGATACAAGTCCCTTATCAGATATATGATTTGCAAGTATTTTCTTCTATTGCAAGTTTGTGACCTAAGATCATAAGGCTTATTAATGGGTACTTTTACATGCAAGTATTAAAAAGTCAAAGTCAATATACTAATTTTGGAATATTGAATTTTTTCAGAACTTTCCTTTGCAGATTTCATAAAAAAGATTATTTCTGTTAAATTCCTACTTGTTTTCATAGAGAATTCCATCCCAAATATTCTAAAATGCAATAAAATACTTGGGCAGTCTCTAAATTACTTAAGGTGCTGTTATCCTCTCTCCTTTATCATCTACCAAAAAACAACCAATCTCAACCCTGTTCCTCTGTAACGCTCAGAAAACTCTTGTGAAATACAGTGTACACCCGTGATATTGGTGGAGGGGAGAGATAAATATATTATTGGTTAAAAATAGCCTATTGAGTGTTTTTCTGGGAAATTATGTACCTATAATAAAAAGGCAACTTTTCTAAAAATCTGAAAGCATTTTTACAATTTAACGTATCTGATTTTTATTTTTATGTATGGTAAAGCAAGTGAGCAGTGTGATTCAAACCATACCCAATAGATATGTCTGCCGTTGAATTTCTTTGCTCATCTTCTTTTAGTTTTTCTTGTTTCTCTTTCATTTTTTGTTCTTGCTCCTTAAGTTTTTCTTCCTTCCTTTTACGGATTCTAAAAGTTAAAATGAAATATTGTA
>NW_016107811.1:79486-81746 GCF_001604975.1 Cebus imitator | reverse complement strand
ATCCCCCTGACATCCCTGGAATGTTGTGAAAAGCTGGTTGTTGTTTTTCTTCTTCTTCTTCTTTTGAGACACAGTGTCACTCTGCTGCCCAGGCTAGAGTGCAGTGTTGTGATCTCAGTTCACTGCAACTTCTGCCTCCCAGGTTCAAGTGATTTTTGTGTCTCAACCTCCCAAGTAGCTGGGATTACAGACATGCACCACGTGCAGTTGATTTTTGTATTTTTAATTGAGATGGGGTTTCACTATGTTGGCCAGGCTGGTCTTGAACTCCTGACCTCAAGTGATCCGCCTGTCTGGCCTCATTCATAAGCTTAGTAAAGCCATCAAACATCAGTATAAGCCAATGCCGCATTATAGCACCATGTGAAATACGGTTTTAAATGCAAAGAGAGAAACAGCTTTCATAAACAAAATTATTGCAATTATCTCTTACCTAGCAGCTGCTTCTTCCCTCTCTTTTCGATGCTGTTCTGCTTTTAACTCCCGGAACTCCTGCTTTGCCTGTCGTAATATATCAACATAATCTTCAATAAAATCCCTAGTCGAAACGAGGGTCAGTAGCTTTCCACAGAGAGCATGGAGTATCTTCATTTTTTCTCCTGTCAAAAATTGGTAAATACTTCTGTATTATCAATCAATACAAATGAATTGTATTTGAAATTTTAAAATTTGTGGCTCAATGCAAAAATGCCTAATAAAGAATAGGGAGTAGTTTCTCAAACATGTCAATGACATGTCTTCAGAAAAATGCACCTATAGGCCAGGCTCACCCCTGTAACCCTAGCACTTTGGGAGGCCAAGGCAGGCAGGTCACCTGAGATCAGGAGTTTGAGAATAGCCTGGCCAACATGGTGAAACCTGGTCTCTACTAAAAATGTAAAAATTAGCTGGATGTGGTGACACATGCCTGTAGTCCCAGCTACTAGGAAGGCTGAGGCTGGAGAATCACTTGAACCCAGGAGGCGAAGGTTGCGGTGAGCCGAGATCACGCCACTGCATTCCAGCCAGGGTGACTGAGTGAGACTCTGTCTCTCTCTCAAAAAAAAAAAAAAAAAAAAAAAGTAACTTTGAATCCAATTTAGCAGCTATTGATATATGAGGCATTTTAAATACTAATGTCTTATTTTGTATACTACTTCAGTAAACATGAGAAATTTTACAATTACAAAGAATTGTTTTTCAAGTTTTAATTAATTTATTTATTAGAGATGGAGTCTTGCTCTGTCAACCAGGCTGGAGTACAGTGGCACCATCTGGGCTCACTGCAACCTCTGCCTCCTGGGTTCAAGCAATTCTCCTGCCTCAGCCTCCCGATTAGCTGGGATTACATACAGGTGCACAGCACCACACCCAGCTAATTTTTATATTTTTAGTACAGATGGGGTTTCAGCATGTTGGCCAAGCTGGTCTCAAACTCCTGACCTCAGGTGATCTGCCTGCCTTGGCCTCCCAATGTGCTGGAATTACAGGCATGAGCCACTGTGCCCAGCCCTCAAGTTTTAATTTTTTGGCTAAGTAACTGAAGTTCAAATCAATACTAAAGTATTATCACATGAATTTTTAAAAAAATGACAATAGGTAAACTGCTACTTGTCAATGAGTACATAAAAATACCACCATAAATTATAAACACTACAAGTGTTAGGAATTAAGGTATTCTACTTTATTGTTCTCTGAAGTATACTAAATTAAACTCTATACTTCTATATGCAATTTAATAAAAAAGGAAGTGAAAAATAGCTTCATCTTAACCTTATATACTGTTTCTCATACCTCAAGTGAATGGCAGGATTTAGCAGCCATTTAGATTTAAACTTCTGATATACTAGTAAATATAAGAGAAAGCTAATTTTCTAGCAAATTCTCACCCTTTTAAACTCAGTAGATGTAGAAGACTAATCATACATTTAAAAATATTAGAAAATCCAAATAAAGACAATCATAAGTAATTAAAGTTAATAAGAATAACAACAGGCTTGGCGCAGTGGCTCATGCCTGTAACCTCAGAACTTTGGGAGGTTAAGATGGGCGGATCATGAGGTCAGGAGTTCAAGACCAGTCTGGCCAACATGGTGAAACCCCAATCTCTACTAAAAATACAAAAATTACCCAGGCATGGTGGTGGGCACCTGTAATCCCAGCTACTCAGGAGGCTGAGGCAGGAAAATCATTTGAACCTGGGAGGCGGAGCTTGCAGTGAGCTGAGACCGTGCCATTGCACTCTAGCCTGGGCAACGGAGCAAGACTACCTTAAAAAAAA
>NW_016107811.1:61809-78591 GCF_001604975.1 Cebus imitator | reverse complement strand
TTTTTTTTTCCTTTCCCTTGAGACGGAGTCTCACTCTGTCACCCAGGCTGGGGTGCAGTGGCACAATCTTGGCTCACTGCAACCTCTGCCTGCAGGGTTCAAGCAATTCTCCTGTCTCAGCCTCCCAAGTACCTGGGACTACAGGCATGTGGCACCATGCATGGCTAATTTTTGTATTTTTAGTAGAGATGGGGTTTCACCTTTTTCGTCAGGCTGGTTCCAAACTCCTAACCTCAGATGACCAACCTACTTTCGGCCTCCCCCCATCTCTACTAAAAAGTGCTGCAATTAACGGGCATGAGCCACCATGCCCATGCCCTGCCCTTTTATGAATATTTTAAGATTAAGTCATAACAAAGTATAGGTTGTAGTCATCACAAAATCATCACAGAAAATGAGCTAAAAGCACTTAAAGATGGCACTACTGTCACTTAACTATTGATTTATCTTCATTAAAATTTCACATTTTTATTTAGAAAATTTTCCAATCTAACAACCAATAGGGGCTAGGCGCCGTGGCTCATGCCTATAATTCCAGCACTTTGGGAGGGTGAGATGGGCTGATCACCTGAGGTCAGAAGTTTGAGACCCACCTGGCCAACATGGTAAAATCCCATCTCTACTAAAATACAAAAATTAGCTGGGAGTGGTGGTGCATGTCTGTAGTCCCAGCTACCCGGGAGGCTGAGACATTAGAATTGCTTAAACTTTCGGGAGGCACAGGTTGTGGTGAGCTGAGATCTCACCACTGCACTCCAGCATGGGTGATGGAGCAAGACTCTGTCTCAAAAACAAAAACAAAAAAACGAAAAGGAAGATTTCCCTGAATTTTTTAAATAAACTGCTTTAGCTTTGAAACAATCCTTGGCTTACAAATAGGACTAAACGATAAATGTACTGGTACAAATGTATGTAAAGCATTAGTATATCCAATTATTCCTAATTATAATACATAGATTGATGAAGGCTTCAAGCTATGAAAAGCCCTTCTGTTAACATCACAGTACAGTGTATACAGATTCAGACTAAGAGTCAGATAATGTGTATTCTAGCCTTAGGTATGCTAGTGCCTAGTAATGTACCCTTGAGACAAGTCACTCAATCTGGGCTTCATTTTTCTTTTTCTTTTTGAGACAGGGTCTGACTCTGTCACCTAGGCTGGAGTGCAGTGCTGCGATCTCAGCTCATGACAACCTCTGCCTTCAGGGTTCAAGCCATCCTCCTACCTTGGGTTCCCCAGTAGCTGGGACTAAAGGCCCATGCCACCATGCCCACTTAAGTTTTGTACTTTTTGTAGGGATGGGTTTTGCCAAATTGCCCTGGCTAGTCTCAAATTCCTGAGTTCAACTGATCCGCCTGCCCTGGCTTCCTGAAGTGTTGGGATTACAGGTGTAAGCCACCCTTCCCGGCCCATTTTTCTTAAAGGAATTAGTCTAGATCCGAAGTTCTCAAATTCTTCAACAAAAAATATTTATTCAAAGTTCAATATAAAAGAGATTTCTTGTTAAAGTGAGATATGGAGATGAGAATTCTGCCTTTTCATCTTTCCAACTATCCTGCAGTGGCACTAAACAATTTCTGAACAACTTATAGGGTGCCTTGGATTAGAGTTGGAAAATCACTAGGCTAATCTGCTTCTGTGGTTCTTTAGCCTTCTGCTATATGACTCCCCTACCAAAGTTCACAGTCTGACAAAATTAACCTTAGAGAACAGTCCTTTACTAAAGGAAAAAAGCAGCTCTGCGATCATATCTGATTACAGTCATCAACAATTTCATGGCATTTATTACACAGGGCCACACAGAAGAAGCTATCTATAAAATTTACATACATGCAAAAAGTCATTCCTACCAGACTTAATTTAGCCCAAATGACAGATATCACATTTTTCTGTAGCAGGAAAATACTAGACCTAAAATTTCCTCAATGTTCATTCTTCACATAAAGCCAAACAAACTTAATTAATGAGCACTCCAAAATTAAAAACAGTCCTAGATACAAAGTAAAAGTGTTTTGGCTCTCTTCCTGCAGCAATCACTACATTCAACCTATACCATCTATAGAAAGTTATAATTTCCTAGGACAAAGGCTATAAAAAGGCCTTTAGGAAATGAAAAACCAATGAAATCTATTTTTAATTGTGTTAAAATATATTAAAATATATTCTTTAGCTCTTTATCTATCATATGGCATTAAGAAACTATAAATATCATGCTAGGATTTGCTTAGTGTGACAGTCACTTGGGTATATCACACCAAGAGAATAAAGCTAAACTATAACCAGTGTTTTATGACTATTTGCAACAGATACAGTTATTATCATCATAATCTAGAATTAGGAGATTATAATTCTAACACTAGACAATGATACTACAACAAATACACAAAACTATTCTATATAAAGAGGATGCTCTTGTTCCCATACTTTGAAGGGCTTTTTAGTTCATGATATAAAACTAAAGAGAGGAACTGATGTATTATATATAAGATTTTTTAAACTGCTAGTCAAAATCTCTCAGGTTTGATATAAAAACAGGGAGACCAAGGGCCGAAGAAATTAGATCTTCTCAAAGGCAGATAATTTTACAGGCAATGCCAGAGAAACAAATATTCAAAATTTCAACTTCTTTACCATATTATGAAGCAATATAGTACAGTTGTAATGAGTCTCTAGGCTTGAGCTTGTATCCCAGCATTTCCTTATTAGCCATGTTTCTTCAAACTAAGCCTTTCTTTATATGTAAAATGCAAAAAATAATACCTACCATACAAGAGTAGTATGAAAATTAAATGAAATAATGCGCAGTCTCTTACATCACTTATTAGCTATGTGATCTTCACCAACCATGTAAAATGTGGCCAGTAAATAATAGGGAAGTGAAAAAAGAGTGAAAAATGCCAGACTTAATTTTTTTTCCTCCCTAACATTTAAATAAGTATTTTCTTTTTTAAAATTTCTCCTCTGTCCCAGGATGGCATACAGTGGCACAATCACAGATCACTGCAGCCTCAAGCAATCCTCTCACCTCAGCCTCCCAAGTAGCTGGGGCTATAGGCATGCACCACTACACCTGGCTTTTATTGATTGATTCATTGATTGATTGAGACAGAGTCTCCCTCTATTGCCCAGGCTGGGGTGCAGTGTCCCAATCTTGGATCACTGCAGCCTCTGCCTCCTGGGTTCAAGGATTCTCCTGCCACAGCTTATCAAGTAGCTACGATTTCAGGCCTGTGCCACTATACCTGGCTGATTTTTGTATTTTTAGTAGAGATGGGGTTTCACCATGTTGGTCAGGATGGTCTTAAACTCCTGACCTCAAGTGATCCTCAGCCTCCCAAAATGCTGGGATTACAGGCATGTGCCACCATGCTCAGCCTTGTTTTATATTTTGTACAGACGAGGTCTCACTATGTTGCCCAGGCTAAGTATTTTTAAACAGAGCATTAAAACTTTTATTTAGTGGCGAATACTTACTTAGAGAGATATATCTTATATTTATACATAGTCATATATAGAGAATAGTTATTAAAAAACTCACAGATCAATCATGAAAGTGTAATGGTTGGGCAGGGTGTGGTGGCTCACAGCTGTAATCCCAGCTCTTTGGGAGGCCGAGGTGGGCCGATCACAAGGGCAAGAGTTTGAAACCAGCCTGACTAACATGGTGAAACGCTGACTGTATTAAAAATACAAAAATTAGTTGGGTGTGTTAGTGCACACCTGTAATCCCAACTACTTAGGAGGCTGAGGCAGGAGAATTGCTTGAACCCGGGAGGTAGAAGTTGCAGTGAGCCGAGATCACGCCACTGCACTCTAGCCTGGGTGACAGAGTGAGACTGGGTCTCAAAAANTAAATTGAACTTTCCGTGTAGTGCAGACAGCCAATGGTTGGAGGAACACACTCTTCAGTGACAAGATGCCAGTCCTTGCCATTATTCAGAGAATACTGGAGCTGTACACTGTGGGAGTTGCTGAAGGGCTTGCTACAGCCCATGCTCATTTCAAACTGCAAAAAGGTAGATGCTGACACATGAAAATCCCAGGTCTCAGCATAACGAGGTTTTCCTGAAAAAAAAAAAAAAAATGTGTAATGGCAATTCGAACACCAACCATTGCTTATATATTTTTCCTCTATACTAGCTAATTTTCCCATACTGTTTCCTTTTTATTCCACTTTTATCTTCCCAAACTACAAAATTCATTTGTTTCAAATCTGGAATTAAATACAGCTTTATGTCTTGTATTGTCAGAATTTGATCAATAACCCTATAATGTTCTTGGCCATTAATAAATATAATAGCTAAAAGAATTATTTAATTGACTAAATTATCTGAGATGACAATAGGGGTCATATTGCTTGATATGGTCTTAATAAGGGACCTATGGTGGTTAGCACTCAAGCTAGAGAATATATTTTGCTTAAACTCGGGTTGTAAAATCAAAAGGCAACAAACATCGGATGCATACTCATCAATATCATGTTGCTTCAGAGACCAGGAATAAAGGAAGATGAGCTTGAATTATCTAAAGCCAACAAAACTATCTGACTGGAAGAATGTCCCATCTTTTTGTACCAATATTCTCTCATGAAGATGTCTCCTAACAGTTCTTTCTTATTGTGAATTTTTATGCAACACACTCAAGTACTGTTTAATCAAGTTTCTGGTCCTAAATCTCATAGATGGTAAAGTTCTGGGTATTATTCAGGAGGCCAAATCAATCTCTTAATAGAAATGCTCAACATTTCTTCTGACGAGGTAAACCCTAAACAAAATTATGAACATACTGTTTTAAAAATATGAAAGGGCTTGCCCCAAGAATTATTCCTACACTAACATGTACAATACACTGACTCCAGATAGTTAAGTGTACAGAACTTAAAAGCAAATTATCCAGTTCAAACTAATAAGTAAAATAAAAAAGTAAAATTTTACTTAACTCTGATGTAAAAGCTGTCAGATCTAAACTGAAATCAGCAGTAGTATTTTCATTCTAAAGTATTAATTACAATTAAAGGATTTCCTGGTCAGGTGCAGTGGCTCATGCCTGTAATCCCAGCACTTCGGGAGGCCAACGTGGGCAGATCACATGAGGTCAGGAACTCGAGACCAGCCTGGCCAACACAGTGAAACCCTGTCACTATTAACAAAATACAAAAATTAGCCAGGCATGGTGGCAGGCATCTGTAATCCCAGCTACTTGGGAGGCTGAGGCAGGAGAATCGCTTGAACCCAGGAGGCAGAGGTTGTAGTGAGCCAAGACTGTGCCACTGCACTCCAGCCTGGTGACAGAGCGAAACTCCAACTCAAAAAAGTAGTATATCCTTAGGTGGGGGCAAAAAAAAAAAAAAATTCAGTGTTATAATGCTATTTAGCAGAATCTCTTGTAATTACAGATACTGGTCAATGAAATCTCTAATGCTCCTAAATCATAGGAAAAGTCTAAAGGAATAAAAGTAAGGTAGATTAAGGGAAAATATCTTTAAGGTTGTCCGACACAGGTTATATTAAAACAATATTTTTGTAAAATAATCAGTATGTTGTTAGCATATGATTCAACATCAGGTGACCCGAACAACTATATTTTACACGCATAAAAGCCAACTTAATTTAAAAATAGCCTTTAAAAATTAGTTTCACTACAAAGCTACTATGGTTGAATCAGCAATAACGTTGAACTCTGACCTTTGGTGTCAGCGTCAGTTAGTTGCTCTTTGGCTACCTCCTCTTCTTCTTCAGCTATCGCCTGGAAGATTGCAGTCAGGAAGAAAAAAAGCAATTCACACAGTGGGCCTTCACTGTCATTTCCTACAAGAGCTTCCTCTAATACTTCTGTGAATAAAATGTTTAAAACAAATTTAAAGTTCTGTTCATGTACAGAAAAACAACTCTACTGAAATAAACATTTAATCAACAATAGTATGTGCAACTATTTTCTTAAGCATCCATTTATGAAAGTATAGCCAAGTATTATCCAAGCCAAAATAAGAAACAATTTATAATGATTACAATAAAATCATAAGCCAAAATCACCTCATTCAAGTAAGTCAAATCAGCTTCAAAAGATCAACATATTTCATCTAAATTTAAATTTAAGGCAGGAATAAAGGATCATTTTTAAGATTGTAATTTATTCTAATCTGAATAACTGCAAATATTTGTTGTTGTGCCACTGTTCTTGAGGGCTATGTGCAAATAGGGCACAGGAGAGATCATTATCAGCATTAGGTTTTAATCCTAATATTGTATCTAAGTCATAAATAAATGTTTCTTATCTGATTCATTTTGCCTAAACTTCTTACCTAAACCAGTACTGTTAGGCCTCCTTGATCTATAAGGCACAATGATTCTTGCCTCGTCTTTTATTTCTCATAAGGAGAAATAAAAGAATTTGAAAGCCCTCCTAAAGAATATACTTTTATTAAAATAAGAGTGGCATTATAATTCTCTTTTTCAAAGACTCTACATGGATTTTAAGAAAATTATTTTACCATGTGACAGCCAAAAATTCAAAATTTTGATCCAAATCTCTTCTTTATAGTAAACCCTATTATAAATGTTTATACAAAGTAAAAGTATGGAAGTACACAGGCCAAAGAGAATTACAAAAATGGTAGGCAATAACCTGCCTGCAAACACACATATACCACTCCCTGCTCAAGAAGTGGAAACTATTCTACCCACCACCCCACTGAATCCCAAGGTGGCCTTTCACTGCTCTGACCAATGGAATGTGGCAGAAGTAAGGCTGTGCCAATTCCAGACCTAGGCTTTAGGAGGGCTAGCAGTTTCTGCTTCTTGCTTCTTAGACCCCTCAGGTGTCACGTAAGTATGAGATACTCTGATGAAATGAGAGGCCACATGAAGAGGACCGACGCACCAGACCTGTGCAAGAAGAAGCTATTTTGAACATCTAGTCAGACAAGCCTTCAGAGAGATTCCAACTCCAGTGACCCCACAGAACTTTAAGAGATGGCTTGTTTTTTTAAAGGCACTAATTTTAGGATGAACTATAACATAGCAGTAGCTAACTAGAGCACTTGCCTAGGGTCACTCCATCAGGAAACTCATCTTGAAGATCAAAAAGTTCCCCAAATGCATTAAGGAACTCCAAAACCATCAGAGCATCACCAAAGATTTCAGGAGGTAGTCTAGTTTTCACTGGTGTTGGTTCTGGAAGTTCCTGAAAGATTAAACAATTTATATAATTATTTGAACCCAAGAACAGGAAAACTTAAAAGATAGAGATGACATACTTTTTACCTAACTATTAAGAATTATTCTTTGTAGGCTACTGGTTCTCAACCCTGGCTATTTATCACAATTGCCTTTGAAACTTCTAAAATTATGGGCCGGGCGCGGTGGCTCAAGCCTGTAATCCCAGCACTTTGGGAGGCCGAGGCGGGTGGATCACGAGGTCAAGAGATCGAGACCATCCTGGTCAACATGGTGAAACCCCGTCTCTACTAAAAATACAAAAAATTAGCTGGGCACGGTGGCGCGTGCCTGTAATCCCAGCTACTCAGGAGGCTGAGGCAGGAGAATTGCCTGAACCCAGGAGGCGGAGGTTGCGGTGAGCCGAGATCGCGCCATTGCACTCCAGCCTGGGTAACAAGAGCGAAACTCCGTCTCCAAAAAAAAAAAAAAAAAAAAAAAAAATTATGGTTGTCCTGAACTTATTCCAACTTTATTAAGTCACAGTTCCTGAGAAGGGATTGGGAGAAAGGAACATTTTCCTTCCTCAAACTAGAACATAACTTTAGGCTGAGGTGTATTTCTGACTATATTTCCTAGTAAGAGTCTCTTAACCCACATTCTGAAGTCAAATCAGCTTGAAATCTACGTTCAATGTAGTATCTCCTTATGATTTGGAACATAATCTACCATCTACTGATTTAGAAATTGTCCTTTATATATCAAGTTGAATGAGTTTGATTTGGACACTTATGCCATTTCTGGAAATAGGCAGAGTCCTAACCTAGCAATCAAGCTAAATGCATGCCTGGCAACAGTGGTTTTTGGATCATTAAGGATCACACAAACTGACTATTTCTACAGAATAAGAATCATTATCAAAGCTGGTTATAAAACACAAACAACGCTACCTTGGAATTCTAAGTATGAACACATGCTTAACTAGCTATTTCTTCTCCTTTAAATATATATATATATATATAAAGAGGCTGCTATTAAATAAAAGAATGATTTCATCAGCAAAGCCATGTATGGCATATAAAACCTATGTGTGCCAAACATCACATAACATGTTTATACCTTAAGGTCATCACATTCCATATCTTCTCTAGGTTTACTCCATTGTTTTAAGTATTCCACATATTTTCGCTTTTCTTCACGTAACTTCTCTCTTTCCTAAAAATTTTCAAAAGTTAGTAACAATTCATGTAAGAAATTTATGTGGCAGCATCAGCATCTCCTGAGAACCTGTTAGAAATGCAAATACTTGGACCTTACCCCAGACCTACTGAAGCAGTAACTATGAGGTTAGGATGTAGAAACTGGTGTTCTAGCAAGACTTTCTGGTGGTTTTTAATACATGCTAAAGTTTAAGCACCACTGATTAAAATAATACCTATTAAAATAATGCTGTAAAGACTGAAAATGGGCTGAGTGCAGTGGCTCACACCTGTAATCCCAGCACTTTGGGATGCAGAGGCAGCCAGAAGTTCGAGACCAGTCTGACCAACATGGCAAAACTCCATCTCTACTAAAAATACAAATATATATTAGCTGGGCATGGTGGTACCCACCTGCCATTCCAGCTACTCGGTAGGCTGAGGCAGGAGGATCGCTTAAACCCAGGAGGAAGTGGTTGCGGTGAGCTGAGATTGCGCCACTACCCTCCAGCCTGGGCAGCTCTATAGCTTTCCTTCTACTTCAAATCAATAAGTTCCTGACAAAATAAATTGTTAGACTACCTAAAATAAAACTTCCCCTTATATCTGTAATACATTTATTATTTTCAAGATTTCATTTGAATCTGGTAACACCCTAGAGACACGAAGAGAGAACAATATTTAAAGGCAACAATATCAGAATAGATGGACTTCTCTTGTAATTCAGGTTATTTCTCCTCCTCACTTGGTCTTCTGAAGCCCTTACTTTTTGATTCTGGTGTTTGAAAAAAATGCAAGATTAACTGCGAAATGTCTTTAATAAAGCAGTGTAAATAAAATACTTCACTATTTTCCATTAAGTATATTTAATATGTTATTATGTTATTCTCTTCTTTGAAATTAGGAACACAGAGGTAAACAGATTTCAATATAAAATGCCTAGTTACAGAATTTACTGTGATTTGAATAGTTTGCTTCAGTAAGTTATCCACCCCCAACCTCCGAAATAATTCTTATAGGATCTAGTAAGATTAGCATTCAAATTCATTGTTGCTAACATTGTAAGCACATGGTTGGAAAATACTTCATTATGTATATGTATACAAAATTTTAAAAATATTCTTACCCTTTGATTTATTCTACTTCTACAAATTTATCCTGTGACTATCATAGTCCAAAAAAGACTTTATTCAGAAATTTGAACACAGCTGTATCATTTATAAGCAAAAAATTATAAAGCACCTAGCTGTAACTGTTTAATAAGTTATACAGTCATTAAAAATTCCACTTAAGATTATGTTTATGATCATGTTAGATGAAAAAAATATAAAATTTTAAATGGTGAATAATCCATGTTTTTAAGGCACAGAATAAAGACTAGAAATAAATGAATGAAAGTGTTAATTCTATCCCTGGCCAGGCATGGTGGCTCATGCCTGTAATCCTAGCAATTTGGGAGGTTGAGGCAGGTGGATCGCTTGAGGTCAGAATTCTGAGACCAGCCTGGCCAACATGGTGAAACCCCGACTCTACTAAAAATACAAAAATTAGCTTGGTGTGGTGGTGGGCACCTCTAATCCCAGCTACTCGAGAAGCTGAGGCAGGAGAATTGCTTGAACCTGGGAGGTAGAGGTTGCATTGGGCACAGATCAAGCCACTGCACTTCAGCCTGGGTGACAGAGTGATAATTCACCTCAAAATTTAAAAAAAAAAAAAAAAGTGTTAATTCTACCTCTAAATGTTACCATCAGATTTCAGGTGATTTTTCTGTCATCTACATTTTCTGGAGTAAGCTTATATTAGACCTCCTAAATCACCTCAATGGCCTATTTGAAAAACATTCAAGGGACACTATAGACAACTAAAATGAGCACAGCATGATCCTCTAAGGCTACTTGTGAATATCCCAAGAAATCTGAAAATGACTGACTTTGGAGGAAACCAGCTATAGAATTGTATAAGGAACATGCACCACTGAAGACCACAATCATAGATTTGCTGAAACAGTATTATACACCTTACTTTTCAAATAGGACAAGAACACAGTAATACATTCTTGTTATACAATTTATTTTCTTTTTATTTGTTTATTTATTTTTGAGATGGAGTCTCGTTCTGCTGCGCAGGCGGGAATGCAATGGCACAATCTCAGCTCACTGCAACCTCTCTGCCTCCTGTGTTCAAGTGATTCTCCTGCCTCAGTCTCATGAGTAGCTGGGATTATAGGTGAACACAACCATGCCTGGCTAATTTTTGTATTTTTAGTAGAGAAAGGGCTTCACCATGCTGGCCAGGCTGCTCCTGAACTCCTGATCTTGTGATCCACCTGCCTTGGCCTTCTAAAGTGCTGGGATTACAGGCATGAGCCACCATGCCTGGCCTATTTTATTTTTCAAACTGTGTATTTTACCTCTTAAAGTTTAACATATAAACTTTTACATGTATCGTTTTCCCTAAATTCGGGAAGTCTAAACAATGAAATCATTTAGAACTGCATTCTAAAAGAGGTTTTAAGTGAGGTGTAAAGGCATGTTAAATTTTCCAAAGCAAAAGGGAGGTAAACCAATATTGTTTATCAGCTTTCTATGAACATTCATAAATGTGAATGAAAGTAGTAAAAACATTTGAAAATCAACCATGGATGTAGATATGTAATGTTACCATAGATATATAGAATATAGCTAATATACTCAAATGAATACCTTTTCTCTTTCTACTTTAAGCCTCTCTTTTTCTTCTTTTTTCTTTAGTCTCTCCTCTTCAACAATTTTCTTCAATTCTTCCCTCTTTTTCTCTTTATCTTCTTTTTTTTTTTTCTTCGCTTCTAAGGCATCTGCTTTTTCTCTTTTTAATTTAGCCTTTTCAAAAGCTGTGGAGAAAAATCAAACTTAGAACTATATATAGACAAAAAAATAACAGTTGGCCTTTTTTTTAATATATATAACAGAATCCCTGAAATAGTTTAAGGTTAAATGAGATTAGTAGACTCTTAAAATTCCTAGAGGGAGCCAGCAGGTGATTAAAATAGGGAAAGCAAACTGGGTAAGTTTAAGACAAACTACAGTACTGGGACGAACATGTCCCTGCCTTTGAAAGCCCTAATACCCAAAGTGTGATCTGAAGACCAGCAGCAATGTCATCATCACCCTGTTAAAAATGCACAATTTCATTTCCCCCACCAGATCTACTAATTTAGAATCTTCATTTTAATAAGATCCCCAAGTGATTCATATGTATATTCAAGTTTGGGAAGCAATGTTTTAAAAGGCAATATGAATCAAACAAAATAGCCCTAGTTTGCAACCCCTGGAAACTCAAACTTCTGCTTAATCTATCACTAAGCAATTTAATAGGGAATATGCTAGACCATGAAATATCATTTTAAGAGATGAAGCAGTCTTATTTGTAAAACAAGCAAACAAACAAACAATCGTTATCTGATAGAAAAAATAACTGCACCTCAAAACAATAAACCAGGCCGGGCGTGGTGGCTTGAGTGTGGTGGCTCACGCCATAATCCCAGCACTTTGGGAGTCCAAGGTGGGTGGATCACCAAGTCAGGAGATTGAGACCACCCTGCTCAACATGGTGAAACCCGTCTCTACTAAAAAAAAATACAAAAAAAGTTAGCTGGGCATGATGGTGTGTGCCTGTAATCCCAGCTACTCCAGAGGCTGAGGCAAGAGAATCGCTTGAACCAGGGAGTCGGAGGCTGCAGTGAGCCAAGATCAAGCTACTGCATTTCAGCCAGGCAACGAAGCAAGACTCCATCTCAAAAAAGTAAAATAAAATAAACCAGAAACATGCCATGTCAGAAACATCCCCAAATCAGGTACAGAGAAATATTCTTTCTTATTCCTAATCAGTTTTTGGAAAGAATGTTAAAACTCACCCAATGACTTCATTTCTTCTTGTTTCAAAAGTTTATCTCTTTCTTTAGTAGCTTTGTTCCTATAACTTGCAAGAATCTGTTTATTAGCAATATTGTCCTCCTAAAAAACAAACCAAAATAGTATGCCTGGTTCTTATAGTAATAAGAAGAAAAAAATTTAAAACTTTCACCAGTTACATTTTCTTTATACTAAAATGATTTTTTTTTTTTTTTTTTTTTTTTTTTTTTTTTTTTTTGAGACGGAGTCTCGCTCTGTCCTCCTGGCGGGAGTGCAGTGGTGTGATCTCAGCTTTCTGCAACCTCTGCCTCCTACGCTCAAGTGATTCTTCTGCCTCAGCCTCCCGAGTAGCTGGGATTACAGGCGTGTGCCACCACACCCAGCTAAATTTTTTTTTATTTTTAGTAGAGATGGGGTTTTGTCATGTTGGCCAGGCTGGCCTTGAACTCCTGGCCTCAAGTGGTCTGCTCACCTCAGCCTCCCAAAGCGAGCCACCGTGCTCAGTCTAAAATGAGTTTTTATTCTAAAGTATAACTGGGCCGGGTACAGGCGGCTGATGCTTGTAATCTTAGAATTTTGGGTGCCAAGGTGGAAAGATCGCTTGAGGTCAGGTGTTCGAGACAAGCCTCGCCAATATGGTGAAACCCCATCTCTACTAAAAATGCAAAAATTAGCCAGCCATGATGGCATGTACCTGTAGTCCCAGTTACTCAGGAGGCTGAGGCAGAAAAACTGCTTCAACCCAGGAGGGGGAGGTTGCAGTGAGCCAAGATCATACCACTTCTTTCTAGCATGGGTGACTGAGGAGACTTCATCTCAAAAAAAAAAAAAAAAAAGTATAACTGAACTATTAATAACTCTAATCTTAGTAATAAACAGAACATGAGTTAACTGTGTATATGTATAAATTATTACAAGTATATCTCAGGAAAAAATGGCAATATATAGAAAGAGCCTTAAAAAATACATTAGAAAAGCAAACAAAAAACTTTAAACTTTCAGCTTACTTTACAAACTGGATGGTATAAATATCAAATAAAAAAGATGCAGAAAAAGACATACCAGAAAAATTCTGTGGCCAATGTTAAACAATGTCAGATTTTTTATTTTTATTTTTTATTTCTTCTAAGAATAATGTCTCTAACCTAATTAATTTGTATAGTTTTGAAAAATTTTTTAGACTAAGTCTTGGCTGTGCTGCCCAGGCTAACGTGCAGTGTCGCGTGATCTTGGCTCACAGCAACCTCAGCCTCTGCCTCCCAGCTTTGAGCAATTCTTGTGCCTCAGGTTCCTGTATTTTGAGTAGAGACAGAGTTTTGCCATGTCAGCCAGGCTAGTCTGGAACTCCTGGACTCAAATGTCCACCCACCTCAGTCTCCCAAAGTGCTGGGATTACTGGCAAGAGCCACTGTGCCCAGCTGCATTATTGTGTTTTTAAAGCCCCCTATAACTTCCTCCAGTCAGAATTTATTGCTCTTTATTTTACACTTCAATCCCATAGTTTATTCCCTGCTTTACATTTCAGTAATTGCTTATAGGCTTGCTTCCGCTTTGGTATAAAATCCCTATGGTATGAAGGTACATATCTAATTTACACTTGAAACCTCTACAAGCTTCACTACTGAGCAGTTATCAACATACTGTAAATACTCACATATTTTTTGGTGAGGTAATGGGTTTCTTCCTCTAAGCTATGAATGTGAGGGGAGACACACATACTTCTTGATTCTGAGTACTGTTTTATTAACAGTGAATATGCAGTTTTAATCAAGTCTCTACTTACCAGACTAATAGGTATTCGTTTGGGAGGTCTCCCTCTTCGTCTATTAGCAGGACTGAAGATAAATGTGGGTGGATCATCAGGGAAGAAATAAGAAAAATCTTGTTCTGCTATTTTGTACGTTGAAAGAGATGATTCCTTAATAAAACAAAGACATAGGGTACAATAATAACATATTAGTAAGCAATATACAGATATGCCCTAACATGTCATATGGCCACTATTAATGCTGTTAAAAGATTAGGATAAAAACATTAGAATTTTATGCATTATAGTGTAGTAAAATACATTTTAGTTGGTTTAACCAAGCCTTCCTTCACTATGTAATTAATTAGCCTTACCAAAAAAACCACAATTCAATAATTACCATAAAATACCTCAAGAATGGTTGTACAGTTTCCTGTATTTCAAAATTACATTTATATTATTCAATAATCTGTTTTGCTTTGACTAATTTTGTCTGAGATTTGCTATGTAAATGAATAATCAATCTATATATTTAACAGTAAAAATCCACTGTATTAACCCGATAAATTTTTCTTAACCATTTCCCAAATGCTGAACATTCATTTAGATTTTCCTTCCACGGTACAGTAATAACTTAAATACTTAATGTATCAGATTTCCCATTACATCCCTCTAGTCTTGATAAAAGCAGAAATATCTGCAAATCCCTAAAAGGTTTAAACAAAGAAATGAAGTTCAGAATAACTCATTCTTCCCAGAAACGGTGTGGTTCTATAATAATTACTAAATCCAAGACTTACTCTCTTTACCTTGTATCTATACTTTGTTTACCTTTTTAAAATTTAAATTTTTAATTTTATTTATTTATGTATTTATTTATTTTGAGACGGAGTCTTGCTCTGTCACCCAGGCTAGAGTGCAGTGGCATGATCTTGGCACACTGCAACCTCTGCCTCCTAGGTTCAAGTAATTGTCCTGCCTCAGCCTCCTGAGTAGCTGAGATTACAGGTGCGCGCCACCACACCTCGATAATTTTCGTATTTTTAGTAGAGACAGGGTCTCACCATGTTGGCTAGGCTAGTCTTGAATTCCTGACCTCAAGTGATCCTCCCACTTTGGCCTTCCAAAGTGCTGGGATTACAGGCATAAGCCACTGCACCCAGTCTTGCTTACCTTTTATCCATGTGTAACCCTAGACTTTCTGTTATTTTTTACCTAATGACCAAGATTGTCATTATTCCTTTCAAAACAAACAAGTGAATGAAAACAAATGCCACTTACAGAAATTCCTTTCAAGAAATGTGTGAGAAAATAATGATACAAAATATATAAAGTTAACAAAACAGAAAAAGATATTTTGTGTATAATTATTTTTGTAGGTAGAGCACAGCTTTAAACATCTAAAACTCAACCAGTTCTGGTCATGATAATAAATCAAGAATCTATCAAAATTTCACATTAAAGATTTCATTAAAATGATCATATTTCATCCCACATAACCTCTGATTTATATGGGATAACAGAATTATCTACAGAATAGAATTCTCTAATTGTCTACAGAACTGCACCTTTAATACGAATATAAATATAAAGCACATGGCTGGTTTCTTCTCAAATATACATACACTTAAAAAGGCCAAAATAGATTTTAACACATGAATCGCCAAAGTGCCTAATTCATACACACAATACACAAGACCCACATTTTTGTGTACTTGTAGATTCTAACAGCAGTCTATGCTCACCAAAACTGGTTTTCAGACTTTGTGGGCTTGCTCACAAAGTACTGTGCTGATATGATTTGGCTCTGTGTCCCCACCCAGATCTCATGTGGAATTATACTCCCCAGTGAGAGGACGGGCTTGGTAGGAGGTGACTGAATCATGGGGTGGACTTCCCCCTTGCTGTTCTCATGAGGTCTGCTTGTTTCAAAGTGCATAGCACCTCCTACTTCACACTCACTCTCTCCTGGTCAGCCATATAAAGATGTGCTTGCTTTCTCTTTGCTTTCGGCACTGACTGTAGGTTTCCTGAGGGCTCCCCAGAAGAAGCCTGTATAGCCCACAGAACCGTGAGCTGATTAAACCTCTTTTCTTTTATAAGTTACCCAGTCTCAGATATCTTTATAGCAGTGTGAGAATGGATTAATACACCTGCATATCCATTAATAATCTTCTATTACACTCTAAGTGAAAAATGTTTATTGTGACTTTAATTTCCATTTATTTATTAAGTCAAGTTGAGCTTCTTTCCATGTTCACTGACTTTTTCCTTGGCGAAATACTTGCTGATGTCTTTTATCACCATCTTCCAATTGGGTCATCTTTGCTCACTGATGTGTAAGAAATCTTTGTAAATTAGAGGAATTGGCCAAATGGCTGTTTACAATATACATATACAACTATTTACATGTATCGATTGTCCACCAAGTGCCAGGCACTGTTCTACCCATTTGTCGCAAGTATCTAAATCATTAAAACTTTTTGTAAGCATCATTTAATATGGCTACCTGATAATCAATGCTATAGACAGAGCAAAATTGAATCGTATCAAGGCAGATACATAATTTTTTTAAAATGTGAGCATATTTGTTTTTCAGATGACTCTTACATTTTGAAGTTTTTATATTTCATCCACTGTGAATTTTAATCATATTTATTTGACCATTTTCCTACTGGGGTAGTTATGTTTTTCTAGCTAATTTGAGTTCTTCATTGTATTTACTCAAGCTATTTTTCCTCCAGTGCTTGCTCTTGAAATCTATGTATGACTTTTTTTTTTTTTTTTTTTT
>NW_016107811.1:57905-61744 GCF_001604975.1 Cebus imitator | reverse complement strand
TTTTTTTTGAGATGGAGTCTCCTTCTGTCACCCAGGCTGGAGTGCAGTGTCGTGATCTTGGCTCACTTACTCATGACATTTTAAAACCTATGTTTATGCTCGATCTCATCCTTGTTATTTTTTTCTATTTCTCCTGAGTACCTCATCATGTTTACCATTAAAATTTGTTTGATTTCTTTTCAGTTAGACTTAACTTTATTATTCTGATAGTTAATCAAGTGTCCATTTTTATCAATCTTACTTCTAGAAATGTGAAATGTTAACTTTTCACATAAACTCATTCTTTTTAAGTTTCTCTTCTTTTTAAACATTTATATACAGTGAAATGCACAAATCTTACACATGCAGGAGCTGATTTGTGACAAACACATACATCTCTCTAACCCATTCTATTGGCTTTTTAAACTTTTAAGTTCAGAGGTGTGTTTGCAGGTTTATTACATAGGTAAATGTGTCTCATGGGGTTTTGTTGTGCAGATTACTTTATCACCCAGGTTTTAAGCCAAGTGACCATTAGTTATTTTTGCCCATCCTCTCCCTCCACCCACCTTCTGATGAGACCCAGGTGTGTGTTGTTCTTGCCCCCACCCCCCGCCTTTTTTTATTTTTCCAAGAGACAGGATCAGGCCGGGTGTGGTGGCTCATGCCTGTAATCACAGCACTCTGGGAGGCTGAGGCAGGTGGATCACTTGAGGTCAAGAGTTCAAGACCAGCCCGGCCAACATGGTGAAACCTTCTCTCTACTAAAAATAGAAAAATTAGCTGGGCTGGTGGTGCGTGCCTATAGTCCCAGCTACTCGAGAGGCTGAGGCAGGAGAATTGATTGAACCCGGGAGGTGGAGGTTGCAGTGATCCGAGATTGTGCCACTCCACTCCAGCTGGGGTAACAGAGTGTGACTGTCTCAAAAGAGAGTAGGGGACGGGGGGAAGGATCTTGCTATGTTGCCCAGGCGGGACTTGAAATCCCAGGCTCAAGTGATCCTTCCCACCTCAGCCTTCAGAGTAGCTGGAAATACAGGCACACACCATCACATAAGGCTCCATTCTGCTGCTCTTTTACTTAGTGTGTCTTTATCCCAATGAGAGTATTTTGCATTTTTTAAAATTGCTTTGAGTTTTACCGTTTAACTTTTTACTTAGTATGCAATGTGAAATCTCTAAAAGTTGACTTTTTCCTCCCTTAATGGCTATTAATAAAATATAATCTGTCTGCTTAGTATTAGCATGATACTTTTATTATTATTTTGAGACAGGGTCTCACTCTGTTGTCCATGCTGGAGTGCAGTGGTTCAATCACAGCTCACTGCAGCCTTGACCTCCCCATGCTCAGGTGATCCTTTACCTCAGCTTCCTAAGTAGCTGAGACTACAGTCACCCACTACCATACCCAGCTAATTTTTGTATTTTTTGGAGATACAGGGTTCACCATGTTGCCCAGGCTGGTCTCAAACTCCTGGGCTCGAGCAATATGTACATTTTGACCTTCAAAAGTACAAGGATTATAGGCGTGAGCCACTGTGCCCAGCCAATGCTCTTTTTATTATACATTGTTCTCTCACCTAGTAGGCTCTGTTTAGCATTGTTCTTTGAATCTATCTATTCTTTGCAAGCCAAAACCATACTACAGGTATTAGGAAGCTATAGTTGCCCCACCTGATAAACTTTTCTATTTCCAAATTTTCTATTTTCACTGGTCCTTACTGATCTTTTCTATAAGTGGTAGTAACTGAACCACCTAGCAATTCTAGAAATTCTAAAAATAGTAATCCAATAAATAAAGTACTAAAAATAGGCTCTAGATTAAAAGAGAACAATCTTTAATCATCTTTGAAATAACATTTCAGCAATGTTATAACACTACCCATGTTCTTTTCTGTCTTCCAATAAATAATTTCATTATTTGATTACCTTTATTTTAATGACTCCATCTTGTGGTTCACAGTGTTGCTTCAGAAAAAGCTTTAGTTTATCACGAGAAAATATGTGTTTTCTCCGGCTACAGGGGGCAAGGAAGTGAAAGAGGGTCGTGATAGCATCAAAGAGTTCAACCCAAACTCCATAATCTCTGTAAATTTATAACCTGAATTTCAAGCTTAGGAATCAAAGGACACTTCATCTTCTAACAGTATTAATGTAGAAGTCACAAGAAACTTTCAGAGGTATTTATGTAGGAAGTTATAAGATCTACATGAGTGAATCTACTATAAAAAGTCTACTACAAAAAGAGAATATGTATTTGTTGTTTAGAAGCCACTTAGAAAACAAACTTTAAGGAAAATATGCTACAGAGAGTAAATCAAATTTTAGAAAATCAGACTATTACCCATACAGTTATAATCATTAAAATTCTTTTAAAAATTAAAATCAGCCTGGGCACCATCATTAGTGTTAAAAAAAAAACTGAGTTATCTCATGAAAAGTACTTCATAAACAGGATCCTTTTTAATTCTTTGGATAGAAGACTATTTGGGGTTAGTTACTCATCTAAACAATGGGCTCAAGAAGTCCATTAGGATTTTTTTTTTTTTTTTTTTTAATAGAGACAGGGTCTTGCTCCATTGTCCAGGCTGGTCTTCAACTCCTGGCCTCAAGCAATCCTCCTGGCTTGGCCTCTCAAAGTGCTAGGATTACAGACATGAGCTACTGTGCCTGGCCTCCATCAAGATTCTTAGGATTTACTTTAATCAGTCTATGAACATATACATGTAAGTGTACATTTATTTTTAAAAAGGAAAGCAATCACAGTACTTTGCATTTGTTCTACGTCAGACCTTATTAATCTAACATATATAATTATTCTACTTTAAACTACTATGGAGAAGATAGTGAGTTTTACCTGATTTGTGTTGCTTTAACAATAGCAGACTCATGTAATTCTTTTTTAGTGGGTTGCACCTTATACTTGAAAAGTAAGGGGTCAATTGCCTCTTTTTTCTTCCTAAAAAAAGGAGGGAAAAGACACAAACCAGAAAATGAGATTTTAAATGGAAACCCAGTTTCTAAGAATATACTATAATAAAATCACATATTTCAAAATATTTGTATGTTTTTGAGATGGAGTCTCGCTCTTGTTGCCCAGGCTGGAGTGCAATGGTGTGATCCTGGCTCAATGCAACCTCCACCTCCTGGGTTCAAGCTATTCTCCTCCCTCGGCCTCCCAAATAGGTGAGATACAGGCATGTGCCACCATGCCCAGCTAATTTTGTATTTTTAGTAGAAGAGACAGGGTTTCACCATGTTGGTCAGGCTGGTCTCAAACTGCTGACCTCAGGTGATCCACCCACCTCTGCCTCCCAAAGTGCTGGGATTATAGGCTTGAGACACCGTGCTTGGCCATATATTTCAAAATTTTAAAATTTTATTATTGTTTTAGAGACAGTGTCTCACCTTGTCACCCAAGCTAGAGTGCAATGGCATCATCAAAGCTGAGTGTAGCCTCAAATTCCTGGCCCCCAGAGATCCTCCTACCTTGGCCTCCGAAAGTGTTGGCATTACAGGCACGAGCCACTGTATGTGGCCATGCATTTTTAATTTAGGGTTTTATAAGTTACTGATCCCTGCCCTCCACCATTCTACTAGCCAAAACAGTAAGAAGAACTATTTTATTTTAGGTAGGTATTTTAGCTACTCAATACATTTTCCTTGGGTGAAGAAAGTAACTAGAGATGAAGCATAGAGTACCCAGTTTAAAGAGTAAAAAATAAAAATTAAAAAAACGTTCTTGGGCCGGGCGCGGTGGCTCAAGCCTGTAATCCCAGCACTTTGGGAGGCCGAGGCGGGTGGATCACGAGGTCAAGAGATCGAGACCATCCTGGTCAACATGGTGAAACCCCGTCTCT
>NW_016107811.1:49909-57725 GCF_001604975.1 Cebus imitator | reverse complement strand
GGACTTGCTTTTAAACTTTCTTATAGCTATATAATCCAAGAATAAAAATGGAGACAGTATAGTTTAATTGGCAAAGAGATTACACGTTTAATTCCTACTCCCCACCAACTTCACATCTTTTCTTCCCTTTGAGGGTGTATTCAGGAATTTATTCAATATTTAAGAGCATGAAATGTGCCAGAAACTATTCTAAATAGTGAAGATTCAGTAGTCAACAAAATAGAAACAGTGAGGAGAGAGATACAGGCAAACAAAAACATATAAAACAGGAGAAGTGATAAGTGCTATCAAGAGAACCAAGTGCAGGACTCTGATAAATTGACTAAGTACGCCTTCAAAGAAGTTGATACTTAAGCAGAGATCGGGGGGGTGGGGACGGGTAACAAAACCAAGGGAGCAACTCATGAAAAATCTTAGGGAAATGAATTTTTTAAAAAAGAGAAAAGAAGTAAAAACCCTGAGGTGGAAGGAGGCGTGCACAATTTATGCAGTGGCAGAATGAATAAGGAAAATGAAGGAAGATTTGGAGATGCAGCAGCAGTGCAGTGCCAGAATATGAGACTTTGGAAATTACTCTGAGTAAAGTCACTAGAGGATTTTTAATAATAAGGTGATAATGACTTAACTTACACTTCAGAAGGATCACTCTGGCTGCTATGTGAAGACACTTTGGGGCAAGAGTGTAAACAGGAATACCAGTTAGAAGGCTACTGAGAACCGACTGCAGCAGGGACTTAAATGAGTGTAGCAGCCATAGAGAGAAGAGGTAGGATTCTGAAAATGCCACCTCTGTGCATGTAAAGAGGATGTAAATGGGGATTATAGAGAAGAGCATAAAATGATATGCTAAGATGATTAAGAGAAGCATTGGCAATGAGAATAAGATATAGTCAAAGTTACATAAATAAAGCACACACAGAGTAGGGGAGGGGTTTAACATAAAAGGGATATGACACAAGCAAGTAAAACTAGAGTATGTACCTACAATAGCATTAAATACTAAGTTGGAAGGCCAAGCATCTTTACTCTAAGACCCAGTATACACACAATCCAGTAGATGTATTTAAATATGCACCTGTACTATATGGAATGTTATCTAGCATTTTCTATACCATTAAAGTTCATTATCAAGTTAATTTCACAACCTACATGGGGCCATAACAACCTGTGGTCTTAAAAGCACTGTTCTAAGATAACAGATCAAAGAGAGAATTCTAAATGTTCAGAAAGAAGCAGTGGTAGCTGGGTGTGATTGTTCACACCTGTAATCCTGGCACTTTGTGAGGCCAAGGCTGGTGATCACTTCAGGAGTTTGAGAACAACCTGGGCAACATGGGGAAACCTAAAAAAAAAAAAAAAAAAAAAAAAAAAAAAAAACCCTTGTTGGATATGGTGACATGCGTGTATGGTCCCAGCTACTTTGGAGGCTTAGGTAGGAGGACCACTTGAGCCTGGCAAGTGGAGACTGTGGTGGGTTGTGATTGTGCCGCTGCACTCTAGCCTGGGTGACAAACCAAGACTCTGTCTCAAAAAACAAACAAACAAGCAATGATAGGAGTTCTCAATAAGAAAGTTTCTGCTGGGCAAGTGGCTCACACCTGTAATCCCAGCACTTTGAGAGGCAGGCAGATCATGAGGTCAGTAGTTTGAGACTAGCCTGACCAGCATAGTGAAACCCCGTCTCTACTAAAAATACAAAAATTAGCCAGCCTTGGTGGCATGCACCTATAGCTGCTTGGGAGGCTGAGGCAGGAGAATTGCTTGAATCCGGGAGGCGGAGGTTTCAGTGAGCCGAGATGGCGCCACTGCACTACGGCCTAAATGACAGAGCGAGAGTCCATCTCAAAAAAAAAAAAGAAGAGAATTTCTTGAAATAAAGAAAAGGAAAAAGAAAATGAGTTCTAATGAATTAGCAACAGTTTAAGAACAAGAGAAGTAAGTTATCTTAATACTTTTTTAATAGGTCTCAACTTAGCAACCACTTCCATTTTATACATATAAGAGATTGATCAAGTATATTGTTACACTTAAAAAATTATTACTAGTGGCAATAATAAATGTTACAAGGCCAGGTGCAGTGGCTCACACTTGTAATCCCAAAACTTTGGGAGGCCAAGGCGGGCGGATCATGAGGTCAAGAGATCGAGACCATCCTGGTCAGCATGGTGAAACCCTGTCTCTACTAAAAATACAGAAATTAGCTGAGCATGGTGGCGTGCGCCTGTAGTCCCAGCTACTGGGGAGGCTGAGGCACGAGAATTGCTTGAACCCAGGAGGCGGAGGCTGCAGTGAGCTAAGATCCCGCCACTGCACTCCAGCCTGACGCCTGGCAACAGAGCGAGACTCTGTCTCAAAATAAATAAATAAATAAATAAATGTTACAAAAATAATTATAAATGTTAAAAAAATTTATTTTACTATGTATTATATATTAACATATTTTATATAATCAATTAAATACATAAAAAATCTTATTTCTCCCACATTTAATAAATTATAAAATAATGAATATACATACTAACAGGAGAGAAAATCAAGAGTAGTAATTTCTAAAACTTTAGATTCCAACTGAGTATTCAGATATTAGTATACAGTCTAGAAAACTGGTATCTGGACCTTTTTTTTGGTGGAGGAGACAGGTTCTCACTCATCCCAGGCTGGAATACAGTGACATGATCACGGCTCACTGTTGCCTCAACCTCCCAGGCTCAAGTGATCCTCCTACCTCAATATTCCGGTAGCTGGGACTACGTGTGTGCCACCCATGCCCGGCTAATTTTTGCAGTGTTTGTAGAGACAGGGTTTTTCTACGTTGCCCAGGCTGGTTTAGAACTCCAGGGCTCAAGCAATGCTCCCACCTCAGCCTCCCAAAGTGCTGGGATTACAGGTGTGAGCCACCATATAAGACCTTATCTTTTTTTTTTTTTTTTTTTTTTGAGACAGAGTTCACTGTTGTTGCTAGGCTGGAGAGCAATGGCGTGCTCTCAGCTCACTGCANCTGTTGTTGCTAGGCTGGAGAGCAATGGCGTGCTCTCAGCTCACTGCAACCTCCGGCTCCTGGGTTCAAGTTATTCTCCTGCCTCAGACTCCTGAGTAGCTGGGATTATGCCTGGCTAATTTTTTGTATTTTTAGTTTCACCATGTTAGCCAGGCTGGTCTCAAATTCCTGACCTCAGGTAATCTACCGCCTCGGCCTCCCAGAGTGCTGGGATTATAGGCATGAGCTATTGCACCCAGCCCCAGGTCGTACCTTAATGGATTTAAGGCTGTAACCTGAGTTTATACGTACAAGGAATTATCTTTTCCTTTTCTTGCTGTACCATGAAATTCATTTGTGAAGATAAATAGAAATTTTTTTCTAATCAGTGAAAATATTCTTACTGGGGCTTTGCTATAATCCTTACACAAAATTCTATATAAAATAAAATCCTAATTGCATTCTTCCCAAAGATGTACAATTACTAGAGACCAAGAAAAACTGCTTCTTATAATACGAATTCACCTATAAGATATAAACTACAAGGATAATATTAAAAAGAACTTACATTTTAATCATTTTTCTTGCTACCCAAAGTCTTGGCCTAAATAGCTGAATCAAGTTGAACTTTAGTGATCTCAATTATGACAGTGACTCACCATTTTATTACCAACAGGTACAGACCTGTGTTTACTTCTACAATAATAAGCAAATACCAAATATTGTACTTATAAAATCAGAATACCATTCTGATTATTTATTTAAAAAATGTATGTTTCAGTATGCCTAGTTACATATGTAAATTTTAATTCTACTTTGATTTTACCATAATGAAAGTTGGTTCTCCTATTATGAACATTTGACAATAAAGATGCAAAACATTAAAGAATTTTCTCTATCAGCACAACAGAAATGACAAAAAAAAAACAAAAAAAAACCCCTATACTTTCAACATAAAGGTTCTTTCAAGAGAAAACACCAAATTGTGTTCACAACTATTCTACAACGACAACTCACTAAATGATTAGCCATAGGTGGTTACTTACGGTGAGATATATATGTATAAATTTAAAATGCTAATATTATTTCTCACACATTGTTTCCGTCCGTGGAACTACAAATAGCAAAACAATTAGGTCCACTTCTTTAAAAATAATACTCATATTCCACTATTTTACTAACAATTAGTCAAGTTATAATGAGAGCTAGAATATATTGTGGGAAAGCACATATAATATTTTAAGGGTAGATATATATTATTCCAATTGTTTCTAAAACACTTTCCCTTTGTGCTCCTGCAAATCACCACCAGGAAAGGATAGGTAACCAAAAATGTAACTTATTCATGTACTATTTTCAGGCCAGGATAATGGATTTTTTATAATGTACTTCAAATTTTAATATCTGTTTATAGATGGTTCCATAAAACTTGATCCATTGTAAAAAAAAAAAAAAAAAAAGCAACAGCTTCATTGATAGCTTTAAATCACAACAGCAGGTTATACTATGAGAAAACATCATTCACATACTAATCTGAGCTGCTACAAATACCATATTTCGTTTCTTTTACAAACTCTAAAATCAACTACACAAACTCACCTATACCTGGCACATCTGGCTACTGAATTCAGATGGTAAACTAGTGGATATTTTAGTCAGGACTGTCTTATCAATCTAGTTCAGATTCCAGAGAATTTGTGATTGTAGATGAACTTCACTATTTGGCTGTTAACAGGGGAAACCTGTATCAAGTAATTACACACAATGTTGTCTCATCAAGTTGTAAGGATAGTCACATGTAAATTTTCTTTAAAACTCTATTAGTAACTTTTGAGTGAAAGGGACAACATAACATTACTAAGTCCATTCTTAAAGGGCAAACATTAAGGGTAAAGAAAAAATTATTGAAAGCAGACATACAATACATACGTAAAATTTCAGAGTGAAAGATTAGGAATTAAAACCCTAATCCTCTTTACCTCAATTTTATATGACACAAAATATTGTTTCTAAAATGCAGTCTAAACTCTTATCTAATACTATTAAATAATAGCCAAGAAGTCAATTTTTAAATAAAATTTACCTTTATTTAGGAACATAAATCAATATGCCCCCTCAAATGTATCGAGATACTGTTTTTAAAACTTTGACGATCAGAATATATTATTTAAAAACTGCATGACTTCAGCTGAGCACAGTGGCTCACGCCTATCATCTCAGCACTTTGAGAGGCCAAGGTAGGCAGATTACTTGAGACCAGGAATTTGAGACCAGCCTGGCCAACATGGTGAAACCCCATCTCTACTAAAAATACAAAAATTAGCTAGGAGTAGTGGCTCATACCTGTAATCCCAACTACTCAGGAGGCTAAGACATGAGAATCGCTTGTGCCTGGGAGGCAGAGGTTGCAATGAGCCAAGATTGTGCCACTGCACTCCAGCCTAGACAAACAGGGCCAAGACTCTGCCTCAAAACAAACAAACAAACAAACAAACAAACAAAAGTCAAACAATCTAATTTAAAAACAGGCAAAGAACTTGAATGGGTATTTCTCCAAAAAAAATATACAAATGACCAGTAAGCACATGAAGATACTCAACATCATTAGTCATTAGGGAAATGCAAATTAAAACCATGAGATAGCATTTTACACCCAATAGGATGACTATATAATTTTTAAAAACCAGAGTATAACAACTGATGGCAAGCATATAGTGAAATTGGAACCCTCTGATATTGTGGTTGAGCATGTAAAATGGCACAGCTACTGGGGACAGTAGTTTGGCAGTTCCTCAAAAAGTAAAGCATAGATTACCATATGACCCAACAATTCTACTCCTAGCCATATACCTGCATGAATTTAAAACAGGGACTCAAGCAGATCCCTGTATTCCAATATTTAATGCAGCATTATTTACAGTAGCCAAAAGGTGGAAACAACCCAAATACCTATCAATAGTTGATGGATAAACAAAATGTGATATAAACATGCAATGGATTATTCAGCCATAAAGAGGAATGAAGTTCCTGATTGTGCTACGATACAGATGAACCTTGAAAACATGCTAAGTGAAATGAGCCAGGTGCAAAAAGAAAAAAAAAAAAACCTATTTCTACTTATATAAAATATCTAGAATAGGAAAATTCAAAGAGATAAAGTAGATCAGAGGTTCCCATGGGCTGGGGGAAGGAAGAAAGGCACAGTTATAGCTTAATGGATACAAAATTTCTACAAAAAACAGTGGTGATAGTTGTACAACACTGTGAATGTAATTGATGCCACCGAGTTACACATTTCAAAAATATTTAAAATGGCATTAAATATACATTTTTAAAATTATTAAACTTTATTGACACATAATTATCACTCAAGTGAACAGCTTACATTAGTGTTCACTCTCAAGTGTTATATAGGCCATGGGTTTCAGGAATCCACTGAAGGTCTTCGAACATATCCCCCATGGATATGGGAGCACTACTGTATTGGACACAATAGTCTCAATGCCCCAGAAATCCTCTGGGCTCTATTCATTCTTCCCTCTCTGAAAGCCCTTGGCAATCACTTATCCTTTTACTGTCTCCATAGTTTTGCCTTTTTCAGAATGTCATAGTTGGAATCATTCATACAGTACGTAGCTTTTTCAGATTGGTTTCTTTCAGTTAGTACATACGCATTTAAATTTCCCCCATGTTTTTTCATGGCTTAAGAGCTCATTTCTTTTTAGTGAATATTCCATTGTCTTTATGTACCAGTTTATCCACTCACCTACTGAAGGATATCTTAGTTGCTTTGATGTTTTAGAAATTACAATGCAACTATAAACATCCATGTGCGAGTTTTTGTGTGAATGTAAGTTTCCAATGCATTTGAGTAAATACCAATACATGCAATTGCTACATCATATAAGAGTATGTTTGGTAGTATAAGAAACTGCCAGACTGTCCTCCTAAGTGGCTATGCCATTTTTCATTTCCACCCGCAATAAATGAAAGTTCCTGTTGCTCTACATGCTCACTAGCATTTGGTGTTCAGTGTTCTGGATTTTGGCCATTCTATTAAGTACATGGTCATACCTCATTGTTGTTTTAATTTACAATTTCCTAATGATATATGATGTTGAACATCTTTTCATATGCTTACTTGCCGTCTATATGGCTTCTTTGGTTAGGTATCTGCTCAGATCTTTTGCCATTTATTAGTTGGGTTGCTTGTTTTTGTTTTTTTTTTTTTTTTGAGATATGGTCTTTTTCTGTCACCCAGGCTGGAGTGCAGTGGCTCAACTGGCTCACTGCAACCTCTACCTCCTGGGTTCAAGCCATCCTCCCACCTCAGCCTCCCAAGTAGCTGGGACTACAGGCATGCACCACAATACCTGGCTAATTATTTTATAGAGACAGGAGTTTCACTACGTTGCCCAGGCTGGTCTTGAACTCCTAAACTCAGGCAATCCTCCCACCTCGGTCTGCCAAAGTATTGGGGTTACAGGCAAGAGCCATGGTGCCCAGCCCTCGTTTTCTTAATACTGAGATTTAAGAGTTCTTTGTATATTTTGGATGACAATCCTTCAACAGATGTCTTTTGCAAAACATTCTGTGGCTTGACTTCTCATTCTCTTGAGAATGTCTTTTGCATAATAAAAGTGTTTGTAATTTTAGTGAAGTCCAGTTTATCAACTACTTCTTTCATGGATTGTGCCTTTTGTGTTATATCTAAAAAGTCATCGCCATATCCAAGGTCATCGAGGTTTTCTTCTATATTTTCTTTTCTCTTTTTTTTTTTTTTTTTTTTTTTTTTTTTTTTTTTTTTTTTTTTTTTTTTTTTTTTTTTTTTTTTTGAGT